>NC_087151.1:9407500-9412500 GCF_035594125.1 Scylla paramamosain | reverse complement strand
ATGGAATAATGAATGAATGAATGAGTGATGAAGACAAGCTATCCAATACATTTATTGCTTAACTCAGACTATCTTCAATTTAAATAAAGGAGGAAAAGTTAATGATGTAAAATTTGAATTCTTTGTATGAAATGCGAGTTTATTTGGGGGAAGAAAAAACTGACTGATAGATCAACTAGTACATTATCTTTTACACTTGGACAATATGGCATAGCACAGGGTTGTATTTTATCCTTCCCAGAAAAAAAAAATAAATAAAAATCGTTAAATGAACAATGCATAAATAGAAGAAGTGAGGAGGAAGAACACAACTTTTCCTTTGATCATTCTTGATTGGGGCAAGGGAAGTGCAAAGAAGAGGGCAAATGGAGGGAAGGGAGGCGAGCAAAGAAGTATAAGATTAAGAAAAAGAAAGAGGGAAAAAAGGGAATTGTTAAATGAGGAAAGAGGGCGAGAAGATAGAGAGGGAGGACGGAGGAGCAGTGGAGTGTGTTGGAGTTGTATTGATGACTAAGAGTGAGGCAGCAAAATGTGAGCGAAGTAATTTGTTCTTTGTAATGTAATTCACCATTGATTTGTGATTCTTTGGTTATATAATATTTTACTTGGTTGTGGAGACATGGTTTGGGATCTCTCTCTCTCTCTCTCTCTCTCTCTCTCTCTCTCTCTCTCTCTCTCTCTCTCTCTCTCTCTCTCTCTCTCTCTCTCTCTCTCTCTGACTATAATATACTTTCCGTCCCTCCCTTCTTTCCATCTTTCGTCCTCTTCCCTTCCACTCCTCCTCCTCCTCCTCCTCCTCCTCCTCCTCCTCCTCCTCCTCCTCCTCCTCTCTCCCCTCCCACTGTAATCATCGACCCAACTTCTCTTCTCACTGAGTTCTCCCCACCACCACCACCACCACCAGCACTACTACCACCACCACTACCACTCCACATGGCCGAAGCAGAGCGTGTATAAGAGTGGATATATTAGGTTAGGCTGTGTGTGGAAGAAGTGGACGAGGAGAAGAATGAGAATTGGCAGGTTGGTTTGAGTATCATTAGGCGGCTTTGAATCAAGTCCACCTCCACCACCTCCACTTCTTGCTACAGTGGAGGAGTGGTGGGTGTGGGTGCGGGTGTGGGTGAGGTGAAGGTGAAGGTGGGACAGGTGGGCGGGTGTACAGGTGACTGAGAGGAAAGGTGTGCTAAGCCGCCCACGCTTCAGGCTGCCGTGGTTGCTACTCTTGTAAAAACTGGTTAGGCTGGCTGGCTGGCTGGCTGGCTGGCTGACTGGATGGCTGGATGGTGGGCAGGTTACAGAGGGTCTGGTGGGTAGGCTGGTGAGTTGGAGGGTAGGGGGAGTGTTGGGGAAGGCGCAAGGTGGCTGTGGAAGAGGGTGAGGGAAGAGGTGGTGGAGATGTGATAGAGGAGGAGGTGATGAGATAGGAGGTTATAAGGGTGATTGAGAGAGAGATGGGGATAATAAGGAGATGAAGAGAAATAGGTGAGAGAGAGAGAGAGCTCGTGTGGGTATGAGGGAACTAAGGAGGAGAAGGAGAAAGAGGGGTAGAGAGAGATGATAATGTAGATATAAGGGGAAGATGAGATGGAAGAAAGATGAGGGAGGGAGAGAGCAAGTTGGCATTAGGTGAGGTGGAGGAAAAGAGATAGGTGGTGGTGGTGGTGGTGGTGGTGGTCGTGATAAAATAGGTGAGGGAAAGAAGAAGATTAGAAAGGTGAAATGAATGAGAGATGAGAGAGAAAGGGAAAAAAATGTAAATGAAATAAATGAAAGTGACACGTTAGTATAAAAAAAAAAAAGTTACGTGCAAATGGCCCTATGCAATTGCTGCTGAAATATAATGAAAATAAATAGATAAATGAAGTATGGAACATTAAAAAAAATAAGAGATATGAAAATGGATTGACCAATTAACACACGCACGTCTCTTTAAAGTGCCACATTGAGATCATCATTATTATTATTATTATTATCATTATTATTATTATTATTATTATTATTATTATTATTATTATTATTATTATCACCACCATCATCATCACTTATGTTATTTTTATGACACTCATATTATCATTGTTCCTCCTCCTCCTCCTCATACTTCTCTCCCATGGCAAAACCTCCTCTTGACTTATATAGTGCACCAATAAAGTCATAAACAAAGGAATTAAGAACACGAGGAGCAATATACATAAACGACAGGCACAAGCACAAACAAAATAGGCCGCAGTTACATATAGATATACAGTGCAAACAAATAAATAACTCAGATATAAAGGCAAGGGGAACATAAATAGACAAATAACTCAGAAGAAAGTCAGGGAGAAGAACAGAAGCTGGCAGATATAAAATAAAATCAAATAAATCAAGTAAAATGGAATTAATAAAGAATAAAATAAGATAAAATAAATAAAAAAAAAGGAAATAAGTCAGGTTACTAGAGAGAGGTGCAGGTGTCGGGGTGCAGTTGTGTAGGTGTGTAGTGCAGGTGTGGGTTGCAGTTGTGTGGGGCAGGTGTCCACGCTCAGGTAATTGGCAGCAAGGTATACACGATAATAATTAGTGATAAGCCCGATAAGGAACAAGTAAGGATGGTTCTGATTCGTTTTATGGATGGTTACCTCGTTGATACTTCTCTTCCTTCTTGCCACCATCCTCCTCCTCCTCCTGCTTCTCCACCTCCTCCTCTTCATGTCTCTCACACACTGTCCCTCTCCCTCTCCTTCTTCTCCTTCTCCTCCCTGTCATCTTTTATTTGAGTAATTGTACCATCTATCCTTCTGTTCTTGCTTCTGTTCTCCTCCTCTTCCTCCTCCTCCTCCTCCTCCTCCTCCTCCTCCTCCTCCTCCTCCTCCTCCTCCTCCTCCTCCTCCTCCTCCTCCTCCCCCTCCCCCTCTTCACCACCACCACGATATCTTTCATTGAAGAAGCAAGAGTACATTAGCTCTTGTCTTCTTCCATCTCTCTCTCTCTCTCTCTCTCTCTCTCTCTCTCTCTCTCTCTCTCTCTCTCTCTCTCTCTCTCTCTCTCTCTCTCTCTCTCTCTCCGACCTCCACCTCCACCACCACCATTAATTTCTCCTTCCACCATTACTTCCATCATTATTTTCATCAACACCACCTTTATCACCACCACCACCACCACCACCACCACCACCACCACCACCACCACCACCACCACCACCACAACCACAATCACCATATCCGTCAGCTGCCCTTCTATTCCAGACCGCCCTACGTACAGCAAGACGCGTTATCTCACCCCTCCATCATGCCCTCTGTCTTCTGGCCTCCTCTCCCTCTGCCACCATTCCCGGCTTGCCACTCTGTTACTCTAATTGTCCGTTGGTTATCTACCGGACTCATGACTCGCCCTCAACCTGTCCACTTTTTTTTCTCTTAATTGCAGTCAAGATGTCCCCTCACTGTCAAATCGACATACCAGAGAGAGAGAGAGAGAGAGAGAGAGAGAGAGAGAGAGAGAGAGAGAGAGAGAGAGAGAGAGAGAGAGAGAGAGAGAGAGAGAGAGACTAATCACCTATGTTGTGTAAGATGAACACCTTGAGGAAAAGAAAGGAAGTAGTGGTTACGAAAGGAACGGTACAGAGAGAGAGAGAGAGAGAGAGAGAGAGAGAGAGAGAGAGAGAGAGAGAGAGAGAGAGAGAGAGAGAGAGAGAGAGAGAGAGAGAGAGAGAATATGCACACGCTAATATGAATAAGAGAAGTCAGCGACGTGGAAAAGCAGAAGGGAAAGAGAAGAATGATGAGTAGAAGAGCAAAAGAGTGTAAGAAGAGAGGGAGGAGAATAAGACAAGGTGGGAGGGAGGGAGAGAGTGCAAAAAGAAAGGGAGGGAGGAAAAAGGAGGGAGGGAGGGAAGGAGGGAGAGAGGGAGGGAAGAAAGAAAGGTAGCCGGCATCGACCTTCCTCCTCAATTTGTATAATGCACTCAGTTTCTTTCTCTCTCTCTCTCTCTCTCTCTCTCTCTCTCTCTCTCTCTCTCTCTCTCTCTCTCTCTCTCTCTCTCTCTCTCTCTCTCTCTCGTTGTGTGGGTTTGCTACAAGAATAGGCATAGGAGGAGGTGGAGGAGAGAGAGAGAGAGAGAGAGAGAGAGAGAGAGAGAGAGAGAGAGAGAGAGAGAGAGAGAGAGAGAGAGAGAGAGAGAGAGAGAGAGAGAGAGAGAGAGAGAGAGAGGAGGAGGAGGAGGAGGAGGAGGAGGAGGAGGACTATTTGGTGTTGAGATAAATAGTAGTATTGTGTGTGTGTGTGTGTGTGTGTGTGTGTGTGTGTGTGTGTGTGTGTGTGTGTGTGTGTGCGTGATTGATGAGTGTATGTATGTACTTACTCGTATGTATGTATGCATGGATGTTCGCGCATGGTTGGACGTGGGTGCCTCCAGGGAATGCAGCAGCAGTGACGAAGGCTGGGAATGCTGTGGTGATGTGAAGGAGGGGAAGGAAAAGAGTAACTCATTATGGAAAGTAAAACATGAATCACTGGAACGAGACGAGAAACGTAAAGAATAAAAATCTATAGATACTGAACATCGAGCAACAAATATACCAAAAGAGCGTATTGAGGTAACGTGAATCGATGGAAAGTGAATGGAAGTGAGACGCACACGTTATAAAGTGGTAGTGTGTGGACTGTTGTGTTGGGACGAGGAGGACCGTGTTGTGTCATGTATATGAATGAAAAATATTCTGTAAAAATAATAAAAAGGAATGAAAAATAATGGAATACTGATGATGCTACTAGTTGCATGAGTTCAAAAACTATTGTCATCAGTATTAATATTAATGCTTATATAATCGTGGTAGTATTAATAGTAGTTGCATTACTACTACTACTGCTGCTATTACTACTACTACTACTACCACCACTACCACTACCACTACTACTACTACTACTACTACTACTACTACTACTACTACTAAATAATATTGATAATAATAATAATAATTTATTATTTTATTATTATTATTATTATTATTGTTACTATT
>NC_087151.1:9400000-9405000 GCF_035594125.1 Scylla paramamosain | reverse complement strand
TATTATTATTATTATTATTATTATTATTACTATTACTATTTTGTTATTATTACAGAAGATATTACTATTGTTCCTAGATACACATCCTGAGAGAGAGAGAGAGAGAGAGAGAGAGAGAGAGAGAGAGAGAGAGAGAGAGAGAGAGAGAGAGAGAGAGAGAATGATAATGCAAAGAAAAACACGCTGGGAAAAAAAAAGTGAGCGAGGCGAATATGATAATGAGCCGAAGACCAAATAAACGAAGAAGGAAGAAAGGATGAGTAAATGTGAGTAAGAAAACAAAGCAAGGAAATGAAAGCGAGTGCAGCAGTGAATTGTGTGTGTGTGTGTGTGTGTGTGTGTGTGTGTGTGTGTGTGTGTGTGTTTTGTGTGAGAGAGAGAGAGAGAGAGAGAGAGAGAGAGAGAGAGAGAGAGAGAGAGAGAGAGAGAGAGAGGCTGCATGTTTTTAACTATATTGTAACTTAAATATATTCAAATTATTAATTTTTCATTTCTCACATTTTCTGATATGATATTCTCTCTCTCTCTCTCTCTCTCTCTCTCTCTCTCTCTCTCTCTCTCTCTCTCTCTCTCTCTCTCTCTCTCTCTCTCTCTCTCTCTCTCTCTCTCTCTCTCTCTCTCACCAGTAATCATCTAATCTAACGTCACACAATCTCACTCTTCATATATATTTTTTTCTTTTAATTTTATTCTTAACCTTGTCGGTACTTCGCGCTGTGTCTAGTTGGCTGTTTTTTTTTTTTTCGTCTTATTTCTTTCTTTATCTTGTGTGTGTTTTTTTTCCTGCCTTTGCTTCATGTCTATATTGTCGCTTTCTTTATCTGTTGTTTTCTGTATTTTCAGCTTTTTTTTTTTCTTTTTGTTCGGCTCGGCATTTTCGTGTCTCTTTGGCTATTTTTTTTTTTTTTTCATCTATCAGTTACTTTCTATCATTCTGCTGATTTTTTGTCTGCTTGGGATAATTTCTCAGTACAGTTTGGTAACATTGTAACATATCCTTAACATTTCAATTTACCTTTTTTTTCCCTCTTTTGCGTCACGCCGTCCCAGTTTTACGTCATAGTTTTGCGTCATAGTATCACTTACGTCACTTACCACACTTAACATTCTTAAACTTCAGTACATAAGACCATCTGACCCTGTTGTTGTGACGCAAGTTAATCTTTCATTCAGTCTGCTTGGTGAATAGGTGCACGGAAGCTAAATTCTTGGTGTGGTGGAGAGAAAGAGTGTGTGTTGGCTTTTATTTTGAACAGGTACTTGTGGTGGTAAGAGTCAGCTGCTGTAACTCCTGCAACTGTTGCTGTTCATGCTTCGGAATCAAGTTGAAGGAATTAAGTTCATTTGTTCTTGTCAGGGTAAGAAATCTGATATAGTCTCCCGATTACTCACTTTCATTCCCTGCCACCAGTGATCTCTTCCGTTTGCTTTGCTCGGGTAAACACACTCGATGCTGTGCCTTAATAACTCCACCTTCCTCCCTGTGATACTAATGATGCAAACACTACTCATGTTACTATATGTATCTCCACTCGTACTATCGCCAAATTACTGCTGTTAATAATGTCACCACTTGTAGCAGCGGTTGAAGGTGTGACGCGTCCCGCACCCTGACCGCCCTTCCGTCGTGTTGCCCCTTCAGGATGGATGAACAGCTGCAATGAGCGAGCCAAACGCCGTGTAATTTTCCTGGCAAACCCTCTCGTTTAGGGTCGACGTGCGCGGATCAGTTATCATGTGAACATGGCAATAAAATGACCCACAAAAGTTAATGGCTAATCTTGAGCTGGTTCCTGGGTTCCTGCTCCCCTCCCCCTCACCACCTCATCCTTCCGTCCTGCCTTCTCTCCTCCCAGTCCAACATTGTGTCATCCGTTCCCTCCTTCCCTTCCTTTCCTCCCTTCCCTACATCCTTTTTCATCCCTACATCCTTCCATCAAAAAGTTGTACTAGGTGATGTCTTTATTTTGCCATGAATCTGGGGTTGTGTGTGTGTGTGTGTGTGTGTGTGTGTGTGTGTGTGTGGCGGGCAAAGGTGGTGGGAATTGTATTGAGGTTTTATCAGTGACTTGGTTTATCAATGTCACCGCTCTTGATTATTTTTACAGTAGCTCCTGGGTTTTGTTGTGTGCTAATGGCGGCTGCGGAGATAACAGTGACAGAGGTGGTGTTGGTGGTGGTGGTGGTGGTAATGATGGAGGGGCAGGAAGAGGAGGAAGAGACAGACGAACGAAAAAGGCGAAGGCGAAGTTTAAGGTGGTGGAAGTGAATATGCAAGTTAAGCAGTTGGGTAAACAGGCCAGTTAATGATAGGAACTGTTAACGAGGAAGGGTGATGATGATAGTGGGCGGTGTTGGTGGTGGTGGTGGTTGTGGTGGTGTTGGAATTTACAATGGTGAAGATGGTGAGGATAACTGTGGCTGTGGTGATGAATAAGGCTTGTTAATAGTGTTGTAGTCATTATGAACAGAAGCAGTTGCTATTAGAGAGAGAGAGAGAGAGAGAGAGAGAGAGAGAGAGAGAGAGAGAGAGAGAGAGAGAGAGAGAGAGAGAGAGAGAGAGAAGAGAGAGAGAGAGAGAGAGTATCCTTAGAAAACAAAGGGTTAAACATAAACAAACCACAACATGATATGCACCTCCTATTTCTCTTCCCCCCCCTCGTCCTCCTCTTCCTCTTCCCTCTTCTTCCTTGTTCTTCTCTTCCGCTACCTCCTCGTCATTATTATTTTCGTCTTTGTTGTCGTCACTATTATTGTTCCTCTTCCTCGTTCTGTCTCGTCCCTCTCTTCCTCCTCGTTCTTTTCTTTCTTTTTGTTCTTCATCTTATTTTACTTTTTGTTCTTGTTCTTATTTTTTTGCTCTTGATATTGTTCTTTCTTGTTCTTGTTCGTTCTTTCTTGTTCTTGTTCACCATCATCTACTTCTACTACTTTTTCTTCTTCTCCTTCTTCTTCTGCTCCTGCTCCTGCTCCTGCTCCTCTTCCTCCTCCTCCTCCTCCTCCTCCTCCTCCTCCTCCTCCTCCTCCTCCTCCTCCTCCTCCTCCTATCTCCCCACATCCTTCCCTTGTCACCACCACCATCACCACCACCACGCCTCATCACACTCGAACCCAGCCTGCACACACACACACACACCCTTGTACTAGATGCAATTACGATCAACACCTGCCCAACGCACTACCCATCGCAGGCCGTTCACTGAGATGCAGCAGGTGTTGAGAGACTGAGATGCTCCCTCAAAACTCCCTCCCCTCGCCTTAGCCTCTCTTCTCCTTCCTCCTTCTCTTTCTCTCTCTCTCCCTCTTGACTTCCCCAGCAGATGCAATTTAGATACACTCCTTCTTACCCTCTTCCAGGACTTGTTGCATTAGAATCAGGGTCGTTCTCGGTCGTCTTTACGTCGAGAATTGCGGGTGTAAATTAAGATAGCTGCCTGCGGGTCTGCGGTGGACAAGGCGGCGGTTCCCCCTGGCTGCGGTAGGTATAGGCGTGCGTGTGGGTGGACGCGGGGCAACACAACCTGTCAACCTTCCTCTTCCTTGTTGTCTGTCTTGGGTGTTTTGTCTTCCTTTCGTGTCTTTTTAGCAGTTTGCGTGAGAATTTTTTTTGATTGTTTGTTTTTGTTTTGCCCTGATATATTCCTTACTTTGCAATTATTTTTTTTTGTCCCGCAGTAACCGTTAATAATACTACTGTGATTATAAAAAAAAAGGACTGTTTTTGTATATGCAATTCCTCAATTTTTTATATATACAAAAGTGACTGTACTTCTCTTTGTAATCCCTTCTTTCTTGTACACTGCCCACCAACAGGTTTTTGTACAATGGTGGAAGTGTGAACAAGTGATACACCAGGGAGTGAAAAGGTTAAGGGTGCTTCTTTCTTTCTTTCATAGTTATTTTTAGCTTTCTAGTTTTTATATTTGACTATTTTTGTCGTACTATTCGTACTGTTATTTATTTACTAATTTTTTTCAAAGGCGTATTGTATTTTTTTTCTTTTTTCTACCCAGCCTCCTTTATTTGAACCAGTATAATCTTGGTATTCTTATTTTTTCTGGATAATTTATCTTCTTACAAACTACACTGTGAAGATTTTAAGCATTTTTTATTTATCAGCTGAAGGTGTTCCATTGAATTGTTGTAGTGGACTGGCCGGGTAAATGTTAGACGTTCGTGTGTTTTTCTTTTCTCTTTCCTCTTCTTTCGTAATGTTTATGGGTCAGTGAGTTGCTCTTATCTGCATTTCTCCTCGACAAGCCATTATTCATTTAATTATTTATTCATTCACCTATTTGTGTGTTCCTCTCGCTACACATTTTCTCCCCTCCACCTCCTCCTCCTCCTTCTCCTCCTCCTCCTTATCCTCCTTCTCCTCCTTCACATATTAGTTTTTTCTTCGCTCTCATTCTTCACGTCATCAGTGTTATCTTCTTTTCTCTGCTTCGTTTGTCTCTTTCATACCTTCGCTTTCTTCCTCCTCGTCTTCATCCTTCTCTTTATCATGATCTTCGTCAGTTCCTTCATCTTTCAGTTCTTCATCCTCTTCCTCGTTTTGCTCCTCTTCCCTTCTCCACATCCTCTACTCTAGTACCTCCCTCCTTTTTCTTTTCTTAATCAGTCCCTTCATTCTCCTCTTCCTTTTCTCCTCTTTCTTCTCCTTTTTCTCTTCGTCCTGCACCTGCGCCTCTCGAACTATATTGATGAGCAGTGTCAATTACGGTAAGGCAGTGGTGTCGCACTCAACGAGGGTGTTTAACGAAGGCCGCGTGTTGCTCTTTGTTCCTGTCGCCCTTCTTTCACTTTCTCCTCCTTCGTTTGTTTGTTGGTTGGCTGGTTAACTGGGGTGGATGGTTGGTTGCATGGTTGGGTGGGTGTGTGGTTTGGGTGGTGGTAGTGGTGGTGGCGGGGGTGGTGGTAGTAAGTTTTAGAAAGTAGTAGCTGTTTTAGTTGTATTTTTTGTTCTTTTGTTTTTTTCTTTTATTCTTTATTTTTTTGTT
>NC_087151.1:9387500-9395000 GCF_035594125.1 Scylla paramamosain | reverse complement strand
GTGTGTGTGTGTGTGTGTGTGTGTGTGTGTGTGTGTGTGTGTTGAGAGAGAGAGAGAGAGAGAGAGAGAGAGAGAGAGAGGGAGAGAGAGAGAGAGAGAGAGAGAGAGAGAGAGAGAGAGAGAGAGAGAGAGAGAGAGAGAGAGAGAGAGAGAGACGTGAGGTAGTGATGAATGTGGAAGAACATAAAAAGGAAGGGAAGAGAAAAGAGAGAGGTAAAAAAAAAAAAACATAAGGGTTTGATGAGTGAGAAAGAATGTGATGAAAGGGAATTAGGAATGAGGAAAACATATGGATGATAGTAATAAATGAGAGAGGAAAGGAAAAAAAAATAAAGAAATTGAAGATAAAGAAGGTAAAAGAACACATGCGTTGGGAAGAAAACACGAAAAAAAAAACAGGAAAAACGTCGGCAAGAGAATAGAAGAGGAGGGAAGGTGTCATCAAGAGAGAGAGAGAGAGAGAGAGAGAGAGAGAGAGAGAGAAGAGAGAGATGAGCGAGAGGAAGAGAGAGAGAGAGAGAGAGGAGAGTCATACTTATGCAGGAGAGGAAAAAGCAGGTAATTGTAAGGCTATTATGAGAAAGAGGAGAGAGGGGGAAAAAAAAAAAGAGAAAGATTTGAATTAAAATGAAGGTGCAGGTAAAATGCGGGAGAAAAGTGGAAATGTGAGAAGAAATTGGCGAAAAATATAGAGAACGAAGAAGTAACACAAGAAAAAAAGAAAAAAAAAGAATAAATTAGATGAAGAAAATGAGGAGAAGGAGAAAGGAATGTTGGAGAGAAAGAGAGTGAGAGAGAGAGAGAGAAATAGAGAGAAAGAAGAAACAAAGGAAATAATAAAAGAGGAAAAAAAGAGGATAAATGGAGGAATAAAGAAAATCAGAGTACGAGAAGAAAAGCACGAAGCGAGAGTTTATATTTTGGTGAGGAAAACTTGCAAAATCGAAACGCGAAAGTGAGGAAAAAGTTGTCTTCTTCCCTGCTATGGACGAGACAGGTGTGCTAATTTGGAGGAGGCCACGACCTCACCTGTCTGGCGGGGCTCACGACTTGACTTTTCATGGTCGCTTTCCTTACACCTCATCTTCTAATTAGGACAAAGAATATATATAAATAAATGCCTTAATATTTGTTTTACGCTGACTATTTCAATTTCCTTTATTCCTTGCTCAATTTTCTGCTGGTTATTTTATGTGTGTGTGTGTACGTGTGTGTGTGTGTGTGTGTGTGTGTGTGTGTGTGTGTGTGTGTGTGGTCCATATCACTTATTACTACTACTACTACTTGTACTATTATTACTACTACCTTTTGTTTTTTATCTTAATTAATATATTTTCAATCACCCCACTGCTTGTTGAGAACCTTAACCTTTTAAGAGAGATTTGTATCTTCGCAAAACTAATTCCTTATCTCTTTCTCTCTTTCTTCCATCTGCCTTTGTGTGCAAGTGTGTGTGTGTGTGTGTGTGTGTGTGTGTGTGTGTGTGTGTGTGTGTATGTGTATGTGTTTGTGTGCGTGGGCGCAAGTTTACATATATTTAACTGCCTGCCTGCCTCTCTTATCTGTAGCTCGCTCTCTCTCTCTCTCTCTCTCTCTCTCTCTCTCTCTCTCTCTCTCTCTCTCTCTCTCTCTCTCTCTCTCTCTCTCTCTCTCTCTCTCTCTCTCTCTCTCTCTCTCTCTCTCTCTCTCTCTCTCTCTCTCTCTCTCTCTCTCCGCACACCCGTATACCTGGCCACCAATCAAGGTGAGCCACTCATCCTGGTAATCAGTGGAGGGTTATTACCGGAACCAAATTGAAAGATCGGAATAATTTAGCTGCCTGACCTCCCTTGGTGGCGCGGCCCTCCTTCTCGCCCCTCCACCCGCCTGTCCGGTTAAAGAGGGGAACGGAAGCCCTCATATGTTTCAATTATCCGTAACAGTGGCGCATGATTTAGCCCAAGTGCATCTTCTTGTTTTCTTGTTTTGCCTCCCTCCGTGTTTTTCTGCTCCTTCATTCTATTAGGTGCTCGAGTTCTGCCGTTGTTGAGGAAAAGGGTGGGGCTAGTGTGCGTGTGTGTGTGTGTGTGTGTGTGTGTGTGTGTGTGTTGGGTTTAAGTATAAGTGTCAGGTAACGGTTGGATAGGTGTTTGTAGGTTTTGCGTTGGTTACTGTGTGTGTGTGTGTGTGTGTGTGTGTGTGTGTGTGTGTGTGTGTGTGTGTGTGTGTGTGTGTGCTTGCTTGGTGAAGGGTTATAAGTGAGTCTTTTGCTTTTACTTTGTGTTTTGTTCTCTTCTCTTTTTGCGGCAATAATGTTCAGCGCTGCTCGTTGGTGACACTCAGTGCAATCAGTGGTAGTACATGGGTTACCCTTGCATATGCCAGCACTGATGTATGATAATGGCTAGTGATAGACTCGCTGGTCCATCACCTTCACCCTTCCCGGCACCTCATCACTCGGCGGGGTACTGTCTGACCCCCAGGGCGCACTCCCCTTCTTTGCATCTTGTGAGGAACATTGAAAATTTATGATAACCTGATTTATTTATCTGTTCCGATGAAGTTAGATTGTTAAAGTATGCTGGAGGAATATTCACCTTCCTGCTATGTTAATTAGTTTTGTTGACAGAAAATACTTGCAACTACAGTAATATTTGGCTTAGGTGTGGTCTTGATATACCTGGCAGCTGGAGAAACTCATACATACTTCATAGCACTAAATCTGAAGGCAGAAAGTATTTGGAACTCCGTTAAATTCGATTCCTTTGTGGTTTTTGTATAAGTGACGGTATCTGAGATAATTTTAGTTAAGTTTGCCATGGTTGAGATGGCCTACCCGGTCGAGGTAATGATGGCTGAGTTAGTACCAGCCATGTAACAAGTTGCATTGACACTGGTTGGGCTTGTACTGATTGGACTGGTACTGGGGCGACTTGTCCTTGTATTTCTAATGGCAGGCAGGCGTGCTTGCACAGTACAATGTGTAAATAAACCATCAGCCAGAAGTGGTCATAGATTTCGGTGACTTTCGTTCGCGAGACACTGTGCATAAAGTTTACCTGTTTATTTTAATCCACAGACTGCATGAGTCAGGTACATAGATAGATTGCGTTGTGGATTTTCGGCAAAAACCTCATTTCCCTGTGAACGGATCCATAAATAACCCTCTAGTTTGGCATTATTCGGGTAAGCATGTGCTATAAATCTGAAGTCTTCCGGTTTCGTGGTTTAGAAGTTAACGAAATTCGCACATCCACGCCGCTAAGTTGTGTGCGGGTGTGGATGTTTATGGGACTTTATTATAGAAGGTGTGGACGGCGCGGCGCGGTGAATGGTGCTCAGATTATTAGGTGGTGTTGGTGCTGGTGCTCAGATGGCGGTAGTGAAATGGTGATGAATGATGTGCAGTGCTTAGTGAAGTGCATGGTGGTGTCGGTGGTGGTATAGGTGGTGGTGGTGGTGGTGGTGAAAGGGTTACAGATGGCTGCTTTTTTCTCTCTGCAGGGAAGGTGATGATGATGGTGGTGATGAAGAGGGATATATCTCATTTGGTGGTGATAAAATTGGTTATGGAGGAGATGTTACTGGTCGTGGTCGTGGTGGTGGTGGTGGTGGTGGTGGTGGTGGTGGTAGTAGGGGATGAAGGTAGTAATGAAAGAGAAGAGGTTTTTGTTGTGGTGATGGTGGTGGTTAGATACTAGTGTTATTGTTGCCTTGTTCTTGATGATGATTATGACAGTGATGGTGATGGTGGTAGTGTTAGTAGTGATATTGGTGGTGGTGGCGGTGGTGGTGGTGATGATGATGGTAATTGTAGTGGGGGTGGTTATAGTGGCTGGTAGTAGTGGTGGTGGTGGTGATGGTAGTAATAGTGGGGGTGACGGCGCTGATGGTGCTGATAGTAGTGACGGTGACGGTGGTGGTGGTGGTCGGTGGTGCATATGAAATGACACATGATTGATGAGCAAAGGTAGATCTCTTACCAGGTCACTGACAGGTGTGTTTACATAATTTGGCCCACAGCCAGGTACACAAGCTCTCCTTGACTGCCAGGTGAGTTGAGAAGGAGGAGGAAGAGGAGGAGGAGGAGGAGAAGAATGAAGAGGAGGAGGAGGAGGAGAAGGAAGGAGAAGAGAACATAAAGAGAAGAACAAGGAGGGTAAGGATGAGCTGGGGAACAAAAAGAGGAGGAAGGAAAAGGATAAAGAATGTGAGAGGGTGGAAGAAGAGGAGGAGGTGAAGGAGCAGGAATTGAGGTGTGGAAGGGCGAGAGGGCATTAAAGGAATGAAGAAAGGATTGCAAGGATCTGAAAGAGGAAAGGAGGTTAAGAAGTGGAAAAGGTTAAAGGTGAGAGATAACATAGGAGATTAATACGATGAGAAGATTTAAAAGCGAGCCAGATAGACGAAAGAAAGAAAATAACAATGCATGATTTATTGTAGAGAAAGGAACGTAAGGCTAATTAAATAAAAGTGCAGAAGAAAGGGAAGACAGTACAAACTGATAAGGAGTGTAAAAGAAAACGAAGGAAGAGAATGGTGCGAATATAAAAGAGAGAATAAAAAATAATGAAGGAAAAGTGATAAAAGCACGGAAACAAGGAAGATTCTCAAGGTGAAGATGATTGCAAAGAGATAAAGACTGCCGAAGGAAATACATGAATGAAAACTGAGATAATGAAAATCAGAGAGAGAGAGAGAGAGAGAGAGAGAGAGAGAGAGAGAGAGAGAGAGAGAGAGAGAGAGAGAGAGAGAGAGAGAGAGAGAATAAATGAACATACAGACAGACACAGTAGCAAACCTAAACTAAACATTATACTCAGGACTGCATTTTTTCCCCATACCACTGAGCGTTTTACTGATGGCGTTGGTGGTGGTGGTGGTGGTGGTGATATTGATGATGATGGTGGTGGACGGCGTAACGCATCACCATCATTATCATCTGGTGAATGGTGAAGCTGAGGATAGCCAGGAGATGTAACAAGTCAGTTTTGATGAAGGAATGAATTGTAATTTCTGACATCAGCGGGAGGGAAGGAGAGTGTAGATGAGGAACATAAGAATGAGGAAGAAGAATATCAGGCCGTAACACACACACACACACACACACACACACACACACACACACACACACACACACACACACACACACACACACACACACACACACACACACACACACACACACACACACACACACACACACACACACACACACACACACACACACACACACACACACACACACACACACACACACACACACACACACAGAGAGAGAGAGAGAGAGAGAGAGAGAGAGAGAGAGAGAGAGAGAGAGAGAGAGAGAGAGAGAGAGAGAGAGAGAGAGAGAGAGAGAGAGAGAGAGAGACTGGAATGGTGTGTGCAAGAGAAGCAAAGAAATTAAGAAGGAAAATTGAAAGAAGGCAGTTGGGGGAGAGAGAGAGAGAGAGAGAGAGAGAGAGAGAGAGAGAGAGAGAGAGAGAGAGAGAGAGAGAGAGAGAGAGAGAGAGAGAGAGAGAAAGTAGTAAGAAAAGAAGAAGAGGAACGAAGAGGAGGAGGAGGAGGAGGAGGAGGAGGAGGAGGAGGAGGAGAAAAGGGAGGGGAAGAGGCGAAGGACGAGGACACCCTGGACTTTAAATGACAGTCATGTTTCAAAAAGGCGCCTTGCTTATACACAGATCACTCAAATCATATGTGGGTATACTGTACTACTTGGGACACACACACACACACACACACACACACACACACACACACACACACACACACACACACACACACACATACACACACATTTAATATACATATAATCTGGAGGAGTTTTCTGTCTTTGTCAGTCTTTAAGGGTGTGATAACCGCCTGACAGCCCGTGTATTGGTATTCCTGGACCTGCAGCGGGGGACTTGGAGGAGGAGGAGGAGGAGGAGGGTGCCGCGGCTCTTCAAAGGCAGGACGGGTGCTCGCCTCATGCACAGCCAAACTTGGGATAACAATGAAGTGTTGCTCTCTCTCTCTCTCTCTCTCTCTCTCTCTCTCTCTCTCTCTCTCTCTCTCTCTCTCTCTCTCTCTCTCTCTCTCTCTCTCTCTCTCTGCCTCGCAAACCTCCACCCATTTCATCATCCATCTTAAGAGCAAGCATGAGCATACGTACATATTGTTTTCTCACACTTTCCACGCCTTTCAGAATCGCATTGTTCACACACACATCTGTACTGTCTTCCACACTTTGTTCTACCCTCCCTCCCTCCTTCCCTCCCTCCCTCCCTCCCTCCCTCGCATCTCTCCACACCTATCCACTTACCCACGTAGCTACCACGCCTTTCTCCCTCTCTCTCGTTCCCTTGCTCTCCTATATTCTTCAATTATCGTTAATGAAAATACGGAGCCTTAATGACGGTTCTCCTTGCCATCCCTTCTCGCCATGGCAGCTTGGAGGCGTCGGGAGACCTCGCTGGCAGTACAATAGACGTGCTCCTCCTCTCCCGGTTATCTGGCGAGGGCGTGCTGGCTGCTGCTTGGCCATCCTGAGCCTATTAAGCAGCTGGCAGCCGATCTGATAAGGAAGCTCTCAGTTGCATAAACCGCAAAGAGAGAATATGAGGAAGGAGGGGTCTTGTGTGTGTGTGTTGGGGTGTGGAAAGCAGGATTAGAGAGAGAGAGAGAGAGAGAGAGAGAGAGAGAGAGAGAGAGAGAGAGAGAGAGAGAGAGAGAGAGAGAGAGAGTTATAGCAGACAATTTCCATAATTTTCTGTAGTATATTTGGTTTAATATATTTCAGTGAATCATCTTTGTTTGCACAGCGTCGAAAACTCAATCTTCTCTTGTACCTAAACCTACATTGACTTGCTTATTTGTGTAAATCCATCACCTGATCTATATGTCCTTACGTGTATCTATTAATCTTAGCACTGTACTTATCTCTCCTTTAACAGTACCTCATTTTCTGGGGCTTAGTTTGGAGTCAGTGGGATTCGTAAATGTAGTCATGAGTAAATGTCACAAGCCGCCCGCGTGGTGAAGGCTGAGAATGATCACTTGCTGCATCGCGTTGAAATTATGTCGCACCTTCGCCTCCTCGTGTTTCCTGCATCGGCGAAGTTTGCTTTCGTGTGTTTACGTGTTGTCTTCTGTCATGTTTGTGTGTGTGTGTGTGTGTGTGTGTGTGTGTGTGTTATCTGGCCAATTATGCTTTTACTTGTGTGTGTGTGTGTGTGTGTGTGTGTGTGTGTGTGTGTGTGTGTGTGTGTGTGTGTGTGTGTGTGGTGTGGAATTCGCTTTTGTATTGCTCTCTCGTTATTTATTTTTATAGTTTCATTTAATTGTACCGTTAAATTCCTGTCGCTAAATCACTTCTAGTCAACTTTACCTCATCACTTTAAAATTCTGTCTCACTATTTGCTGAAGCTAAAACCACCTGACGCCTTGTATCATATTGCAATTACCACCAAACAATTATTTAATATTCCTCTAGCAATGAAGAACTATAATTATTTCTTCGTTTAAAAGATACTCCTTTTC
>NC_087151.1:9372500-9382500 GCF_035594125.1 Scylla paramamosain | reverse complement strand
CTCCCACCCCCCAACCACCATTACCGTCATCTCCCTTCCACTGCTACATTCACACTCGTCACTAGCGCCATCAACATCGCAGATAATCAGTGGGATTTCTAGTTTCCTATGTGATATTTTCAAAGGAGGAGTTTCAGTGTCTCTCTCTCTCTCTCTCTCTCTCTCTCTCTCTCTCTCTCTCTCTCTCTCTCTCTCTCTCTCTCTCTCTCTCTCTCTCTCTCTCTCTCTCTCTCTCTCTCTCTCTCTCTCTCTCTCTCTCTCTCTCTCTCTCTCTCTCTCTCTCTCTCTCTCTCTCTCTCTCTCTCTCTCTCTTCAAATTAGGGAAGAAGGAAGGTCACTAGAGAAACAACTCGACTTTTTCTCTCTCTAAACACCAAAACTCATGTGTGTACCGTTAGTTTATGAGGCGGTGGTGGAGGTTGTGCGGATCCTGTGTGGTGTGGGACATGTGTGGGCCAGTGTTTTTTTTTTTTTAATATGTAGGAGAGGCAACAGTCAAGGGCAACCAAAATCCATAAAAAAAAAGTTCCACTGAGATGCCGGTCCCCGAATAGGGTCCAAAGCGTAAGTCAAAATTTGAAGGATAACTGTCTTGAAACCTCCCTCTTGAAGGAGCTCAAGTCATAGGAAGGTGGATATACAGAAATAGGCAGGGAATTCCAAAGTTTACCAGAGAAATGGATGAATGACTGAGAATAGTGGTTAACTCTTGCATTACAGAGGTGGATAGAATGGGGATGAGAGAAAGAAGAAAGTCTTGTGCAGCAAGGCCGCGGGAGGAGAGGAGGCATGCAGTTAGCAAGATCAGAAGACCAGTTAGCATGAAAATAGCGATAGAAGATAGCAAGAGACGCATCATTGCGCCGATGAGAAAGAGGCTGAAGACAGTCATCTAGAGGAGAGGAGTTGATGAAACGAAAAGCTTTTGATTCCACCCTGTCTAGTAGAGCGTTATGAGTGGAATCCCCCCAGATATGTGAAGCATAATCCATACATGGATGGATTAGGCCCCTGTACAGAGCTAGCAGCTGGAAGGGTGAGAAAAACTGGCGGAGGCGTCTCAGAACAACCAACTTCATAGAAAATGTTTTAGCTAGAGATGAGATGCGAAGTTTCCAGTTTAGATAATAAGTAAAGGACAGACCGAGGATGTTTAGTGTAGAAGAGGGGGACAGTTGAGTGTAATTGAAGAAGAGGGGATAGTTGTCCGGAAGGTTGTGCGTACCGTGTGTATTATAGAGTATGTGTAGGAGTGTCTGGTTTCGTTGTTTTCTTCCACCATCATAGTCATTAGTTTCTATAAATCCACATTAAGAAAAGAGTTTCACCAAAAGATTCTTTACTTTTTTTGCCTGCTACTGGTCTAGAAGAAAAAAAAATGAAATTGATGGAAACCGCAAGAAACCATCGGGTCTACAAGCGGCAGTCACTGTGTAAAGCATACTTACCTATTTCCTCTATCGTTCCTATTCAAGAGCTTCAATCTTCTCTCATGTAACACAAAATATTCCTCCAAACCTTACCTAACCTTACTTTACATTAATTATGATAACAACTATGGCCTCCTATTGCTTGTAGATGAAAGTAGCAGAAGCAAAAATAGGGAAGGCAGAAACAGCTGTGCCAAACGCTATTTATTTTCTTGATCTGATGCCAACTGATTTCAGATCATTCCAACAAAATTTTGCCTTATCTTACACTATAATCCACATGACTATCTACCTACAATTTGTGTGTCGTTAAAAAGCAGCAGTATAAGCTCCTAAACCTTTAAAGCATTCTGAGACGTGGAACAATTAATCACGTATCTATTAATAAGATACGAACGTGGGGTATCTAATCAGGCCCCTTCCCTTGGTCACCTGAGCCACCGAGCCGCCAGACGTGAGGGAAGGAGGCAAGAAAGGAGGGAGGGAGCACGAAATGGTGAGTTTCACAGATGCATTTTTCTTGGAG
Organism: Scylla paramamosain; assembly: GCF_035594125.1. Taxonomy (NCBI): domain Eukaryota; kingdom Metazoa; phylum Arthropoda; class Malacostraca; order Decapoda; family Portunidae; genus Scylla; species Scylla paramamosain. The sequence goes on along the minus strand of NC_087151.1, from coordinate 9,380,544 downwards.
TAATTTCTCTGCTGATTATCACTGCAGGTGGCTGATTTGCATTATATTTGAACCCCACGATTTGTATGTACCGTGTGTGTGTGTGTGTGTGTGTGTGTGTGTGTGTGTGTGTGTGTGTGTTGTGATGCTGCTCAGAGATTTCCAATGACAGAGACAAAACAGCACCATTAGAAATCTATTACTGCAACCTCTACCAATATCGGAAAGGAATTTTAGTTTTAGCAGTAGTGGTGATGGTGGTGGTTGTAGCGATAGTAGTAGTAGTAGTAGTAGTAGTAGTAGAGGTAGAGGTAGTAGTAATAATAGTAGTAGTAGTAAAAGCAGTAATAGTAACGGTAGTAGTAGTACTAGTAGTAGTAGTAGTAGTAATTGTTGTTGTTGTTGCTGTTGTAGCAGCAGCAGTAGTAGTAGTAAAAGTGGTATTAGGGATGTTTAGCATTCTGTGCTGCAGTAGTAGTAGTAGTAGTAGTAGTAGTAGTGGTGGTGGTAGTAATATTGTAGTATAAGTAGAAGCAGTAATAGTAATGGTAATGGAAATGGTGATAGTAGTAGTAGTAGTAGTAGTAGTAGTAGTAGTAATGGTAGTAGTAACAGTAGTAGTAGCAGCAGCAGCAGTAGTAGGAGTAGTAATAGTAGTAGTAGTAGTAGTAGTAGTAGTAGTAGTAGTAGTAATAGTGGTAGTAGTAGTAGTCGTAGTAGTAGCAGTGGTAGTAGTTGTAGCAGCAAAAGAAGCAGTAGTATTAAAAGTAGTAGGGATGTTAGTACTCGTTTTGCAGCAGCAGCAGCAGCAGCAGCAGCAGCATGAGCAGGAGCAGCAATAGCAGCAGCAGTAGCAGCAGCAGCAGCATTAGTAGTAGAAGTAGTAGTAGTAATAGTAGTAGTAGTAAAGTGACAGTAGTAAAATCGTTGTTATTAGTGTTAATCTTCATTGTAAGGAGTCATTCTTTCTATAACCCCTCCCTTACCACCACCTCCACTACACCCACCACCATCACCACCACCACCACCACCACCACCACCACATAAGCATGCCGGCGTCCTCTTCCATGCTTGGCGCCTCTCACGTAAGTTCCTCAGTGACGTCATAGGACATTCCTTCACACACCTGGCGAGAAAAGCAGGCGAAATGCAGCCGAGGGGCGGGAGGGAGGGGGCGGTGAAAGGAGCGGGAGACTCGAGAGACGGGGGAAGATCACTCTCTATTGTTGCGTTGAAATCTAATGATAACCCACCCCTCATTCTTCTTTGTATTCCTTGATTTATTGATGTTTTGTTTTCCCTCTGTGGACTGTATGTGTGTGTGTAACCTCTGCTACTCGCGTGTCTGTGTGTGTGTGTGTGTGTGTGTGTGTGTGTGTGTGTGTGTGTGTGTGTGTGTGTGTGTGTGTGTGTGTGTGTGTGTGCGCGCGCGCATTGAAGAATTCAATTTAGATGCAAAAATCGGGTCACAAAGTAAGCCTCACTTCCTAGTCAATTTTGTCGTTTGGCAGAGCTGGTTTAGGAAGCAGGTGGGGTAAATCTGAAGTCTCTCTCTCTCTCTCTCTCTCTCTCTCTCTCTCTCTCTCTCTCTCTCTCTCTCTCTCTCTCTCTCTCTCTCTCTCTCTCTCTCTCTCTCTCTCTCTCTCTCTCTCTCACTCCACATACGTGTAGATCCACGAGAGAACGATGAGAATGACAGCAAATAATTTCGCAAAACAATCAAGGGAAATCATCGCTCGTCTCTTGCTTACGGGGAGGGAGGCAAATCAGGTTAGGGGAACCACGGGTACAAACACACATTATGGGGGAAACCGGATTTGGGGGAATATTATATCCAAATTTGGGTTGAGGGTGGGTTGATACGAGGAGGAGGAGCAGGGGGTGGATGAGGTGGAGGAGGAGGGGAAGGGGGAGAAGGTGAAGTTTAGTGGAGAAGATGGGGAAGAGCTTAGTGTGTAGAAGTTGACAGGGTTGAGTTTAGTTGAGTGAAGAGAAGAAGGGATTAGGAGAGAGAGAGAGAGAGAGAGAGAGAGAGAGAGAGAGAGAGAGAGAGAGAGAGAGAGAGAGAGAGAGAGAGAGAACTTTGCTTAAGATGGTAAGAGATTTTTGAGAAGTCAGGTATTCATGTGACTGGAGGTTTGTATGCGGTAGTGGAGATGAGAATGATGAGGAGGAGGAAGAGGAGGAGGAGGAGTACCAGGAGAATTATATTAGAAGAGCATGAACCCAGAGACGTTGTTTTCTCCTGGACTGCGGATTAACATTATGTATTAAAGGAGGAATTAGAGAACAGGATAAAATAGAAGACTAATGTGTGGACAACCCTTTCTCTCTCTCTCTCTCTCTCTCTCTCTCTCTCTCTCTCTCTCTCTCTCTCTCTCTCTCTCTCTCTCTCTCTCTCTCTCTCTCTCTCTCTCTCTCTCAACGTTTCCAACAAATGTATCTCGAAGGAAACAGTATATACTTTGCCGATACTTAATGAGGCAGATGGATGATAAGTGGTGTAGCAAAATATTCACTCATCCTTATCTCTCTGAAGGAAACTTTGTGGCGAAACGTTAAAAATAGTAAAGTACAACCGTTTCATCCTGTGTTTTCGTATACCACTTGTGCACTGTATACATTCAACTCATGAAGGACACAAGGATTGTATTATAGATCAGGTAATGGAAGGAGGAAAGTATGGTAAACTTTTATCATTTTCTGTAATGGGAATGGAGGAGATGGAGGAGGAGGAGGAGGCAGAAGCAAAGGCAGAAGATAGGAAGGCCTACTCATGAAGACTGAACAGAACATCTTGGTAGTAGAAATTAAAGCTAGATAAATGATGTTCGAGTTATTTAGAATTAGGATAAGGAAAGATAAGAGAACACATTAATGGATGGCATACATGTGAAGAAACTTTAAAAAAAGAAAGGAAAGAAAGACAAGAACTAGAAGGGTAAGTGAGAGTGAATGAATGTAAGAGAGAGAGAGAGAGAGAGAGAGAGAGAGAGAGAGAGAGAGAGAGAGAGAGAGAGAGAGAGAGAGAGAGAGAGAGAGAGACTTAAGGAGGACGAAGACAGGATAGAACTAGGAATGGGGGAGTGAAGAAGAGGAGAAGGGTAGGAGGGGGAAGAATAAGTGAAGGAGTAGGAGAAAGGGGAGGAGGAGGAGGAGGAGGAGGAGGAGGAGGAGGAGGAGGAGGAGGAGGCGGTGGTAGTGGTGGTGGTGGATGTGGAGGTGGTTTGGGCAGCATCTCTTAGGGTACAATCATTGATGTGGCCCCGAGGATTTTTTTTTTTGTTTACTTTCTTTGAAATAGGAAGCAGAGCCGCCAACAGATCGCTAAGTACTAGTAGTTTGACTAACTTTTGCATACCTTTTATGTGCAAGGGAAGATTAGCATTGATGCAAAATATATGGAAAAAAATAACTGATATTCGCTTCCCACAATATCTGAAATGAAAGAGAGCAAGTCGGTTTCATTAATTTACTATATAATACTACTGTTAGAGAAATAGATATTTGGATCTGTATAAGGAAGAAAATAAAAAATTGCGGCTGAATATAAAACCCGCAGCAAAAAAAAAAAAAAAGTTATTACAACTTTTAATAGATCCTAAACAAAAGAAGAAAAAAAAGCATACACACAGGCATCTGCTAGAAAACACTTGTGTTATCAATATTCAACACACACACACACACACACACACACACACACACACACACACACACACACACACACACACACACACACACACACACACACACGCGTACCAAGTAAAGCACAGAATTACCCCCTAATTTTCAACCCCCTACCGGGCCTCCCTCAAGTGATCTCCCTCCTCTCCCTCTCCCTCTCACTCTCTTCCCTCCACCAAGACGAGTTTTGGTTTCTCGTCCACAGCTTCCTCCCTGTCCTCGAACTTGGCCTTCTTTCCTACAACTTGGTCTCGTTGCCTTAGTCTCTGTCCTTCGGTTGCATCATTGGCTTATAGTGGATGTTATTAGGTTGTTCAAGGATGTTTTCTAGTGTAAGTTATTGAGATTTTGAAGGGTTTCTTTAGTGGAAGTTATCTGGGTTTTCAAGGGTGTTTTCTAGTAGAAGTTATTGACGTTTTCAAGAGTGTTTCTATGATTACACTAATAGTTTAAAAGACTCCAGTGGAAGTTATTGTGTTTTTCAAAGGTGTTTTCGCGTTTTCAGTGATAACGTTTAACGGTTGGTTGAAGATAAGATTAATTTATTAATATGGATGATAGTAGAAATAGGTCTTCTGGTGGTTTCTTGAAGCTTGTCGTGTGTTCCTATGCACTTAAGATATTCTTATGTTTTTATATCTCCTTCCATCGGTATCGGCTATGTTCAGGTCCCATTTCTTTGTTTTTCTGTCTCTCGGTCCAGCCTGGTCTTTAGTCCTAATCTTGTCCTTGGTCTCCATTCCTGCAGAAGAATATTTAATCAGTGCTCTCGTTAGATTTAGGTCTCAATTCTCGTCTGTCTGTCTCTCCGTCCCGCCTGGCCTTTCGTCTTGGTCTGTCCTCGTTCTACATTCCTGGCGAAGAATATTAAGTCAGTGAACTCATAATAATCTCTCTCCGGTCACTAATGTCTGCATCGGTGCGTATTGCATTCTTGCATTAATATCCTGTCGGTGGGCTTTGCTCTCTCTCTCTCTCTCTCTCTCTCTCTCTCTCTCTCTCTCTCTCTCTCTCTCTCTCTCTCTCTCTCTCTCTCTCTCTCTCTCTCTCTCTCTCTCTCTCTCTCTCTCTGGTTGTTCTGTCTTGCTAATCTCTCTATTTACCTGTTTCATTATACACGGTTTTATGTTGCATCTCCGGCAGTGTGTATGGATATCAGGCGGTTAATCTCTTTGTCTCGCCATTCATCCATCCGTCCACCGTTACGTTCTTATCTCTCTTTGTCCGACCATCTTATCTGCACGATAATTGCTGCGTTAATTAAAAGTTCCCGTCAGTAAGTATAGTTCTCGCTTGTGTAATATTACTCCTTTGAGACTCTAGCTTATTCTGAAGAACACAGATCTGAAGAACACACCTCTCCTCTTCTAAACCTCATCTTCTTTTCCTCACTGAAACTCAGGTGTCTGAGGCAACTGACAGTAGCCCCTTTTCTGTTCCCTCCTACTTTCTATCCTCATTTTCGATCCAAAGCTGGATGCTGCGTTTATGTGCGCAATGACTTAACCTGCTCTCGTGCCCACGCTCTTGAATCTTCCGAGTTTTCCACCATCTGGCTACGACTACAGAGTCATTCTCATACTAAATTTATCTGTGCTGTATACCTCTCTCCTAACTCCTCTGACTATAAGAAATTCTTTGACTACTTAACTTCCAAAGTGGAGCACATTCTGACCCTCTTCCCTTTTGCAGAGATCTCCATTCTTGGAGACTTCAATGTTCACCACCAGCTTTGGCTTTCCTCTCCCTTCACTGACCATCCTGGTGAACTAGCCTACAACTTTGCTATCCTCCATGACCTAGAGCAATTGGTGCAACACCCTACTCGTATTCCTGACCGTCTTGGAGATACGCCCAACATTCTTGACCTTTTCCTGACCTCTAATCCTTCTGCTTATGCTGTCACCCTTTCTTCTCCGTTGGGCTCCTCCGATCACAATCTCATATCTTTATCTTGTCCTATCACTCCAATCCCTCCTCAGGATCCCCCTAAGCGAAGGTGCCTCTGGCGTTTTGCCTCTGCTAGTTGGGGGGACCTGAGGCGGTATTTTGCTGATTTTCCTTGGAATGACTACTGCTTCCGTGTCAGAGACCCGTCTTTGTGTGCTGAGCGCATAACAGAGGTGATAGTGTCTGGCATGGAGGCGTACATTCCTCACTCTTTTTCTCGTCCTAAACCTTCTAAACCTTGGTTTAACACAGCTTGTTCTCGTGCTATACATGATAGAGAGGTGGCCCACAAAAGGTACTTAAGCCTTCCTTCACCAGAATCTCATGCACTTTATATTTCTGCCCGGAACCATGCCAAGTCTGTTCTCCAACTAGCCAAAAACTCCTTCATTAACAGAAAATGTCAAAACCTTTCAAGATCTAACTCCCCTCGTGATTTCTGGCATCTAGCCAAAAATATCTCCAATAACTTTGCTTCTTCTTCTTTCCCTCCTCTACTTCAACCAGATGGCACCACTGCTATCACATCTATTTCTAAAGCTGAACTCTTTGCTCAAACCTTTGCTAAAAACTCTACCTTGGACGATTCTGGGCTTGTTCCTCCCTCTCCTCCACCCTCTGACTACTTCATGCCTCGTATTAAAATTCTTCGTAATGATGTTTTCCATGCCCTCGCTGGCCTAAACCCTCAGAAGGCTTATGGACCTGATGGGGTCCCTCCTATTGTTCTCCGAAACTGTGCCTCCGTGCTTGCACCTTGCCTAGTCAAACTCTTTCAGCTCTGTCTGTCAACATCTACCTTTCCTTCTTGCTGGAAGTTTGCCTACATTCAACCTGTTCCTAAAAAGGGTGACCGCTCTAATCCCTCAAACTACCGTCCTATTGCTTTAATTTCCCTGCTTATCTAAAGTTTTTGAATCTATCCTCAACAGGAAGATTCTTAAACATCTATCACTTCACAACCTTCTATCTGATCGCCAGTATGGGTTCCGTCAAGGCCGCTCGACTGGTGATCTTCTGGCTTTCCTTACTGAGTCTTGGTCATCCTCTTTTAGAGACTTTGGTGAAACTTTTGCTGTTGCCTTGGACATATCAAAAGCCTTTGATAGAGTCTGGCACAAAGCTTTGATTTCCAAACTACCCTCCTACGGTTTCTATCCTTCTCTCTGTAACTTCATCTCAAGTTTCCTTTCTGACCGTTCTATTGCTGCTGTGGTAGACGGTCACTGTTCTTCTCCTAAATCTATTAACAGTGGTGTTCCTCAGGGTTCTGTCCTGTCACCCACTCTCTTCTTATTATTCATTAATGATCTTCTAAAACAAACTTCTTGTCCTATCCACTCCTATGCTGATGATACCACCCTGCACTTTTCCACGTCTTTTCATAGACGTCCAACCCTTCAGGAGGTAAACATATCACGCAGGGAAGCCACAGAACGCCTGACTTCTGATCTTTCTAAAATTTCTGATTGGGGCAGAGCAAACTTGGTATTGTTCAATGCCTCAAAAACTCAATTCCTCCATCTATCAACTCGACACAATCTTCCAGACAACTATCCCCTCTTCTTCAATGACACTCAACTATCCCCCTCTTCTACACTGAACATCCTCGGTCTGTCCTTTACTTATAATCTGAACTGGAAACTTCACATCTCATCTCTAGCTAAAACAGCTTCCATGAAGTTAGGTGTTCTGAGACGTCTCCGCCAGTTTTTCTCACCCCCGCAGCTGCTAACTCTGTACAAGGGCCTTATCCGTCCATGTATGGAGTATGCTTCACATGTCTGGGGGGTTCCACTCATACTGCTGTTCTAGACAGGGTGGAATCAAAAGCTTTTCGTCTCATCAACTCCTCTCCTCTAACTGACTGTCTTCAGCCTCTCTCTCACCGCCGCAATGTTGCATCTCTAGCTGTCTTCTACCGCTATTTTCATGCTAACTGCTCTTCTGATCTTGCTAACTGCATGCCTCCCCTCCTTCCGCGGCCTCGCTGCACAAGACTTTCTTCTTTCTCTCACTCCTATTCTGTCCACCTCTAACGCAAGAGTTAACCAGTATTCTCAATCATTCATCCCTTTCTCTGGTAAACTCTGGAACTCCTTGCCTGCTTCTGTATTTCCACCTTCCTATGACTTGAATTCCTTCAAGAGGGAGGTTTCAAGACACTTATCCACCAATTTTTGACCACTGCTTTGACCCTTTTAGGGACTGGCATTTCAGTGGGCATTTTTTTTATTAGATTTTTGTTGCCCTTGGCCAGTATCCTTCCTACATAAAAAAAAAAAAAAAAAAAAGGCACACACACACACACACACACACACACACACACACACACACACACACACACACACACACACACACACACACACACACACACACACACACACACACACACGATTCTTCAGAAAGTCAAGTATCTCCCTCGCTTTGT
>NC_087151.1:9362500-9367500 GCF_035594125.1 Scylla paramamosain | reverse complement strand
CTCCTCCTCCTCCTCCTCCTCCTCCTCCTCCTCCAGTCCTCCTCCTCCTCCTCCTCCTCCTCCAGTCCTCCTCCTCCTCCTCCTCCTCCTCCTCCTTTAGTACCCAACATATACATAGTAACTATACCTACGCATACATGAATATCTCTCTCATTTAGTATACCTTTACAGTGACACACACACACACACACACACACACACACACACACACACACACACACACACACACACACACACACACACACAAAGGATAGAGGGGTAAGGTAAGGCATGGTCTGGGGGGAGGTAGGAAGGTGGAGTGGAGTGGAGTGTAGGGGGAAACAGCCCTCCACGGTTCACTATTACTTTAGTATGCAAAGGAGGCAAGACCCCGTGGAATCTGGGCGACAAAACACTCGAGTCATAAATTTGCTATCTGCCGCGCGCTCTCAATAACTGATGTGACACGTAAAAATGATGGGCTCACGAACCTTCCCTTCCTCCCTACCCTCCCCCCTCTCCCTCTCACCCTGCTCTCTATCTCCATCTCTCTCCCTTGTCCCCTCATACTAAACTAAATTTGCATGGGGCCAAATACCACTGTACCCATGAAGCGTCCATTCCCTACCCTCCTCCCCATTCCCCCATTCCGCCATACCCTTCCCGATCCTATACCCAAGGAATTACGTATGCAAATTTTTCCCTTACACATATTTTTTTTTCTTTTATCAGGCGTGCATATATTTTTTTCCATCACATTTGGGATTGTCACGAAGGGGTCCAGCGGCCAGGAAGGAAGGGTTGGATAAGGTCTCGGATATTATATTATTTTTTTCCCCTCTCTCTCTCTCTCTCTCTCTCTCTCTCTCTCTCTCTCTCTCTCTCTCTCTCTCTCTCTCTCTCTCTCTCTCTCTCTCTCTCGTCGTAAAAATGGCATAAAGGGCATTGTTGAGAAACGCCCGCCTTCAGGTTAATAAAGTAGGCTGACGGGAGGGAGAAAGGGGGAAGGAAAGGATGGATTGGTGTAAAGGAAATGAAGAAGGAAGAATGGATGGTAGGGTAAGGAGGGATGGAAGCTAAAGGAAAAAGAGTATGCGAGATTGGCTGGTAGTAATTTGGTAAAGAAATCCGAAGGAAAATAAGTAGTAAGGATGGGTGGGTGGGAGGATGGAAGGTAAAGGCAAGGAGCATGAGAGGATAGTTGGTAATAATGTAGTAAAGAAATAAAGATTGAAATTAATGGAAATTGCGAGAGAAGACGTGACAGGAAGTGAGAGTATTTGGAAGAATCAGGATAAAGGAGTGGAAATCATGAGAAGATAAACGGAACATGTGAATAAGACAAAAATAACGAAAATGAAGGAAAAAAAAAGGAAGATGTTATTCAGTTAGTAAAATCTGAAATGTTAGGTTGTTTAAGGGATAAAAAAAATTGCAATAGACGATTAAAAAAAATTACGATATTACCAACAATATCAACAATAATACTAACAATGGTAATGATGAAAGCGACAATAACAAGAAAAAAGGAAACAACATCAAGTAGATTAGATTGTTTTAAAGACGAAGTTTACCATAGACGAATAAAAGAAACAACAACAACGACAACAACAACAATAGCAATAAACAATAATAATAATAATAAAAGCAGTCATAACAACAAGAACACCAGTAATAATAATGATAATAATAATAATAATAATAATAATAATAATAATAATAATAATAATAATAATAATAATAATAATATTAATAATAAAAGCAGTGATAACAAGAACAACAACAACAACAACAACAATAACAACAGCAACAACAACAAGAAGAGAGCGACAGAACAAAGTGCCGTCCATCAAGTAGAATCAACAATCACTACCTTCGTTCAGACTCTAATCATAGCGATCGCCGCAGCACATTTATTAGTGCGAGCTTGGCAGGTTATTAGCTGGATAAACAAAAAAACAAACCAACGCCACAGTAAAAACATGACTTATGGGTATATTAACATTCGCCATTATTCCTTCATGATTCCACAATTATTAACTTTTCATTCTTTCTTTTGTCTCTGAATGTTAGAGAGAGAGAGAGAGAGAGAGAGAGAGAGAGAGAGAGAGAGAGAGAGAGAGAGAGAGAGAGAGAGAGAGAGAGAGTCTGTGAGTCTATGTGTCTGTGCCAGTCAGTCTATCAATCTGTCTATCAGTACGTCTGCCTACCTACCTGCCTACCATTTACTTACCTGTTTGCCTGCTTGCGTGCCTAACTGCCTGCGTGCACCTCCATCTCCCCCTCTCGTCTCTGTCTGTTTGTTTGCCTGTCCGTCTATCTGTCTATTAGTCTGTCTGGTCGTCTGTCTGTGTTTTATGTGTATTTGTTTATCTCTGTCACTGTCTGTCTTTCTATTTGTCTGTCTCTGTCTGTGCTTGTCTGCTTGCTTGTCTGTTCTTCTGTCTGTCTATCTATCTATCTATCTATCTATCTATCTATCTATCTATCTACCTATATCTATCTATCTATCTATCTATCTATCTGTGTGTCTGCCTATTAGCCTCTCTCTCTCTCTCTCTCTCTCTCTCTCTCTCTCTCTCTCTCTCTCTCTCTCTCTCTCTCTCTCTCTCTCTCTCTCTCTCTCTCTCTCTCCTTTCCTCCCTCCCTCCCTCCCTCCCTCCCTCCCTTGTTTACCTTCACGGCCTCCTTCGCCCACTACCTCATCGGGATCCCTGTCATCGGAAAATTTAAGAGAAAAACCGGAATTCCTGCTAGATTTACCGGATCCCAGTGACGGACGATGATGGTTCCGATCCTGTGCCGAGGTAATGATACGCGTGCGGCCGCTTGAGGACCGCTAATATGTAACATTCCCTCCTCCTCTGACGCGGCGGGATAAGGCATGGTGTGTGTGTGTTGTTGTTGTTGCGTCCACTTTCAGTCAGCACCTCACTCCACCTACCGACACTCTCACACACTCGTACGCACGCACGCACGCACGCACTCACACGGGGACTGAGTGGCTGCAGGGCCGTAAGGTAATTAAAATGGTTGAAAGTGAGAATCCTGCGGTACCCGCGACACCAGAGAAAGGCTGACAAGGTTGGGTTTCAGCCGCTGTTTGTTGAGTGTACGAGTATACGAGATTGTGCGTGCGTTGTGTGTGTTAGGTTGTTGTTGTTGTTGTTGTTGTTCCTTCTTCTTTCTTCTTCTTTTTCTTCTTCTTTTCTTCTTCTAATTTTCTTCTACTTTTCTTCTTCTACTTTTCGTCTTCTTCTTCTTCTTCTTCTTCTTCTTCTTCTTCTTCTTCTTCTTCTTCTACTTTCGTCTTCTTTTTCTTCTTCTTCTTCTTCTTGTTTTTCTTTTTCTTCTTCCTCCTCTTATTATTATTACAGTAACATTATTATTATCATTATTATTATTATTATTATTATTATTATTATTATTATTATTATTATCATTATTATTATTACAGTAACATTATTATTATATTACTATTATTATTGTTATTATTATTATTATTATTATTATTATTATTATTATTATTATTATTATTATTATTATTATTATAACAAGAACAAAAATAACAACAACAGCAACAACAACGATTACTACTACTATTACTACTACTACTACTACTACTATTACTATTACTACTATTACTACTACTACTACTATTAATACTATTGGTATTTTTTTTATTACATGTATTTTTCTTGTCCTCTTTCTCTCATTTCTTGTCATCGTAGTCGTTGTCCTCTCCTCTTTCTTCTCCTGTTCCTAAGCTGATGCATTTCCTTTTCTCTTTTAACACACTATCACCACCACCACCACCACCACCACCACCACCACCAACAGTCAAGGCTTCCAGCGAATAGAAACCTTATACAAGGTGTAACGCGAGTTTCTCCAAATACTGTAAGAGGTGAAAGAATGTGTAATTGTAAGTAGAAAATGTTCTATATACACATGCATTTTAAGGCTTTGTTTACCCGTCAGAGGAGTTGAAAATGTATGGGTGTACTATGAGTGTAGCTGTTAGGTGACGGACAGAGGGTTCCATTGTTGCAGCCTCGAAGGTGCCACTTGCTCAAATTACGAATGGTTTTATCTTATTTTTTGCTGTCTGTGGAATATTACAGTATCTTGTTACAAGAAAAGGGGTAATTAAAAATCATGTAATTTACCGATAAGCATTACACGACAACTTTATTGCGGTGATTAAAAGTACTCCTGTAAAATGCTACTTGGCTTCATCAAAGCGAAGGAGGAGAGGGAACCGAGTCCGAGCGACCTTGAAAATAGCTGAGTGATGATGCCACGTAGCATTTTACAGGAGTACTTTTAATCACCGCAATAATGCTTTCGTGTAATGTTTATCGGTAAATTACATGGTTTTTAACACCATTTGTCTTGTTATAAGATACTGTAATATTCCACAGACAGCAAAAAATAAGATTAATCCATTCGTAATTTGAGCAAGTGGCACCTCAGAGGCTGCGACAATGCAACCGTCTGTCCGTCACCTCATAGCTACACGCATAGTACGCCCATGAGTCCCATACATTTTCATCTCCTTTGACGGGTAAAAAAGCCTTAAAATGCATATGTGTATAGAACATTTTCTACTTAGAATTGCACGTTCTTTCATCTCTCAGTATTTATAGAAGCTCGTGTCACACCCTGTATAACTAAAAGTGCTAGGTCTATCTGTCTATCTTTCTGTTTGCCCATTTCAATTTTCTCCGTCTGTTTACCTTCCCTTTTATCTTGTGTCACGATTTCATACTACAAAAAGGTCAATCTGCTGACTCTCTAACATGAAATGGTCGGTAACTTAATTGAAAACTAAAGAAATTTCAAACTCTGCTGCTCTGTTAAAAGTTATCAATGAAAATATTTGAAGAGGTAGTGGTGTGCTTGCCCCTCGATAATTTTGTAAAGTGCGTCTGTGTTTCTCAGATACTACACGTTTTTCGTACCTCCTTTTGCATGTCACTTAGATTTTATAATACCGTGTACCTCTCAGCTTTTTTTTT
>NC_087151.1:9350000-9360000 GCF_035594125.1 Scylla paramamosain | reverse complement strand
AGTTATAGTAGTATAGTAGTAGTGGTAGTGTTAGTAGTAGCAGTGCAGTAGTGTTGGTGGTGGTGTTGGTAGCAATGGCGGTGATATTGTTGGTGGTGGTTGTGTTAGATAATTAACAAAGGTAACATATATAAAGTTCCCAGGTTATAGTCATTGGTCATCTAGCGTGGCAATGAGGCAATGGAGATAGTGGCTGGGAGTGAAACTATGGCGTGACGTTTTGGCGTATTGTGAATTGATTTTGCCAAGGTTGTTACCGTCCCAAAACAACGACCACGTCCACTTTTAACACCATGGACTCGTAGGAAAGAATGAAGTCGTTGGTTATGTCCATGTATAAACACCCGACTCGTAAGTTATGCAGAGTTATTAATAAGAAAACCATCCAATATTTACATTCTACAACTGATACACAGACTCAACTGTAAAGGCAACCCAAAACAAATAAAATAATACAAATCTTTATATCTTCTGTAATATTCATGTTTTCTCACTAAACAAGATGAAGTTCAGGGAGATTAAAACTTGATGGAAATTAAAAATAGGCGGGTTAGGAATTTTTCTCTCACCAGGAGATGGACAGGCGGATAAAGTAAAGAAGGAGGAAAATCACTTTACATTATTCTGGGTAAATGTTTCCCTCTGAGTGTGTGGATCGAATGAGAAAGGTGGAAGAGAGGAACGAAAGGGAAGAGTGAGAGAAAAATAACATTATAATTTTTCTCTCTTTCCCAGTCAGTCAACGAAGGAGAGAATACACATTGCTCAAAGGAGTAAAAATATAAGAGATTGAAATTGTAAGTTGCCAAAAGGAGAATAGATTTTCTTGTGTAAATAATAATCCATGAAAAGGGTAAACAGTTACACACACACACACACACACACACACACACACACACACACACACACACACACACACACACACACACACACACACACACACACACTAATACCATACACTTTCTAAATTAGAAGAAAAACTCTAGCAATTATGCAAAGTAGAATAAAGATGCTGATGATTACTGTGCTAACAAGAAAGAGAGAGAAAGTAAAAACAACCTTAAGTACAAAATTCGTATGGAAAAGGAGGAGGAGGAGGAGGAGGAGGAGGAGGAGGAGGAACATGATGATGATGAGGAGGAGGAGAAAGTGGAAGCGAATGAACAGAAACACAAAGAAACACAAATGAAGAACAAACAGTCAGAAAGAAAGAAAAAAAGAAAAAAAGAAAATAATACGCGTAAAGAACGAAGAAAAGCAGATAAAGTACTACAACAAAAGAGGAAGAAAGAATGGAATGTACAACAAAAAAGAAGAAATAAAGGAAAGAAAACAAAAAAAAAACTACAGTAGGATCCGCCCCTTGCCCTCCTCCTCCTCCTCCTCCTCCTACTCTGAGCTCCACTCCCCTTCTCCTCTGACCCCCTCTCTCCTTCCTCCTCTGCCTCCTATCTTCTAACCCCCTCTCTCCTTTTTTCTTCTGACACCCCCTCTCTTCTTCCTCTTCTGACCTCCTCCCCTGACCCCGACCTCTCTTCTCCTCCTCCTCCTTCTTCCTTCTCTGATCCCCTCTCTCTCTCCTTCCACCTCTTCTACCTTCTCTAACACCCTCTCTCTCTCTCTCTCCTTCCTCTAACTCTAACACCCTCTTCCCTTCCTCTTCTGACCCCTTCCTCCTCTAAACCCCCACTCTCTCTCCTTCCTTCCACTTTAACATCCTCTCCTCTTCCTCCTCTGACCCCTTCCTCCTCAAAACCCCCCATCTCTCTCTCTTCTTCCTCCTTCTTCTCTAACTCCCTCTATCCCTCCTCCTCCTCGTCCTCCTCTGAACCCCATCTTTCCTCCTCTAACTCCCCCTCTCCCTCCTCTAACTCCCCTCCCTCTCTCTCTCTTCTTCTCCTCCTCCTCATAACGACATCGCCGCCCAATGATTTACAGTCGCATCTTTCCCCATTTGCCTCCAACGAAAATTACTTAACCGGCAGAAATCTGGCGCTAAGCGAGAGAGGTGATAAGAAAGGCCGCGCTTGGGACACACAGCCAATATATTAATTCGAGACCTGCAATCAGGGATCATCTCCGAGAATAAGATAAGGCGTAATTAGTTCGAATAAGGCGAGAAATGCTGGGCTCTTTTGCATAAATCGGGCGTTTTTCACTGTGGCGGCTGCTTTTTTTTTTTTCCTGATGCTTTTCCTTCGTATATTTTTTTTCCTTTTTCTCGTCCTCCTCCTCCTCCTCCTCCACTTGTTTTGTCTTTGTGTCAAGGGAGAGAGAGAGAGAGAGAGAGAGAGAGAGAGAGAGAGAGAGAGAGAGAGAGAGAGAGAGAGAGAGAGAGAGAGAGAGAGAGGGAGGTAACTAGGAAGGAAGAGGAGTGAATGTGGGTGTGAAATCTTTT
The DNA here is from genome assembly GCF_035594125.1 of Scylla paramamosain. Taxonomy (NCBI): domain Eukaryota; kingdom Metazoa; phylum Arthropoda; class Malacostraca; order Decapoda; family Portunidae; genus Scylla; species Scylla paramamosain. Next base: position 9,357,602 of record NC_087151.1, on the reverse strand, counting down.
TCTCTCTTATCGTTTCGTCTTTGTGTCAAGAGAGGGAGGGAAGGGAAGGAGGAAGGCAGGGAGTTAGTAAGGCAGGAAGGAAGGAAGATAAGAAGTGTGTGGGGGTGTGAGTGAGTGAGCATTGACAGCGTGAGGAGATACAGGGAAGAGATGGAGGTGGAGATATATATGAACGTAAGAGAGGATTTGGCTCTGTAGGCTGGGAAAGTGAAAATGGAGATACAAAGAGGAGGATGGGGAGGAGAAAGGAGGGGTGGAGATGACGATGGTGGTATTGAAAGGTGTACATGGGATAGGAAGGAAGGAGAAGAGGAGGAGAAAAGGGAAAGTAAGAAATTTTATTAATCATACATACCTGTGCACCGTAACACACACACACACACACACACACACACACACACACACACACACACACACCGACAGAGAGAGAGAGAGAGAGAGAGAGAGAGAGAGAGAGAGAGAGAGAGAGAGAGAGAGAGAGAGAGAGAGAGAGAGAGAGAGAGAGAGAGAGAGAGAAATGAATATGGAATAAATGAAAGGTAACATCAAATAAGAAGAAAACCAATCAACACAATATCATAATAACCTCTGCCACACTGAAGTAATCACTGTATATTATTATTTTTATTTTTATTATTATTATTATTATTATTATTATTATTATTATTATTATCATTATTATTATTATCATTATCATTATCACCATTATCATTATCACCATTATCATTGACAACAGTAACAGTAATAACAATAATAACAATAATAATACCTCCAAATAACACAGGGTCATCTTTTCTGTCTCTTAATACGTCCGCGTCTCTGTATCTCATTGGCTTTCATATACATTTTCTTTTATCCCAGCACCTTTTTTCCCGCCAAATGCCTGGAGAGTACACGGCCACACTGCTGACCCCTCGCGGCCAGTCACCGAGCACCATTAACTCACGCTCTCTGAATTAAATTAACAACAACTGAGCAACAAATTACAATCTTAAAATGGGTGTCCAAGAAAGGAGAGAGAGAGAGAGAGAGAGAGAGAGAGAGAGAGAGAGAGAGAGAGAGAGAGAGAGAGAGAGAGAGAGAGAGAGAGAGAGAGAGAGAGAGAGAGAGAGAAGGAAGGAAGAAAGAATTAAATATGAAAAGAGAAGGAAGAAATGAGTTAATATGAAAAGAAAGGAGGTTAGCAGAGAGAGAGAGAGAGAGAGAGAGAGAGAGAGAGAGAGAGAGAGAGAGAGAGAGAGAGAGAGAGAGAGAGAGAGAGAGGAAAAAAATATATATATACGTAAGCATCAAGATAATGAGGAAATATGATTAATGAAGAAAAGAAATTCGCTTCCACTAAATGTCGAGGAGAAAATGAACATTTCTTTTTCCTTATTCTCTTCCTTGTTCTCCGTGCAAATATTTACTTTTCTTTTTTCTTTTCGATATTCTATTTATTCTGTTATGTAATTTACGTAATAATTAATTTTTTTCACAGTCTTCCTTCATACATGATTCGTTTTGGTTCGTTATTTTCTTCTTTATTCTTCCTTGTTAGAGAGAGAGAGAGAGAGAGAGAGAGAGAGAGAGAGAGAGAGAGAGAGAGAGAGAGAGAGAGAGAGAGAGAGAGAGAGAGAGAGATTCACTCACAAACAAGTGTATATAGAAGTGACACAACAAATTCTCACACTTGAATAAAAGAAGAGAGAAAAAAACGGAAGAAAAAAATTATATAGAATTGATGTAACAATGGCCGAGGCTTATGGATGGAGAGAGAGAGGGAGGGAGGAAGGGAGAGAGGGAGGGAGGCAGGTAAGGCGAGAATGGGGAAGGAGGGTACGGGAGGAAGGGACACTAGCAAGAATGAAGAAGGGAATAGAGAAATGCAAGGTAAATATTAAGAGTTTGAAAAAGACGAATATAATAAGATAAATATTTGATGGTTTTAAGAAAGAAATAAGAAAGTGAAGAAATAAAAAGGACGGTGACTATGTGAAGAGGGAAAGAGAGAGAGGAAAAGACAGGGCGCTGAAGAGGAAAGGAAAGGGAAGAGAAGAGATGAAGGAGAAGGAGATAAAGATGGTAACATATGAAACCTGTGGGAATGAAAAGGACGAGGATAAGAAGAGCGAAGAAGATAACGATAATAATGACGGTGAAGATGGAAAAGAGGAAAGAAAGAAAGAGAGAGGAAAAAAAATATTGTACAAAACAGTGGAAAGAGAAAGGTAGAAAGATTTAAAGGAAAAACATGAAAAAAAATGAAAGAAGGAAAAGGAAGAGGGATTGGAGAAACGAGAGCGAGAGAGGAGGGAAAGGGGGAAAGAAAAGGACAATAAGGAGTGTGAATGACAAAGAAGGAAAGCAGTGGTGAATAAGTGGCTTACTCACCACGGATCCCTCCCGCGCCCCTCTCCTCTTTCTCCTCACTCCATTCCCTAACGTTTTTGTGCCCTGGAAAGGAGTAATTACACGATATGATAAGCGGGGTGGTGCTGCCCATGTGGAGCGAGACAGGGGGAGGGGAAGAGGGAGGCAGGGGCAGGCACAGCATAAGGAATAAGGGAGTGAGGGAAGGACAGCGCAGAGGGAGGAAAGAGGGAAGGGAGCAGCATGGAAATGAAGGAAAGGGAAGGGAGTTTAATTGGGAAAGGATGAGAGAAGGGAGAGAGGAAAGAAGGAAGGTGAGAAATGAGTGGAGGGGTGGAGGAGAAAGAGAGAGAGAGAGAGAGAGAGAGAGAGAGAGAGAGAGAGAGAGAGAGAGAGAGAGAGAGAGAGAGAGAAACCTAAGAAAGAAACAAGGGAGGGGGAAACTAGAAACAAAAGACCACCTATTACCTCTCTCTCTCTCTCTCTCTCTCTCTCTCTCTCTCTCTCTCTCTCTCTCTCTCTCTCTCTCTCTCTCTCTCTCTCTCTCTCTCTCTCAGACGCATGTTATCTAAATGGGCCACTCTAAACAGGCAGTCAAGGTGAGTTATCAGGTGAGAAATTTTACCTGTGGCTTGATACCTGCATTTGTCTCTGTTGTTTTTTAGCTTCTCTGGTTCTCCTTATGTCGCTGAATTATTACGGAAGCATTACTCTTTCCTACGTCCTGTGTGTGTGTGTGTGTGTGTGTGTGTGTGTGTGTGTGTGTGTGCATGTGCTGGAGCTAGTGTGCGTTACGTATGTACACTTTTCTCTCTTTTTTCTGCCTTGTAAACGTACATGCTCACACAGAGACAGAGGGACACACACACACACACACACACACACACACACACACACACACACACACACACACACACACACACACACACACACACACACACATACACCAGTGAAACCAAACAGTGTCTTTATTTTTCCTTCCTCGTCCAACGCGTCTGCCTGCAAGTCACGCCAAAGCAAGAGAGAGAGAGAGAGAGAGAGAGAGAGAGAGAGAGAGAGAGAGAGAGAGAGAGAGAGAGAGAGAGCACCACAAGACTCCTTTGTTCCCGTTACTACTAAAAGAAGAAGAAGAAGAAGCAGAAGCAGCGATTACGTTCCATTTTTCACTCTTTTTCTTTTCTTGCGGTGACCACCAAACTTTCGGCTCCGCTGCACCAATTGTCCTGGGCGAGGTGGGCGTGTGGTGATCGCCCGCACGCCCGCCCACACGCCCACACGCCTGCACGAACACCGAGAACCCTTGGCCACTACGCTCTGATGATTAGGTAAACAAGAGCGGGTACAGGTTCATGGGTGGCGCTAGTGCTGGTGGTAGTGGTGGTGGTGGTGGTGGTGGTGGTGTCAGGGTGCACAGGTGTGTGTGTGTGTGTGTGTGTGTGTGTGTGTGTGGTGGGAGGGTATAAATCTCGTGTTAATATAAAGTTTTCTTTTTTTGTGTATGTGAACCAAGAATAGAAAATAAGAAGGTTTGGTGAGTGTGTGTGTGTGTGTGTGTGTGTGTGTGTGTGTGTGTGTGTGTGTGTGTGATATTTATAGCTCTACATCCCATATTCAATATTTTTTTGAATAATACAACATTAGTTTCTAGTCATTTTTACTGATAGAAGAATAATAACTCTGTATATAAGAATACAAATAAATTGTGAACTTCCTATGGAAAACATATTACGAAAATACAGTGAAATTATTTGTTAGTTATTCATGCAAGCTAACAACAACTACAACAACAACAACAACAACAACAACAACAACAACAACAACAACAACAACAACAACAACAACAACAACAACAACAACAACAACAACAACAACAACAACAACAACAACAACAACAACAACAACAACAACAACAACAACAACAACAACAACAACAACAACAATAATAATAATAATAATAATAATAATAATAATAATAATAATAATAATAATAATAATAATAATAATAATAATAATAATAATAATAGTAAGGTATAGCAAAACATATAGCGTAATGAATGGCGTGACCTTGAGAACACCTTTAATCATTGAAAGGTCAACATGCAGGTAAACTTTATTAAACAGCGCCCCGAGGATGACGTGTTTGAGCAGCGAGACTCCGCCAAACACTGCCCGTCCTCCCTCCCTCGTGTCCTCCCTCACCCTTCTTTCCTCATCCCCTACATCCCTCACCCTTCTTCCTTCCATCCTCCTTCCCTCCATCTCCCACTCTCCTCTACCTGCTTTCCCTCCTTCCCTCCCTCACTCCTGCTTCTCTCCATGTTCCACCCTCCTCTACCTCCTTCCCCTTCTTGCCTCCACCCTCGCCATCCCACACCCCTTCTCTCCTCCTAACCTCCTCTCCCTCCTTCCATCCCTTCCTTGCTTCCATCCATCATCTCTCCCTCTCTCCCTCACTCTCCTCCCTCTCCGTTCCTCTCCTCACATTCGTTTTTCCCCTTTGCACCTTCTCCCTTCCTTTCATCCTTCTATCCTTCCCAATCCTCTTTTTCTTCATGTATATACCACCTTCCTTCTCTCCTTCTCTCCCTCCATCCCTCTCTCTCCCTCCTTCTCTCCCTCGCCACCCTCGCTTTGTCTGCAACACAATGCAAGGGTAGGACCTGCCAGGAGTATTTTTGAGGTGTGGAGGGAAGGAGTGGAGACAAGGAGGGAAAGTGTTGAAAGAAGGGGAATAGAAGGAGGGAAGGAGGGAGTGGTGAAGGTGGAAGGAGAGTGGAATGAAGGCGTTGGGTGAAGGAGGAAAGGTGTGGAGTGGAGGAAAAGTGATGAAGAAGGGAGAGGTGGAGAGAAAGTACTGAAAGAAGGAAGGAGGGATGGAGGGAAAGAGGATGGAGAGATTGTAAGGATAGTTGTGGTAGGGAGGGAAAAAATTATGCTCAGGGAGGAAAAAAATTGTGGATGTCTGATTCTCTCTCTCTCTCTCTCTCTCTCTCTCTCTCTCTCTCTCTCTCTCTCTCTCTCTCTCTCTCTCTCTCTCTCTCTCTCTCTCTCTCTCTCTCTCTCGTTGTTGTTATGTAAGTATTTCATTGTTACCGGAACGACAGGTGTTGGTAAGACACACACACACACACACACACACACACACACACACACACACACACACACACACACACACACACACACACACACACACACACACACACACACACGAACAAGTAAGGAAATGTACAACAGTATTTCAACCTCACTCACATTTTCCAGAACAATCTCACTCCTCTTGTTATACCTTGTTACCACAACAAAACAACATTTCCCTCTCTGTCTACCCTCTTCGTCTTTTCAGCCTCACGTCTTTCCTTCTGTCTGTCCTCCTTCCATTCCTTCTTCTTTCATTCCCACGTCCATCTGTCTACTCTTCATCCATTCCTTCTCCTTTCATTCCCCGTCCTTCTGTCTAGTCTTCCTCCATCCCTACCCCTCCTTCTGTGAACCCCACCCCCTTCCTTCTGTCCACTCTCCATCTTCTCTCAACCCTTCCCCTAAGTAAGTCCACCACGAATCCCTTCCTTCTCGTCCCCCCGTCCTCTGCTGCCTCTCCGGAATGCCCACATGCTTCAGGGTTAATGAGAGAAGACCTTTTTAGTACCAAATTCTGTTGCCAGCGTCCTGTGGTGTGGAGAGAGAGAGAGAGAGAGAGAGAGAGAGAGAGAGAGAGAGAGAGAGAGAGAGAGAGAGAGAGAGAGAGAGAGAGAGAGAGGAGTGTATGTACTTGTTATTAGGACTTACCACCACCACCACCACCACCACCACCACCACCTGAAGGGACACTGACAAATGCAAATTATTCACACCAACAACGCGAGAGTGGATGGATTAATATCTTCCTTCTTTCTTCTTTCCTTTTATAGCTTTTCCTTAATTCTCTTTATGCTTCCTTCTCTCTCTCTCTCTCTCTCTCTCTCTCTCTCTCTCTCTCTCTCTCTCTCTCTCTCTCTCTCTCTCTCTTCTTCATCCCTTCTATTTTTTTTTCTCTCTCTCCTGCTCGTCATTTCCTTTGATTGTTCCTTCTCTTATCTGTTCTCCTCTCCTTTTCCTTCTCCTTCCTTTTCTGAGTACGTCTCGTACTTTCACATTGACGTCTTTATTCCCTCTACATTCTACCCTTTTCTACTTCTTTTTTTTTCTCATATCACACTCGTTTATCTACTCCTTTTCCTTCTCTCCTTTCCTTCCACTCATTAGCTATCATTGTCTTCCTTTCCTCAACTTTTCTTGCTCTTTATCTTTCCCTCTTCTTTTCAGTTTCCACTTTTCCTTTTCTCATATCGCATTTTTACCTACCATTCTTTCCTTTCCTTTCTTGCCATGCTGTCTTACTTGTCGTTATATTCCCTTCTCTCTTTTCGCTCTATCCTATCTCTCGTACGTATCCAAATATGTCTTACTGTTCATCTCTCTCTCTCTCTCTCTCTCTCTCTCTCTCTCTCTCTCTCTCTCTCTCTCTCTCTCTCTCTCTCTCTCTCTCTCTCTCTCTCTCTTTCTCTCTCTACTCGTGCACCTTTCCGTATCTCTCCTCCTCCTCCTCCTCCTCCTCCTCCTCCTCCTCCTCCTCCTTCTTCTCCTCCTCCTCCTCCTCCTCCTCCTCCTCCTCCTCCTCCTCCTCCTCCTCCTCCTCCTTCTTCTCCTCCTCCTCCTCCTCCTCCTCCTCCTCCTCCTCCTCCTCCTCCTCCTCCTCCTCCTCTCCTTCACTTCCTCCCTCTCCTTCGTCTCCTTACTTGTTCTTCAATGCCTTTCATATTTCTACCATTTCGTACCTATTTCCTTTCTCTCTCTCTCTCTCTCTCTCTCTCTCTCTCTCTCTCTCTCTCTCTCTCTCTCTCTCTCTCTCTCTCTCTCTCTCTCTCTCCTTTTCCTTCTCTCATATTATTCTGTAAGGTAATAGAGAGAGAGAGAGAGAGAGAGAGAGAGAGAGAGAGAGAGAGAGAGAGAGAGAGAGAGAGAGAGAGAGAGAGAGAGAGAGAGAGGGGGGGGGGGAGAAAGGCATGAATATGATAAAATAGAAGTGGACACAGAGAGAGAGAGAGAGAGAGAGAGAGAGAGAGAGAGAGAGAGAGAGAGAGAGAGAGAGAGAGAGAGAGAGAAGGGAAGGAAGGGACAGTGCTTCACTATCTTTGACATGGAGAATGCGTAGTATTCTAATTGGCCAGGGATGATTCAGCGCCTTTCTCGTTTTCTTCCTACGTTTTCCTT
>NC_087151.1:9327500-9345000 GCF_035594125.1 Scylla paramamosain | reverse complement strand
AGGGAAGGAAAGGTCATTGAACGGTAAGAAGGAAGAAGCAAATAATGTTATGAGGATGAAGGAGTAGATGAACATAAGAGAAAGAGAGAAAAAAAGAAAAAACTACACACACACACACACACACACACACACACACACACACACACACACACACACACACACACACACACACACACACACACACACACACACACAGAACCGTAGCGAAGTCAAGGAATAGGACGAGGAGGAGAAAGAATGATAATAAAAAAAGACGACGAGAAGAAGAAGGAGACACGAATGAAAATAAGAAGGAAGAATGGAAAGGAGAAAATCACATAATAAGAAAGGGAAGAAGAGAAACACCACCACCACCACCACCACCACCACCACCACCACCACCGTACGTACAAAGGCAAACGAAAATGACCGACGCGGCATAAGTTAATATAAATCTGTTCTCCTCAAGCGAGTCTTAGGAGGCAGACAATAGTATACCCTCGAGGGACGTACAGTTGACGCTCCTGTTTACACCTGTTAGCGCCTTGAGCCTTATGGAGGGTGGGGGTTCTTGTTCGTTCCTGTTCTGAGTGGTTGCGGAGTGTTCAGAGGGGGCAAGGGATGGTAAAAATAAACAGCTTTTGTTCATATTCAGTTTGCATGTCAAACTTTGCGTTCCTCTCAATCGGTCCGCCTCCCTTTGACGTGGTATATGTTTATTCCCCCCTCCTCCTCCTCCTCCTCCTCCTCCTCCTCCTCCTCCTCCTCCTCCTCCTCCTCCTCCTCCTCCTCCTCCTCCTGTTCCTTCTCTTCCTCCTATTCTCACTCTTCTGTCCTGTTTGATACTTCCTTATTCTTTTTTGTCTGCCCTATTTCTCCTATTTCCCCTTTCCTTTTTTTGGGGGCGTTTCATTCTCCTTTAATCTCTCTCTCTCTCTCTCTCTCTCTCTCTCTCTCTCTCTCTCTCTCTCTCTCTCTCTCTCTCTCTCTCTCTCTCTCTCTCTCTCTCTCTCTTGCTTGTCTAGTAATTCTGATTGTCTGTCTGTCCTACTTGTCCTGTGTGTGTGTGTGTGTGTGTGTGTGTGTGTGTGTGTGTGTGTGTATTTTTTTGCATTTTCTCCTTTTGTTCCTTTTTTCCTTTTCCCACCTTTATTTTCCTTTCCTTATTCTTCTGTTTGTTTTACTTATCCCGTTTTCCCTCTTCTTCTTTCGTTGTCCCACTTTTCTCACTCTCCTTTCCTATCCTCATTCTTTCTGTCTATTCTGATTATCTTGTTTTTACCTTTTCCTCTCCTTCCTCTGTTCTTCATCTGTTTTTCTTTCTATCCTCGTGCTTGTCATTTTCCTGCATGTAATCGTTATATTCCCTCCCTCCCGTCTGTCTCATTGTTATTCTGATCGTCTTCCTCCTCCTCCTCTTCCTACTCCATCTCTTTCTTCCTTCCTCTTCTCATCTGTGTTCTTCTCTCTTGTATCCTTTCTCTTGTCTCCCTTCTTCTGTAGCACAATATTGTCAAGTTGTCTTGTTGTTTTTCTTTATTTATTTTTTATTATTGTTTTCTTTTAGATCTTTTCTTTAATGTTTCGTGCGGTAAATTATGAAGTTTTGAAAGCGAAGATGTGTACATGAGCAGTAACTGGTGTGTGTGTGTGTATGTGTGTGTGTGTGTGTGTGTGTGTGTGTGTGTGTGTGTGTCCAAAAAGGAGAATGAGTTTTACCAAGTTTTTTTCCTCTCTATCTCTCTCTCTCTCTCTCTCTCTCTCTCTCTCTCTCTCTCTCTCTCTCTCTCTCTCTCTCTCTCTCTCTCTCTCTCTCTCTCTCTCTCTCTCTCTCTCTCTCTCTCTCTCTCCTCGTTCCTGATATTTCCATTATTCAATTACTATTTTATTTTTACCTGGAAACTTTACCACACATATACTTCCCCTTTTTTTTTCTTCTTCTTCTTCTTCTTCTTCTTCTTCTTCTTCTTCCTCACCACTCGTCAGGAAAAGTACAAGGGAGGACAAAAATTCTGAGAAAATAACGTCCAAGGCAACAAAAAAAAAAAAAAAAAGGAGGAGGAAAGAAGAAATAGAAGATAAACACAACACTGAAATTTAATAATAAAAGAACAAACCACAATGAAAGAAAAAAAAAGTCGAGGCTGATATTTTCTCTCTCTCTCTCTCTCTCTCTCTCTCTCTCTCTCTCTCTCTCTCTCTCTCTCTCTCTCTCTCTCTCTCTCTCTCTCTCTCTCTCTCTGCGGCACCTAGATAGAGCCGACACCTGCCACCTGTAAATCAGAGAAGGGAAGGGGTTATTATCCTCAGGTGTGCTCAGGTGTTTTATATCACGTTAGGGGAGGTAAGACTGTGGAAGAGACGCAGGTAAGGACGACTGGGAGACGGGGAGAGCGAGGCGAGAAAAGGGTTAAGGGAGAGAGCAGAGAGGGAGACAAGGAGTTGGTGAAGGAGGGAGAAAGGATGAGGGCCGTAAGAGGGAAAGGTGAGAGGGAAGGGTAGGGAAGAAGATCGATATATGTGAACAGGTGAAGAAGGAAAGGAGGGAAGGGGAACAGGTAGGTGAAGGGATGGGGATATATGAGAAAGGGGATTAAGTAAGAGGCGGATGATTAGGGGAATATGTTAAAGTGGGGAGAGGAAAGGAAGAGGGTAAAGGAGGAGGTGGAGGAGGAAGAGGAGGAGGAAGAAGAGGAGGTAGTTTACATTAGGGAGAGAGAGAGAGAGGAGGAGGTGGAAATTAAGAGCTAAGACAAAATAAATAAAAAAAAGGATATTTGTTACATTTCTTCATTTAGTTACATTTTTTTCATTCTCTCTCTCTCTCTCTCTCTCTCTCTCTCTCTCTCTCTCTCTCTCTCTCTCTCTCTCTCTCTCTCTCTCTCTCTCTCTCTCTCTCTCTCTCTCTCTCTCTCTCTGGTTTTGTCTTGTTTCTTATTGTTACTTCACTATTTAACATTTTGTCGTCGTCCTTCTTATCCTTCCTGTCATGTTGATGAGACGAGGAGGAGGAGGAGGAGGAAGAGGAGGAGGAAGAGAAGGAGGAGGAGGAGGAGGAGGAGGAGGAGGAGGAGGAGGAGGAGGAGGAGGAGGAGGAGGAGGAGGAGGAGGAGTAGTAGTAGTAGGAAGGGTGTTAAGCAAACGAACCAGTGTAGAAAATAATTATTAAAAAAATCTATTAGGGAAACAAAAGGTAAGAGGAAAAGAATGTCCGGAAATAGAAAAAAAAGATAGAAAAAAAGAGAAAAGGTAAATAACGAAGAAGGAGAAAAGAAAAAAAGATGATTAGATGGAAAGGGGAAGAATGGATGGAGATGAAAAGGATGGAGATGAGGAAATTAAAGAAGAAAAAGGTAGACTGGAGAAAGCTATAAGAAAAGAGAAGATGAGGAGGAGGAGGAGAAGGAGGAGGAAGAGGAGGAGGAGGAGAAGGAGAAAAAAGAGTAAATGGAAAAAGGGGAAAAGAAGGATGGAGTAGAGGAAAGAAGAAAGGGGGAAATAGAAAAGAAGGAGGAGGAGGAGGAGGAGGAGGAGGAAGAGGAGGAGGTGGAGGAGGAGGAGGAGGAGGAGGAGGAGGAGGAGGAGGAGGAGGAGGAGGAGGAGGAGGAAAGCGATTATCGATCTTATCTTCCTAAGTAATTAACAATAAATAACAATTTCATGTGTTGTGACCCTCGAGGCATCACGTAGGGCCTCCTCTTCCTCCTCTTCCTCCTCCTCCTCCTCCTCCGCCTCTTTTATTTCCTCTTTATCAAGGTTGTGAATTCCGTTTTTTCCTCTTTATTCTCCTTTTTCATGCATCGCTTGGTTTATCCCACTCTTCATCTGTTTTTCTTCCTTTGTTTAGCTTCCTCCTCCTCCGCCTCCACCTCCTCCTCCTCGTCCTCCTCCTCCTCCTCCTCCTCCTCCACCGCCTCCTTCCTCTCCGTTTTTTTTCCGTGTTTATCCAACCTCTTGTCTCGTTTTCCTTCTGTTTATCGAGTCTGTTGACCCTTTTTTTCTCTTCCTACCTCTCCCTCCCTCTCTCCCTCTCCCTCTCTCTCTCTCTCTCTCCTCTCTCTCTCTCTCTCTCTCTCTCTCTCTCTCTCTCTCTCTCTCTCTCTCTCTCTCCTTCTCTCTCTCTCTATTCCTCTTCGTCTCAGTGTCCAGCTGCTGCTTCTCTTTTCTTCTCCTTTTTTATTTTCCGTCTTTTCTTTTCGTATTTTTACTAGTTTCTTATTTTTGTTTATATTGCCATATTTTTTTTATTGTCGTCGTGTTTCCTTTGCCTTTCTAGTGGTAGTGGTGGTAGTAGTAGTAGTAGTAGTAGTAGTAGTAGTAGTAGTTGTAGTAGTTGCAGTAATAGTTGTAATAATACTCGTAGTTGCGGTAATAATAGTAGTGGTAGTATTAGTAATTCCATTTCTTCCATCCCTCGCCGTCATCGTCGTTGTTGTACTCCTCCTCCTCCTCCTCCTATTAATTTCCAATCTTTACCAATTTTTCTTTTGTTCACATGTTTGCTTTCTGAGAATCTTACACGTCTCTCTCTCTCTCTCTCTCTCTCTCTCTCTCTCTCTCTCTCTCTCTCTCTCTCTCTCTCTCTCTCTCTCTCTCTCTCTCTCTCTCTCTCTCAGCCACTCATCTCCCACTTTCCTATCTCACACAGACATCGTTTTACAGCCTCTTACATACAGCCCGCCTCTTGTCTAGCGTAAGTTTGATCGTGTCCATCGTGTCCCTTGCCTTTGAGATTTTGGTCGAAGCGTGTCCCAAACAGCTCTCTCCAGAACGTACCGTTTTGGAACGCGTGGTGAACTCTGAGGCGCGGCAGCATGCGATCACACCATTAGTGGGACAGTCCTGGCTGCGGGACTGATTTGAGTTCTGTGCCCTAATCCTGGTCTGAGTACATGCAACCTTTTCATTATGGCTTTTCTGTAGCTTTGGAGGAGGAGGAGTAGGGGGAGGAGGAGGAGGAGGAGGAGGAGGAGGAAGAAGAGGAAGAGGAAGAGGAAGAGGAAGAGGAGGAGGAGGAGGAGGAGGAGGAGGAGGAGGAGGAGGGTGGGCGGGTGGATGGGTGAGAGGAGGAAGACGAGGGTGGAGAAGTGATGTTTGGATGGTTGTATAGAAGGAATGGGATGAGGAAGAGGAATGAAAAAGGGATGTTGGGAGTAAGGGTGTGTGTGTGTGTGTGTGTGTGTGTGTGTGTGTGTGTGTGTGTGTGTGTGTGTGTGTGTACGTCAGTCGGGGGTCATGTGAGCACCGTATAAGTCGAAAATTGTCCGTCATTAATTCCTTCGTGAGAATTAAGTCAGCTAAGAAAGTCACCGCTTAGAATCCTCCTCCTCTTCCTTCACCTTGTATTCCCATCACGTCTCTGCCCCTCCCTCCACCACCACCACCACCTCTTTTCCAGCTGCCCACCTTTACACCCTAATTAACGCAGGAGGCCACAGGTGGGACGAGGTGTGCCTCACTCTCCTTCAAGCCACCTGACCCTCGTAAACAGCCCGCCACGTCAATCATTATTTATAGCGTAGTAAAAGTCGCTTAATGAACGCGAAATTTGTCTGCCGGAGCGGCGCAACACGCAACACTGGCTGGTTGGCTGGCGGGGAGTGGAGGGGGAAGAGGGAATCGAGGCCTCTATTAGGGATCTGGGAGAGGGTTTTAATCCCCTTGAGAGAGAGAGAGAGAGAGAGAGAGAGAGAGAGAGAGAGAGAGAGAGAGAGAGAGAGAGAGAGAGAGAGAGAGAGAGAGAGAGAATAGCACAAGGGATTCAGAAACACTGCATTCTAGCAAGGGTCGATCATGTTGAAGAGAGAGAGAGAGAGAGAGAGAGAGAGAGAGAGAGAGAGAGAGAGAGAGAGAGAGAGAGAGAGAGAGAGAGAGAGAGAACACAAGGTTTAGAAACAAAACATTCGAGCAAGGAACAATTATAGCATCTTTTGATTCATACACACACACACACACACACACACACACACACACACAGAGAGAGAGAGAGAGAGAGAGAGAGAGAGAGAGAGAGAGAGAGAGAGAGAGAGAGAGAGAGAGAGAGAGAGAGAGAGAGAGAGAGAGAGAGAGAGAGAGAGAGAGAGAAGGACCATCACTAAAGCGTTTTACACAGACTTACATTTACGTGCAAGAGGTTGAAAGTGGGGGAGATAGAAAACGAAATCTTGTCAGGATTATAAAGTTGTCTTAATACGCTTTGCCTTGACTGATATTTTAATTTAGGTTACTGCTGCCTGCCTCGTACAGATAACCATAAGCAGCTTCCTGGCGGCACTGGAGGCAGGCAGGAGGGTGAGGGGGAGGAGGATGGATGGAGAGAAACGAAGGCGAGAGAAGAGAACACGGGAGAGGAAGAGACGGATTGAGAGAAAAAAAAGACAACAGGAGAAGAGAGAGAGAAAGAGAAGGATGGAGAGAAATGAAGACAAGAGGACAAGAGAGAGAGGAAGAGACGGATTGAGAGAAAAAAAAGACCAGAGGAGAAGAGAGAGGAAGAGAAGGATGGAGAGAAATGAATATAAGAAAACGAGAGAGGAAGAGAATTATAGAGAGAAAAAGAAGACAACAGGAAAAGAGAGAGGAAGAGAAGGATGGAGAGAAACGAAGACAAGAGGTTAAGAGAGAGGAAAAGAAGGATAGAGAGAATAAGAAGACATCACGAGAAGAGAGAGACGAAAAGAAGGATGGAGAAAAAAACGAAGATACGAAGGAAGAGAGATAGAAACAGAGAAGATGATTAGAATCAGGGAGAGGAAAGGACGGATTAAAAGAAGACAAGAGGATAAGGAGAGAGAAGAGACGGATGGAAAAAAAAACGGAGAAAACCAAACAAGATTCAGGAAGAGGAAGAAACTATTGAAGATAAATAAAAAAAAAGAGAGTGAGAGAGAGAGAAAGAGAGGAGAAGGATGAGCAAAGGGAGACAAAGGAGATAGAGGACTCAGCTAAGAGACAGGGAAAAGTTGAAGGGAGAATTCAGGGAGACACATCTCTAGTGATTGCAAGACAGGTGTCGGGGAGATGAGGAGGAAGATGGAGAGATAGGTAATGGCGGGAGACATGAGACAGTACGTGGAGGAACGGACAGGAGGAAGGGAGGTGGAGGAGGAGGAGGACGGGAAAGAAAAGAGAAAAATGAGAAGGAGGGAATGATCCTGATAGTGGAGAAAATATAAGGATGCGAAAAAGGGAGAAAAGTATAGGGAAGAGAAGTATGAAAAAGGAAGAAGAGAATGAAATGTAGAAGAGGAGAATGAAAAGTAGAAAAGTATGAAAAGAAAAGAGAAGAAGGAAGAAGAGAAGTATAAAAAGAAAAGAGAAGAAGGAAGAAGAGAAATATGAAAAGAGAATAATGAAAAGTAGAAAAGTATGAAAAGAGAAGAGAAGAAAGAAAAGACGCATGAAAAATAGGGTTACGAAAAAGGAAAAAAATACGAAAAAGTATGAAGAAAAAAAAAACAAAAAAAAAAGAAAGTGAGAAAAAGGAAAGATTTTCTAAAAAGAAGACTGATAAATAACTGCGAATCAGAGAGAGAGAGAGAGAGAGAGAGAGAGAGAGAGAGAGAGAGAGAGAGAGAGAGAGAGAGAGAGAGAGAGAGAGAGAGAGAGACAGAGAGAGTAAAAAAAGAGAAACAGACAGACAGAGAAAACCAGACAAGCAGACAAACAGACAAACAGACAGACAGAAGAATGGAAAGAGATGAATTGATTAAGGATAAGAGATCACAGCTGGACACCCACACCAATCATAGCACACACACACACACACACACACACACACACACACACACACACACACAGATCCAGAAAAAAAAGCAAAGAAAATAAAGAATAATACAAAGAAAAAGAAATTACAGTATCACAAGACAAAGCAAGGTGAAGATTAGATGACCCCAGAATTACGTAGCTAAGAACACCGCTAAGAAACAGACGCAGGAACTCCCACATCAGAACCTACAATACCTGGGCTTGGGTTCTCATAATGCAAATCTCTGTAGACATCAGTGCGGGGCGGGGCAACAAGGGGAAGTGGTCGGAGGTAAGAGGACAAAGGTGTACAAGGCGGAGGAAACAGATAGCAGGCCCAGAAGTATGGGAGCACGTGTGTCAATGGTCGCTAATTGCAAGGTTGGCAGGCAGCGGTGGTGGTCAGGCGGAGGGGACTCACTCACTGACTAACCCAACCCTCGTGTTTTGGAGCAGAGCAAGGAGGCTTCGTGAGTCTGAGGCTTGTAGAGGGGATGATGATGATGATGATGATGATGATGAGGAGGAGGAGGAGAAGGGAGAGGAGGAGGAGGAGGAGGAGGAGGAGGAGGAGGAGGAGATGAGGAGGAGGAGGAGATGAGGAGGAAGAGGAGGAGGAGGAAGAGAAAGAGGAAGAGGAGCAGGAGGAGGAAGAAGGGAAAGAGGAGGAGGAAGAGGAAGAAGAACAGGTGGTGTAAAGGAGAAGGAGTAGGAGGAGGAGGAACCGGAGGAAAAAGCAAAACGACTCAATTTAGAATAGTGAATGAAAACAGCAAGAAATCGAGATGATTTACCAGTGCATTTAGACATTTTCCAGAGAGAGAGAGAGAGAGAGAGAGAGAGAGAGAGAGAGAGTGGTGGTGGTGGTGGTGGTGGTGGTGGTGGTGGTAGTGTTTCGGCCCCTCAGAGGGGATCAATTACATGGTTCCGGCGACACACACACCTCCCGCTGCCCACCTGTAATTATCACACCTGGCGCAGGGCGAGGTGCTGCCCTCCTCCCTCTGCTGCTAATGGCGCCGTTGACACCATCTCTCTCTCTCTCTCTCTCTCTCTCTCTCTCTCTCTCTCTCTCTCTCTCTCTCTCTCTCTCTCTCTCACCTTCCTCCCTACCACCCTCCCTCTCTGGAAATGTGAAATTACTCTTATATACCAACAAAGATTTCTCTTTTTGTCCACTATGTTAAATTAAGTCTGCTTTTCCTACTCCTCCTCCTCCTTTACATCTTCCTCTTCTTCCTCTCTTCCTTTCTCTTTCGCTCGTTCTCGCAATCAAAGGTCCGTAAAGTCACTCAGGTGGACAGGTAAGTCTCACCTGAACATACGCAGACAATTTATGTGTAAAAGCTAATGAGGTTAATGACGGAATCCCTAACATTGACATTACCAGGGAATGCGAGGCGGGCTGATCCGCGGCATGATATGAGCTAATGATGGTGCGGAGGTGCGAAGGACAGGTGTGAGGAGGGGCAGGTGAGAGGACGCCTGCTGGAAAGGGTTGAATTGATAGGTGTGTGAAAAAAAAAAGAACACTAAAGCCCCCGTAACAAAGAAGGTTATATAGCGGCGGACAAAGAGGAAAAACAGAGGTAAAAATGAATTGAAGGAGTAAAGTGAAAAAATAAAAAAAATAATAATAAAAAAAGAGGGCGAGTTACATTTTGATTACTGGTAATAAAGGAAGAAGATGAAGCTGCGACGGGAAGATTATCAAGAAGATTTTTACATGCAATAGAAGAAGCTGAGATTGTAAAACCCAAACGAAACACACTATTACTCTCGTGGGATTTCAGCAAATTATGCAAAGGACAGCGTTTACGGAAGCCAAATTCTGATTGATGTCTAACACAACTGGAGGTTATATGGGGTGAATTGCTGCGAAGGTAAAATCTAACAAGTAATACCGATGTACAAAACAGCAAGACATGCCATTACTGCTATTAAAATTAAATATATCATATGAACGACAGGTGATGGAGAGCTGGGCAGGTAAGGGAGGGACAGGAAGGGGTGAGACTGTGGTAAGGCGGTGTTAGGACAGACAGGTGAGGGCGGGGCGGGGGAGGTGAAAGGTAGGAAGCCGGGGAAGGGACAGGTGGGGAGAGGGTATAAGTGGGAGGCCAGAGAGGAACAGTGGGGGTGAGGGGGAGGGGACAGGGTGGGGATGAGAGACGGGACAGATGGGGGGTGGGAAGGGGATTAGGTGGGAACTGGGGTGGGACAGGTGGGGGTCTGGCTTATCCGTAGCGGTGACCTCTGTAATCATACCTCAGAGACTTCCTCCTCCTCCTCCTCCTCCTCCTCCTCCTCCTCCTCCTCCTCCTCCTCCCACCTGCTACTTTTTCCCCGCCTTGGTCCTGTTTGTGTGAGTCCTACAAGATACTCCTACAGGTTGTATTGGACGTCACGGGTTATGACTCCACCAGACTCCACCATTCACTGCTAGTCTGGTCGAAAAATGGTTGAAAAATAGTACGTGTTTAAGGTTTGAAATATTGCGTGCGAGTGAAATGGGGAAATGTTAGTGAAATAAAAGAATAGATGTTTAATGATGCTTTAGTTGAATGCGTCTCTATCTATTTGTCTATTCATTGAAGCAGACTTCATTTATCTGTCTAAATATCTACCTGTTTGTGTCTATCAATATCTGCCTCCGTATTCATCTATCTCTTGTTCAGTCTATTACAAGAAACGCTAAACAATGAATTATACTAAAAAACAAAAGAATTTTTCTTCTTAATAAAGAAAGAAATTATATAACCCTCTTTGTCTATTCACATCTGTCTCCGTATCCTTTTATTTCTAGTTCTGTCCACTACAAGAGACGCTAAACAATGAATAGTGATAGGATTTTCCCCTTTACTAAAGAAACATAATATTTAACCCATCAGTTTACGTTCCTGTCTTTCTGTACCTGCATCCAAACATGCTTGCTTACCCATGTACGCCTGTGAACTCTGTCCACTAAAAGAGACAATCGTTAAATAGGAAAATGACTCTAAAACCAAAACAGTTTTTCCCTCGTGCTAGAGAAATGCATTTTACTCATCACTTTACATACCTATCTTTCTGCATCTACATTTAAACATGCCTGTCCAATCATATACATCTAAAATCCCTACCCACTTAAACAGACGGTCCTTAAACAGCAAAGAGGCACTTAAACCAAAACAATTTTCCTCCTCGGCCGAAGAAACAACCGTGGACTGAGGACACCCAGCAGGAAACCGCTCGTTTTCTTTGCCCTGTGACTGGAAGGCTGGTCACTAATAGAGGCTCTTGGCACCAATCGCTCTTCGTTGATTGGTTAGTGGAGTCTCGCCAAGCATTTCCTCGAGCCCCGCCACGCACGCCAAGGCATATAAGGGGCTTGGTTGCTGCTGCTGCCGCCACGTCAAGGTTAATTCAAATACGTATTCCTCGTTTTCCCTTCATTCGAATATGTATGGTTTACACTTGACCGTCCCTGGCCTCGACCTGCAGGTGTGTGTGTGTGTGTGTGTGTGTGTGTGTGTGATCGTAAGGGATAGAGACGTGCCTTGTATTGAGGGAATTTAGTGTTTTCTGAGAAGCTTGCGTCTCGCTTCCCCCTTTCCCATCCCTTACTCCTCTCTCTCTCTCTCTCTCTCTCTCTCTCTCTCTCTCTCTCTCTCTCTCTCTCTCTCTCTCTCTCTCTCTCTCTCTCTCTTTCAATGGGTCCTAAACAACAACAACAACAACAACACTATTAACAATAATAGTAATTATAATAATAGTAATAATAATAATAATAATAATAATAATAATAACAGCAACAAATATGATATTGTTAATAACAATAATGATAACTGTTGTTGCCATTAATTATTCTTTCTGTTCATCGTTATTTACATCTCGGCTGACTTCAAGATATGTAACCGGATATTAGGTGGTTATTAGTGTGTTTGAGAGAGAGAGAGAGAGAGAGAGAGAGAGAGAGAGAGAGAGAGAGAGAGAGAGAGAGAGAGAGAGAGAGAGAGATTTATCTGAGATCGTATAACCCTTTGTCTTCTTTTTAATTTATTGTATATTATTTTCTAATACCTTGCTTTGTTTTCTTTTCACACGTTCGTCATTTTCCTGTGGCGACTCTCTTTGTGTGGTGATGGCAATTCTCGTCTGTGTGTGTGTGTGTGTGTGTGTGTGTGTGTGTGTGTGTGTGTGTCAGAATACTTTTTTTTTTCATTGCGTGAGTTATGTATTGCTTTCTTTTTTCTGTCTCTTACTTTTTTCTTCCTTTTTCGTTCCTTTCTTTTCTTTCTTATTTTTCCTTTCTCTTTTCTTTCTTTTCCCTTTCTTTCTATCCTTGTTTCTTATTTTATTTCCTTTTCCCTTTACCCCCCTCACTCACTCTCTCTTCCCCTCCCTTCCTCTCTCCTTTCATCCCTCACTCGCCGCCACCCTTCGGTTACATAACCCAACACACTTCTGACCTAAACACACGGATATAAGCAGAGCGACAAGGCACCATGATATTCCCCTCCTTCCTTCCCCACCTTAACTTTGGCCTCAACGAACACGGGTAGTCTAGAAGCTACATAATTGATGAGCAGATATGAATAGGTGAATAATTGATGGCCATGTAATAGATAGATAAACTTAACAGGTAAGATAGAGTTAATAGATAAGGGGGAAGAATGATCAGTATGCGCGAACACGGGTAATGGATTAGATAACAGTAAGTGGCGATTGGTCACTGAGGGGGAGTAGGTGAGGCTGTTGTGTCAATTAAGAGTGTGTGGTGTGGCAGGTATTATTTTGAAAGGTACGTTGGCCTCCCTCTACCTCCTCTCTCTCTCTCTCTCTCTCTCTCTCTCTCTCTCTCTCTCTCTCTCTCTCTCTCTCTCTCTCTCTCTCACTCTCTCTCTCTCTCTCTCTCTCTCTCTCTCTCTCTCTCTCTCTTAGGTGTGTTAGTATTGTAGGTGTGCTATGTGTGTGTGTGTGTGTGTGTGTGTGTGTGTGTGTGTGGTGTGTGTGTGTGTGTGTGTGTGTACGTACGTTATCTGACGGTTTATATGGTGCAGCTGTGTGCGTGCGTGGAGACATTGAGTACGTGATGAATGTGTGTGTACGTGACGAGAGTGTGTGTGTATGTGCGTACGTGGCAAGGAGGAGGAAGAGTAGGTGGAAGCGGCGGCGGTGGTGGTGGTGGTCATAGGCAGCAGACAGACGGAAGGTAGAGATGCAATGAGATAGGCAGGTACTGGTATACATGTAGGTAGAGGAGCGCTTTTGGAGGTTACAAGCGTAGGCAGGAATACGTAAGGAGTGGATGTAGGTGGTATGACAGGCGGGCATGTAGAGGGGGGCGTGGAAGTAGGCATTGGGTGCATTTGGGCAGGTGTGTGGGCAGGTGCGTGGGCAGGTGGGCAGGCCGGCGGCGCAGCAGACAGTGGCTGCCCCTTGAAAACCAGCTACTTCATCATCATTTACATTCCGGGCCGAGCGTGGCAGCATAATAAGGACAAGGGAACAGGTCGGGGTAGGCCTATTTCCAGCGTGCCCTTGCTCCTATACCCCATACCATTCCCCCTATACTACCCCTTTTCACCTTCCTCTGCCTCTTCCTCCTCACTCTCCCGACCAATTCCCAGCGCTGGCTTCAGGGGTCTAGTGATGGTGGGTGATGGCGATGGTGGTGGGTGGTTGTGGTTGTGATGGCGGTGGTCCTCTGCCTTCCCTGAGTGGAGTGCAAGAACCTAACCTTTGCTCATCCGTGACCAAATTCCAAATTCGTCATAGAAGGTTAATTAATGAAGAGAACCCGTTCCCTCCCATGTCCCTCTCTCGTCCTCCTTCTCCTCCTTATATATTTTTTTTTCTGTGGGATTTTTTTTTTTTTTGTATACGTATAATAATTCATCCCCCCTTCAATGTTTTGTCGTGTTATTACGTATTTTTACAAGATTTATCGAGTCCGCTCAGCCTGCTATAATGGGCGAAATGTGTAGTATTGAATGATTTATGTCGTTGTACTGCAAGATTGTGCGGTTTTTTTAATAGCGTAGTCTTAATTCTGATAACATTCTCTCTCTCTCTCTCTCTCTCTCTCTCTCTCTCTCTCTCTCTCTCTCTCTCTCTCTCTCTCTCTCTCTCTCTCTCTCTCTCTCTCTCTCTCTCTCGTATTCTAGCGTCATATTAATATTACATAAAGGCCGCTACACTCTCCCAGCTGATTTCATTCCACGTCTCTCCACCTTCCTCACCTCTCTCTCTCTCCTTCCATTATTTTCCTCCACGCCCCATTTCTCTTCCTTCCTCTCGTCTAACAAGGGCAAGATACATTCGTGACTAAATGTATTCTGTAACTATTTGTTTATATATGTTTGTTTGTTTATTTATTTATTTATTTGTAAGTTTATTTATTTTCATTTCAGCATCATTATTATATACAAGATAATTGAGCACCACTAATATCGATCTCCTTTTTCGTTCACTGGAGCTACTTTGTTATTTCTTCGCCTATTTATTTATTTTATTTTATTTATTTATTTATCTATTTAACTATTCACATCTCAACCTCATTATTATGTATAAGGTAAGTGACCACAGCAATATCAATTTCCTCACTCGTTCGGGCGAAACCTTAATTTTCAATATCTTTATAACAAAGTATATTTAAAAGACCAGCCCATCATTAGAGGCTCTGCTGGGGAAGAATTAGTGTGAAAAGATATTTTAACTATCATATTATTATTGTTGTTATTCTTAGTGAACAGATATTTTGAGGTGATAATGAAAACAGGTAAGTGGGAAGACTCGAAAACCACTTTGCGAATTTATTGAATGATTATATAACAGATACAAAAATAGTCACACATTCTCGCACTATTCCTTCTTTTATTTTAATCTTCACACACTCAGTTCGGTAATTATGAAATGCCTCAGATCTCTTCTTAATGAAAAAATAACAAAGGATGATATTTATCACTTTTTTTTTAAGCTATTCAGATCAGATCTACATAATATATAATACAAAAAATATGGAACAAATTATTTTCACAACGATTCTTCACCAAAAGGCTCTCCACTGATAAAAAAAAAAATACTAAGATTTTTCCGCTCCAATATTTTCATAGCAAAGCTTCAGCGTTAACCCCAACAACCAATACCAACAAGTGTTACGTTTTTTTTAACATAATTTTTTCACCAAAGAGAGTCTAAAAGATATAAACCAGTGGGAAAGTCATAAAGAAAATCATAACCCAACGTGTAATTCTTTTTCGCTTACAATATTTTTTAAATAGAAGCGGCTGAATAGCAACACAATAAACATTTCTTTACATCAATGCTTGCCCAGTAAATCCCGAATAGTTTTAAAAACAATAAGAATTAAACCAAAGAAATTTGATCCTACAATTCACATTTTCAGTGATCATATCACACATAAATAACTTTAGAAAACCAGTTAATACAAACCCTCATTAATTGATCCCTTCCATCAGTTTCCCAACCGAAAAGTCTAGCTGTTAAAAATTCCAATATTTGTCGACTAACTAAAAAAAGTGCCTTATTATCGGTAGTAGGAATATTTTTTCTATAGAACAAAGTTATGTTTTTATGAATCAGAATTTATGAGTTTCTTGAGATGAAAATTAATATGAAAAATATGTATTGTTTGTTATGTTGTACTGAGGGGAAAGCAAGGAGAGGGGATATAGTGTTGAATTTTATATCATAATTTTTGTATTAAATGCTCGAGGCTCCGTTGGAAAGGAAATACTATGAAAAAATACGTTATTTACTCTATTATTTCTGGATGTATTCAGAGGCTGTAATTTGGGCAGAACAGATGGGTGGTCCGCTTATCAAAATATTTGGCCAAGCCCTGCCTTGCTCCAACAGATCCCCTGAAATAACCCCCTCTGGTGCTCACTTCTCCTTTATCTGTCTACCTTTTTTTCTCCTCACATTCTTCCTTTTCCCCTCCTCCTCCTCCTCCTCCTCCTCCTCCTCCTCCCGGTATTACTCTAGCTTACGTCTCTCACTATAGTACATAATGAAGCTGATCACAATCACCCTTCGAATGGACCAACTGGTCTTTTGGTGTGTGTTCTTCCTCTCCTATCCTCTTCCTCTTCTTCCTCATGCCCCATCATCATTATCATTCTACTTTTTTGGTTCATCTTCTCCAGCCTCTTATCTCTCTTGTTGTTTGTTCTTCCTCTCTATCCTCCTCCTTCTCTTCCTCTTCCTCTTCATCATCACCATCATAGTTACCATTCTACCTTCTTTAGCTCTTCTTCTTTTCCCACTTCTTATCTCTTCTGTCGTTTGTTCTTCCTCTCTATCTTTCTCCTTCTCCTCTTCCTTCTCTTTTTCCTCATTCTCTTCCTCATCATCATTATCATTTTGCCCTTCCTCGTCTCTTCTTCTCCTCTTCACCTTCTCCGGCTCCTTTTCTTGTCTTCCTCTCTTCCTCTTATCTTTTCCCGTTCCTCACACAGCCATCCCTTCTTCTCTCACTTCCTCATGCCTTCCTAACCGTGCCCGTGTCCCTTCCCGCCGCCGCTGCCTCGCCCTGGGGTCACTCACCGAGGCTGGGGACGGCTAGGAGCTGCGTAGAATTGAATCTGTTATTACTTTTCACGCCAAGATTCAGACAAATGAATTTCCGAGGCAGTTATTGTTGGGCGATGAAAAGGATGGATGGGCTTGGTGTTTATTTGTATGTTTATTTTATCTTTTGTAATGTATTTTAAAGTTTATATTTGCTTATCTTTGTTTGTTTCTCATCTTCAGTCTGCCTTCACCTTCTGTCTTGTCTCTCCACCCCTTGCTATTCTGTCTGATTCTCTCTCCTTCGTCTCTCCCTTCCTATACCTGTCCTAACATTTTCTCCTTCCTCCTCTTCTCTTCCTCTCCTGCCACACCCATACCCTCACCCCTCGCCCTCTTCTTTCCATTTCCTCTATCTTGCCTCTGTCTTTCTCTCCCTTTTCTCTCTCCCGATCCTTCTGCGCCCTAACCTTACCTATCCTTACTTACCTCAGTATCACCTCACACACACACAGCATACACACACACACACACACACACACACACACACACACACACACACACACACACACACACACACACACACACACACACACACACACACACTTTTCTCATCTGGTTCGTTTAGTGAGATTAATTGAGTTCCATCGTTTTTTATAAGTAGGCCATGATCTTCTTTATCTTCCTTTCTTGCTTCCTTTCTTCCTTTTCTCCCTCCGTCCCTCCCCCCCTCCTTCAGCCTCCACCCTCCCTCATGCCCCAGGTTGCAACAAGCCAGGTGTACGGTAAATTACCTGCACCGTCAGCCACGCCCTCAGGATGGGGGCCACGGATACCTGCAGGAAAAGGGCTGTACATGAACCTCCTCCTCCTCCTCCTCCTTCCCTTCTCCTCCTCCTCCTATCCTCCCTCCTCCTCCTCCTCCTCTTCTTACTTCGTCCATTGGCTCTTCCTACCTCACGTCCTTCGCTTTTTCCACTCGTGTGTGTGTGTGTGTGTGTGTGTGTGTGTGTGTGTGTGTGTGTGTGTGTGTAAAATTGTTCATGTATATTTTTTACGGTTTTTCTTTTTTTTTCCTGTGATTTTTCTTTTCTCACTTTTTTTAATGTTTGTGTTATCTTCGCTATTGTTTTCCTCTCTTGTTCCCTTCTCTTAGTATTGCTATTTCTTCTTCTTCTTCTTCTTCTTCTTCTTCTTCTTCTTCTTCTTCTTCTTCTTCTTCTTCTTCTTCTTCTTCTTCTTCTTCTTCTTCTTCTTC
>NC_087151.1:9305000-9322500 GCF_035594125.1 Scylla paramamosain | reverse complement strand
TATATAGACACCCAAACACCAATAATCTCTCCTCTCCCTCTCTACCCACCCCTTCACCGTCACATCCTCCGCCGAACGTGCAATCTTGACGGCAGGAATGGGCAGGATACAACAAACACCGTCGCTTACTTAATATAAAAACGACATACATTCTATTTTCCTTTGGTTGCAGGTCGACGTCTTTTCCTTTGGGGAGTGGCAGCAGCTTGGCCCTCGTAACATCCCTCGTCCACCGTGTAATTTTGACGACGGGAATAGCAGGAGTCGACGATCAAGAAAGTGTTACGCGTCCCTCGTGACTGTCGCCCGGCTGATAAGGGCTAAATGAGAGGTACAGTAACAGTTCTACTTCTTTACACACCAGGCCCCTCGTCCCCGGCCCTGGGAGTCTTTGCACGGCTGCGCTGGGGGCGGGGCTTGAGTACGGAGGAGGAGGAGGAGGAGGAGGAGGATGGAGGAGGAGGAGGAGGAGGAAAGGGTGCATGAGAAGAAATAGGAAGAACATTCAAGTTAAGAGAAGTAGTGGTAATAATACTAGCAGCAGTAATACTAGTAATAACAGCAGTAAAAATGTGTTATTATTATTATCATTATTACTTGTATTATTATTATTATTATTAGCAGTAGCAGGGTCACGAGTTACCGCTATGTTGTTCCACGTGGCTGAAAAAGATGCATGTTTGTGCAGCTCACTTTTACAGAAATTGCCATAGAAACTAAGAATATAATCCAGGAACTGACAGTTTAGTAAGAGTTACAGTATGGAACGTATCAAATGTCACCATCAGAAAAGAAAGTGGTGCGGATAGAGGAAAGGGAATAACAAATAGGTACAGATAACTATTAAAACACGAACTGTCTCTGCGTAAAGAAACACAACTGGACGTAATTTCATTATATATATGAAAGAACACAAGCTTTTTTTTATTATAGCCATATAATTTACGCTTCAAAAGACGTTTCAAAGTTACTCACTCATAATGCAAAAGAAGATTGATCATTTAAAAGAACACATTATTCAGCACCATTCATTCCTAGAAGCGGAATCACATGACAGATGCCGGAAAAAAAGTCTATATATTTTCACGTTCAAATAAAAAGAATATCGTAGCCTAGTTTTTCCAACACTTGAAAATAACGATAAACAAATACCGTGTACACCTTTTGTTTACGAATAATTGCGGCTGAGAGAGAGAGAGAGAGAGAGAGAGAGAGAGAGAGAGAGAGAGAGAGAGAGAGAGAGAGAGAGAGAGAGAGAGAGAGAGAGAGAGAAGGGCTCGTATGCAAAAGAGGAGTTGTGGGGGGCGGAGGGGGGGAAGTGAGAGACGTTGAGAGAGTGAGAATTAGGCAGGTGGAGGGAGAGGAGGAGGAGAAGGAGGAGGAGGAGGAGGAGGAGGAGGAGGAGGAGGAGGAGGAGGGAAATGCTAAAACAAAGATCGTCGGTTTTAAAAGTATAGAGCATTTATAAAGAGGCTGAGAAAACGGTCGCCCCTCTCTTATACAGGCGTCCTTCCCTTGTGGTATGCATTCCTCTCCTCAAAGGCGCTCTCTCTCTCTCTCCTCTCTCTCTCTCTCTCTCTCTCTCTCTCTCTCTCTCTCTCGCTATGATCGTTATATTTCATCATTTCCTCTACAAACATTCTTTCTCTTTAATATTTCCTGCTCTATTTTTTTTTTCCTTATGTCTTTCCTTCCTTTCCTTTTCTTGCTTTATTCTTCTGATTTTTTTTTATCTTTTTGTTTATTTTTTCTTTGTTTCTTTATTCGCTTCTTCCGTTTCCTACTTTGTAACTCATTCGCTTTTTTCATTTACACACACACACACACACACACACACACACACACACACCACACACACACACACACACACACACACACACACACACACACACACACACACACACACACGCACGCACGCACACACACACACACACACACACACACACACACACACACACACACACACACACACACACACACACACACACACACACACACACACACACACACACACACACGCGCGCTTCATTTCTACTAACGGTTTGAAAACAGTACTAATAAGTCTTCTCTTTCCTTTTATTCTTCCTTCTTTCCTTTCTTTCTTTCTTTTTTTTTTATAACGTGGATTTTGTTCAATTTTGCTTTCGTTATATCTTTTTCTGCACTCTTTTTCTTTCCATTACGTTTATTAATTTTTTTTTTTTAAGTTTTTATGCGAAAATTCCACTTATTGTATCAATTTTATTTTGGTAGTGATGTTGTTAGTACTGTGTAATTATCAGTGGGGTCTCTCTCTCTCTCTCTCCCTCTCTCTCTCTCTCTCTTCCTCTCTCTCCTCTCTCTCTCTCTCCTCTCTCTCTCTCTCTCTCTCTCTCATCTGCATTCCGTTGATTTTTCGTCTCCTTTTAATTTTCACCCCACACATCCCATCGCCATCCGTTCCCATCAGTTCCCTCCACAATTTTCTCTCCACCCCCTCCCACATCTCCCTCCTTCCCCCTCCTTCCTCTTCCTTCATTCTTATCTTCCTCACGCCAGCGGAGAGATTCCTCATTGCATCCCTCTGAGAGAGAGAGATGGAGAGAGAGAGAGAGAGAGAGAGAGAGAGAGAGAGAGAGAGAGAGAGAGAGAGAGAGAGAGAGAGAGAGAGAGAGAGAGAATACCGTTTGCAAGAGTTTCAAAAGTTTCCGTTTGTTTGTTTGTGTATTCGAGTGTGTGTGTGTGTGTGTGTGTGTGTGTGTGTGTGTGTGTGTGTGTGTGTGTGTGTGTGTGTGTGTGTGTGTGTGTGTGTGTGTGTGTGTGTGTGTGTGTGTGTGTGCTCGCGCGCGCCAAATAAGGCCTTGCCGTTAAGGGTGACAGTCAGGTGCGTTGCTTCATCCGAGACGCTTCGTTATAACCCTTTGTCCTTCATTAACTCACCAACCGACTCCCAAAAAAAGCGATAAAAAAATAACTCAAATACACATCAACATAAAATATAAGACCGCGAACCAGCCAGCCAGTGCAAGCCAAGCCAAGCCCAGTCCCTCCCTGCCTCCTTAAACATCCACCTAAACCTGCATCTTGTTTTGGAAACTTTTCGGGGAGGTAAAAAGTAAAATCATTCACAAGAACCGAACCTTAAGAGCGGCTCAACCCAACCCTGCGGTGACTTGTCTCCCCCTTTCTCCTCCCCTCTCCTCCTCCACTCTCCCTCTCCCTTACTGCGCCAGGTGCAACTTCTCCTTCCCCTTATTTTCTCCCCCTCCCTACACCACTCACTCTCTCTTCTCAGCCTGGTTCTAGAGGTGCCTAGACACACCTGGCCTCTTGTGCCGCCTCCTCCTCCACCCACACACACACGCACACACACACACACGAGGGGAAGTAAGGTAGTGCTTGTTTGGGTTTGTTTATCTTCTCCTTCCTCCACTCAGCTTAAATATCAAAGGAGTCGGCGAGTGGCGAGGCAGTAGTGGTTCCTTTGTATGGTTTTTGCT
Source organism: Scylla paramamosain (assembly GCF_035594125.1). Taxonomy (NCBI): domain Eukaryota; kingdom Metazoa; phylum Arthropoda; class Malacostraca; order Decapoda; family Portunidae; genus Scylla; species Scylla paramamosain. The sequence continues at coordinate 9,319,021 of NC_087151.1, read as the reverse complement.
GGTCTTTTTTCCTCTCCTCTAGGGAACTCAAGTAGCAGTGGCCGAGATACCTGCACAGGTGAGACAGCTTGATTAAAACAGAGGCGCCTACCGGATTCCAGTCTGACCAGGTGTGGGGCGACTCGCTATCATGTACACCGGGTAAACAAGCCCTGCATGGCCATAAAAAGCAAAATTAATGGTCCAGAAATAAAACAAGGGTGAAGCTTACACAGATAAGGGACGCGATAAGGGATGTATTATTGCCCACTTTTCCTCCTGGCTATATAATACTCTTGCCTCAGGGACGTGTGGATTGTGATTCCTAAATTGTGATATTCTCTCTCTCTCTCCTCTCTCTCTCTCTCTCTCTCTCTCCTCTCTCTCTCTCTCTCTCTCTCTCTCTCTCTCTCTCCTCTCTCTCTCTCTCTCTCTCTCTCTCGTGTGGTAGAACATAAGACATGAAGATAACAGTAATCATTGATAGTCATGTAAACTTTGGTAGTCTGTCTTTCTCTGTCCTCTATTAATGACAATATTATAATGTTTTTTTTTTTTATTCTCTGTCTCTCTTGAGGTCTGAGGCTCCTTAAGGAATTATATCTTGAATTAGGACCAAAAACCCCTGTCACTTTTTCCTCGCGTCGACACTCAGCCATCTGCTCTGTTTCTTTGCTTTGGGGTCCTTGACTTGCCTCAGAGAGTTAGAAGTTGAGATAAATAATAAATAATGATAATGATAGCCTTCTGTCTCTTCATCTGGCCGCACATCATTAACTCGGCTGATCCGCTGTAGTTGTTGTAACATCTCGTCCTTGCTGCGCTTCATTACCAGTTGTGCGATCGGTTATCTATTACTCAGAATTCGTAGTTGCAGCGTGGAATTGTGTTGCTATTCTTAGGCATGTGGAGGGCGGCCAGGTCTTCATTACAAGCTGTATATTCAGTCTTCCATTGCTCTGGATATCAAGTTGCAGTGTGGACTTACTGTGCTAATCTGGAGGTATGCAGACAGAGGCCGGGCTGCGTGTTTGGCTCTGCATTAATGTGATGATGCATCGCATGTGTTGACCTCACCTAAGCGCAGTTCCCGTTACCATTCAGTGTGGGAAAGCAATGGTCGCGAGGGACATGCAGAAGACCGGCTGAAGGATGGATGGGCATGGGATCGCTTTGCTCTTAAACACCTCCATCAAATACCAAGTTTGAGATGCATAGATAAGCCTAATCGACTATTTTTTTAGCGGTATTTTAGCAACGATACTAACTTTATACTATGAAGTTAATAGATATAGGAAGATTTCGTTTTATCAAAGCAGGTTGGCTACTCTTTCCACGGCATCTATACGTGTGACCTCACAGAATACACAGTTAACAGTACCTGTCAGCCAGCCAGCCTGTGTTCGCCCTCCTTCTCTTCCTCCTCCTCCTCCTCCTCCTCCTCCTCCTCCTCCTCCCACACTTCCCACAAGCTATACTACTTTTTAACAAGTGGCTACTGAACTAGTTAATTTTGGTACCTGCCATCTCTGTAGTACCTGGAATTTCTTGTAGCTGCCGGCTCGAGAATACCAGTGTGCAGGAGGCGGCGGCTGGTCCTGGCGTTCTTTGTCATGCAGATGTTTGGAGTTTGAGGAATCACGAATAAAAAATCGCTTTTCGTGTTCCCGCTTGATAGCCACACTGCAATCTGTTTATTGTAACCATCGGGGGGTCGGCCGGCCTTGCGGGGGAAAAAGCACATAATCACCATTGGGTTTTTATTGATTATAACAATCCATTTAGGAGATGATATCGTCCCAGGCACCGCGTGTCAGGGAGAGGGGCGACCGCGGGAGGCGAAATATGCAGGAAGGAAAATAAAAATTGCTGTTCGGCTGTTAGGAGGCTTAGGGACCTGTCAGTGGTGGTGGTGGCGGTGAGGCCTCTTGGTTGAGGTTGTGATGACCAAGATTACATGGCGAGGCTGGAGGCTGTGAGGAGGAGGAGGAGGAGGAGGAGGAGGAGGAAGAGGCACTTTAGTGTGTGCATGTGTGTGTGTGCGTGTGTGTGTGTGTGTGTGTGTGTGTGTGTGTGTGTGTGTGTGTGTGAGAGAAAGAGAGAGAGCGCACGTCTGCCGCAGCTTGGCGTTCCATCATCATCGCAGCAGTAACCAAAAGAAAAAAAAAAAGTCTTTAAGAACAGAGCGATGAGTTTCATTAATCACGCCTGAATTAACTGTTTGGCATCTGACAGCGCTCGGCCAATTGACTGCGGGCCGAGGTGGCGTGCAAACTGACCTGATAAGAATGTAAATGGGTTGTTTATTGCGTATTTATTCATATGGACGCTCGTTCCCATCTTTATGCGTGGTGTTGTGTGATGGGAAGCTGTGGATTGAAGAGTAAGAGGCATTAGAAGATGATATGACGAGATGAGTGTAAAAAAAAATAAAAGCAGGAATGTAAAAAAAAAAGGAAGAGAAACCATGAGGAGTTAACTGATTGTGTAGTTTACCCTCTCTCTCTCTCTCTCTCTCTCTCTCTCTCTCTCTCTCTCTCTCTCTCTCTCTCTCTCTCTCTCTCTCTCTCTCTCTCTCTCTCTCTCATTCATTACTTCTATTATTTGTTTTTTTCACTCGTCTGTCTAAATTCTTCTTGTATATTTGTGTTTCCTTTTATCTTTCCTTCTTCTCTACCAGTCATTCATTCAGTTATTTAACAAAATTAACATAGGGATTAGATACAAGGGGATCCACTGAGACACTTTATTGTGCCTTTAACAAATACATATATTTAAATATGCATGAAAAATATAAATTGTAGCCAGGGGATTGAAGTTAAATAGATAAAATGATTTAGTGGAGGATAGGATTTCCTTACCTGCCCTCGTTACATACAATATAGACAGTACGTAGGTTATTTGTAGCTAAATAGATAGAGCACTGCAATAGAGGATAGTATATCAGAATTAAGAGGATTGGATAGTTTGGTAGGGGAAAAATGCTGCTTCCCTTACCTGCCTTTACCCTCCTTCCTTCTATTTGTACCTTCCCTCCTCCTCACGTTTCCTTCTCCGAGTTTACCTTAGTGACGCGCGGATCTTTTTTGGTTATTATGAGAAGGATCAGTCAATTGGGCGTTTCCTCCATCACAGGCAATATATCTTCTCATTCTCCTCCTTCTACTCACATTTTTTTTTCTATTCCTCCTTCTCCTCCTCCTCCTCCGCTTTCTTCCATCCATCTCACCTTCCTTGTTCTCCTCGTCTGTGCCCTGTACACACACATACACACACACACACACACACACACACACACACACACACACACACACACACACACACACACACACACACACACACACACACACACACACACACACACATTCTCTCTCTCTCTCTCTCTCTCTCTCTCTCTCTCTCTCTCTCTCTCTCTCTCTCTCTCTCTCTCTCTCTCTCTCTCTAGCCAGCAATTTAAATACGGTTTCTTAAAATAAATAATTTCCTCCTTTCACTAACGCTTAAATATTTCTTTGAGATGATGATAAGGAAGACAAGAAGGAGGAGGCGGAAGAGAAGAAGAGGAGAGGAGGAGTAGGAGGAGGAGGATGGGGAGGTAAGCATGGGTGATGGAGGAGTTGAAAGCTGTACTCTGCCCTCCGAACCACTAGACACCAGCCCCCCTGTAGAGCAGTGACAGAAGGAACATGTCGGCGCCTCGTCAGCCTCTAAATCCACGCCGCCTCTTGTTCAGTGTGGTATTGTGAGATTGTGTGAGTGTGCCGGGATTGCTTTGAATGCATGCGAATATGCTTCTCTCTCCTCTCTCTCTCTCTCCTCTCTCTCTCTCTCTCTCTCTCTCTCTCTCTCTCTCTCTCTCTCTCTCTCTCTCTCTCTCTCTCTCTCTCTCTCTCTCTCTCTCTCTCTCTCTCTCTCATCAAAACAGCTTTCTTACTCTCGTTCATTCCTTGGAGAGTCTGAAGTGTAACGTCTGCTGGCTGGGGTATCAGTGTGCATTAACCCCATCACTGCTTTGGTCGTCTGTTGTTAATATTCAGAGCACTGTAAGAAATGTGGTTTGCATGACCACAGGAAAGAAATAATAGTAAGATGCGAAGAGGTTAAGTTTGTCTTCACTTGTCTCCGGAAGTATTTAAGAGAGTATCGTATTAAAGGTGGATGTTTAAAAGTCGTAAGTGATCATGGGGAAAAGTTGTCTAGCTGTGAACCGAGTAGTGAAAGAATACCCACACGCTTCCTATCAATGGTGTCTTCCCCGGTGACTGCCTTTGAGAGCTCTGTGGGTGGGAAAGGAGCAACATGGGCCTCTGCTAAGCATCACTCTAAGATTAATCTGCCTGTGATATCAGTGACACGGGGGGTCGACCAGCTAAGTCTCCACATATATTAAGTCAATTATTTCAATGTCGAAAGCGAATCACTGCATAAATAATTCCTTACTTTCATTTTAGATCAAGAAAAACTGAAAATAAAGAGAAAAAAAGAGGGAGAAAGGTTAAAAAAAAGGGGAAATAAAGAAAAGGTGAAAGAGGAGAAAGGGGAAAAAGGAAAAACTTAGGAGTAGATCCCAGTCTTATCAACCTCCTCTCCCTCAATCACTGTTCTAATTTATTTCCTATATATTATTAACATCATCTACTGCAGGACAAAGGCCCCTTCAACCTTCTTCACTCGTAACTGTCGAGTGCCCGTTTATTTCAGGCCACCACAGCAAAACTAGTGTTCTCATCTCCACAGCCTGTTTCCGTCTGGCCTGTTCTCTATAATGCTGTCATCTATTTTTCCCATCAAATTATATTCTTATACACCAGGCGAAAATTGTACGTAAATTTCACGCAGCTACAAATTATATGTAATAGTACTCGTAATCTGTTAGTCTGTATCATGCAGTGTTACTTAAATATTACCTAAATGCCTTTTAACACTACAGTATCATAGGATATAAACTCCCTCTATGTTTGAGAGAAGGAACATGTTTGAACAATACCTAATTATAGACATTTTCATTCTCTTTATAAATTTTACATTCATTCTCTCCCGTCCTTGCATAGTTTCTACACCGATGAGTTAGGATCATTATTAGCACCACAGCCCTATACTCATCCGCAGTGTGTGAAGCTGGATCATGTCAGTCGAGGGATATTGAAACATAATTTTGATCATTTTATGAACCCGGACTCTCTCCCTATCATTGATCACTCTTCAGGTCTCGCCTTGCCCCGAAATTAACACCTTCACCCACACCTTTAAAAGATTGATTTCAACAAGTTGGTTGGGCAGAATTATTGTGTTATACATACTCACATAAAAATTGACCTCTTCTTTTTAGGAAATTCTTCTTGCTTTATCCGTGTTATCTGATTCTTGCACACTTTTGTGGTATCATGTGAAAACAAGCACAAATATGAACACCATGACTTATATGTTCAGTAAGCGTATGCTTTGCTCTGGCAGCGGGAGGATCTCTAAAATGGATACGGCAGCCATCCAACTTTTTCCTCATCGATCTAAGCAAAATATCAGCTTTTTTTCGTGTTTAGATTTGAAAATACTACGTTAACCTTACCGTTAACACCTGAGTCTCTGTCCACAAATGTATCAGAAGTATTTCACCGAGTGATTAGGAAAAGGAAATTTGGGATTATTCTATACGTAATTATGCCCTCACTCCTTCCTTTATGAAATTACCAAAATCTGCAAATAGGAGAAAGTGTGTGATACGGTTCATGTTTCTTATACATATTTGACTTTGCGTTACATCTTTCGTCCAAACTTTACGAATTTTGAGCCGAGCGCGTTTTTTGGAAGAAATATACGTATTATATATTCTTAAACAAACAATCAGACACACAAGCTCTGTTCATGCTGAGTTTAAAAAATAGCTGAACGTGTTTGAGAGACTGCGTCCTCACACCGTTGGTAGAAGCGAGAGAATGTCTGTCTAATACATATTCAGTAACATGTACCGCCTCTGTAGGCAGCAATACTCACCCTTGTTCCTCTCAACCTTCGTTCTCAGCGTCACAACTCACTCGTAACACGCCAGCCTTTCTGACCCTTATTATCTAGAGTATTTATTTGCTTTTTTTTTATGTGTCAGGGAGACCGGCCAATGGCAAAAAAAAAAAAAAAAATGTATAGATAAAAAATGCCCTCTCATAAAGCCGCTCTTAGAAAGAAACAACAGTTGAACCAAAAGAGATTATTAATTTTGCTTCTGAGGTATCTTAATACTTCTCTCTTAAAACAGTTCAAGTCGTAGGCAGGAGGAAGTACAGAAACAGGAAGAGAGTTCTAGAGTTCACCAGTGAGAGAAGTGAATGATACTGGTTAATTCTTATATTAGTAAGGTTGACAGAATAGGGATGAGAGTGAGTAGAAATTTATGTGCAGCGACGTCGAAGAAACATGGAGTTAGGAATTTAGAAGACCAGTATCAATGGAAATAACGATACAAGACAGTAAGACAAACAACATTGCGACGGTGAGTGAGAGAATCAAGACAGTTCGTTAGAGGAGAGGAATCGATGAGGCGAGAAGCTTTCGACTCCACCCTGTTAAGGAGGAATGGACAAGTGGAGAATGAACACTCGTGCAATACATACAAACAAAACCTGACCTATAACCTCTACTATAAATGAACACTCTCTTAGCTTGTCCTTATGCACGAATCATCGAGTACTTGATAAAACGTTAACTCCAAAATCAACACCACACTGCTGTTCACAATAAACACGCATTCTCCCACAAGAAGCGAGAAGAGCCTTGAAGAATGCTCAGCCACAGATATTTACTTTCTTTTTACCAAAACGGATCCACTTCATCCCTCCCGTACGGCTTCCAGAATTCGCCGCGTCATCCTTTAAATTAACGCGCCTGCCTGATTTGCAGTAAATTCAGACAATATATTGGGGAATCATTTTGCGCGAGGTATCAAGAGAGAGAGAGAGAGAGAGAGAGAGAGAGAGAGAGAGAGAGAGAGAGAGAGAGAGAGAGAGAGAGAGAGAGAGAGAGAGAGCGTTGCGTCAGGCTTCATAGGTTGAGGGAATTTGCTTATAGTGGAGAGAAAAAAAAGGAAAGAAATCGATAAGTAAATGGAGAGGAAATAGAAAAGAAAGAATATATAAAGAATTTAAGTTACCAGAAAATGCAAGACATCTGAAGATTATAAAACAGAAAATCGAGGAAGAAGTATGATAAGAAAGGCGTCAAAAATTGAAAAAATAAGAAAGCTGTGGGGGGGGAGAGAGAGAGAGAGAGAGAGAGAGAGAGAGAGAGAGAGAGAGAGAGAGAGAGAGAGAGAGAGAGAGAGAGAAAATACGCTTTACTAAAACTGAAAAGAAATGCGAATAAAAGATGAGACAAAAATAACTAAAAAGAAGCAGAAATAAAAAAAAAAAAATAACATCAGTCACATCAAATGCCTTTAATTTTTATGAATGTTTAGAATTAGATAAAAAAAAATAGAACAAATAATGATAAAGAACAAAAAAAGAAATCATACAGACAAAAAACATGGAGATGATGACGATAAAACAATAAAAGCAAGGAAACCGCAATACACCCCAGACATAGAAATCTTACTACGACTACATCAATTTTGAGAGAGGAAGAGAAGAAAACAACAAATTGGTTGTCTGGTAGAAGATAATTGCAGCTTCTGGTGATATTCCCCCGCTACGTGTGTGCGAGGTAGAGGAGGAGGAGGAGGAGGAGGAGGAGGAGGAGGCGGAGGTGATGATGGTGGTGGTGGTGGAGGGTGCAAGGAACTTACAGAGGAGGAGTGGAAAAGTAGGAAAGGATAAGAATGGAGAAGGATATTTGGGGGGAGGGAGGGAAGAAGTGAAGGAGGGAGAGAGGGAGGAAGGAAAGGAAGAACGAAGATTTGTATCAGCAGAGGAACGGAGAAGGAAGCAATAAAATCAGAGAGAGAGAGAGAGAGAGAGAGAGAGAGAGAGAGAGAGAGAGAGAGAGAGAGAGAGAGAGAGAGAGAGAGAGAGAGAGATTCAGGTTCCACATCACCAGAGGCAATGAACACACACACACACACACACACACACACACACACACACACACACGCAACACCTCATCACTTACTCTCCTTACCTTACATTACCCAATCTTACCTTACCTTACCTTACCTTACCTTACCTTACCTTACCTTACCTTACCTTACCTTACCTTACCTTACCTTACCTTACCTTCCCTTCCCTTCCCTTCCCTTCCCTTCCCTTCCCATCTTATTCCAGCCTTTCGCCACACCTACTTGTTGCTAAGACCAGATCTAATCATTATCTCAAGACACTCACTCCCACAAACCTTGCTTAACAAACCGCATCACATCCACGCTTCGTAACCACACACACACACACACACACACACACACACACACACACACACACACACACACACACACACACACACACACACACACACACACACACACACACACACACACACACACACACACACACACACACACACACACACACACTCATTCATTAAGTCTATTGCACGAAGTTTCATTCACGATGTTTTGAGGGTGGAATGAGAAAGAGAACAAGAAGAAGAAGAAGAAGAAGAAGAAGAAGAAAGATAATAAGAGCAAAAACAATATCAACAACAACAACAACAACAACAACAACAACAACAACAACAACAACAACAACAACAACAACAACAACAACAACAACACTAAAGAAGAAGAAGAAGAAGAAGAAGAAGAAGATCAAGAAACATTCATTCACTCCTTATAATAGTTAGCCTCCCTCCCCGCCAGACCACAGGGGGAGGGAGGCTGGCTGGCTGGTTACCTGATAATACAACAGGTAACGACACCACGCCGCCAGGGGGACTCTCCATGACTCACCAAGTTCCTGAAGCGAATCACATGCGGGTCAGGAGTCAGTGAGAGGAGGAGGAGGAGGAGGAGGAGGAGGAGAACGACAAGGAGGAGGAGTAGGTAGAGGAAGAGGAGGAGGAGGAAGAGGTTTGGATGTGGATATAAAGTAGCAGAAATAGGAGAATATTTTATGATGAGAGAGAGAGAGAGAGAGAGAGAGAGAGAGAGAGAGAGAGAGAGAGAGAGAGAGAGAGAGAGAGAGAGAGAGAGAGGCTAAAAACTGGACTGGAATACATACAGCTATGAAAAAAAAAGTAAGGTTGATTGCACAGAAGTAAATGACAAGGAATACAAATAGAAAAACTGAACGGAAGAGGGGAATGAGAAGGAGGAGGAGGAGGAAGAAGAAAAAGAAGAGGAGGAGGAGGAGGAATAAAACAAGGATGGTAAAGAGCAGGAGAAAAGCGTTATTGCTGTATAAATAAAGGTCAGAGGAGGAGTAGAAAAGAAGTTATCACCGAAAGCAGCCAACCACTCCATGTGTGTGTGTGTGTGTGTGTGTGTGTGTGTGGAGAGAGAGAGAGAGAGAGAGAGAGAGAGAGAGAGAGAGAGAGAGAGAGAGAGAGAGAGAGAGAGAGAGAGAGAGAGAGAGAGAGAGAGTTAAAATATGCGAATGTTAATTTAACGTACCACCAACGACCATAAAGATTTACGCAACTGTGTGCGCGACTTACCTGGCGGCGGTGGTGCAGGTGGTAATGGTAGTGGTGGTGGTGGTGGTGGTGGTGGTAGCGGCGGGAGGGACGGGAAAGGAAGGTGAAATTCATTAACTTAAATTAACCTTCCAGTGTCCCTAGGAAGTTAGCAAATCCTAGTCACTCACCTGGAATTTATTCGGGTAATTACCTGTTAATAAACCCGCCGCTTTCACCGCACCTCACCTTACTTCACCTTGCGGGCGTTGATCACCTGCGGCAAATTACATAACAGGAGAAGCATTACGGCACTCACCTTGCGTTATGCGGCCAATTACCTGCGCCAGACACGTTTCGCGGCGTAGTGGCTCGTTACCTGTGATTAACACCTGCTTCGTGGGCCAATCAGGAGGAGATTCGTGGCGGGCGCTGATTGGGTCTCCTCCCGCCGGCTGCTTCTTGCGACCCGCTCATATTGCGTTAATTAATTGCGAATTTCCTAAATCTGCGGCGTCGTTGTGATGGGAGGGTGATGGGAGGAGGATGATGGAGGAAGAGCAGGAGGGGAATAGTAAGGTGTTGATTGGGGGTGAGGATGGTGGGGGAATTGTTTGGTGTAGGTTAGGTGTGTACGTAGGTTAGATGATGTGTGTGTGTGTGTGTGTGTGTGTGTGTTACTACTTCTTCTGTAATGTTACTACTACTACTACTACTACTACTACTACTACTACTACTACTACCACCACCACTACTGCCTCTACTACTATCACCACCACCACCACCACCACCATGGACGGCATCACCACCTCCTCAGTCAGCGCCAGGAAAGCTACAGTCGCTAATTTACAATCTAGCCACGATACAATTAGCGGTGGTTTATGCCTTGACCAATACTCTTTGGAAATATTTAGCGGCCAGTAATTAGCCACCATGCACGTAAACTATCGGTAATACCTGTGATCAGCGCGGGACGTATGGAGGAGACAGGGTACTGGGGAGTGGAGAGAGGAGACCCGCCCGGTATAGCTTCCCTCTTGTCTCGTCTTGCCTCTCCTCTCCTCGCCTCTCCTCTCCTCGCCTCGCTTGTACTGGTATTCTGAAATGTTTCGCACTCTATTCACGCAACACTATTTTCGAAGGCCACAGAGGTTATTAGCCGTGTTCTCAATATTGTTTCTCCTGTACGTAATGTAGATGACTTGCTAATCTGTCTCTAGAACCGTAAAAACACCTTTAAAATCCCTTGACACTTCAACCAGAGCCTTTTGAAAGTAGCAGGGGCGCGGCGCAGAGGTACTGCAGGATACCACCCTTAGTCCAGTCCGGCGCAACTCCCGCAGAAGCATCTCAGACCTAACCGAAGCCTTACACTTGTTATATACTAATGTTGTTCATCGCCTCCTTTCTTGGATTGGGTTCTGAATTGATGATTGATTGTATGTGTGTGTGTGTGTGTGTGTGTGTGTGTGTGTGTGTGTGTGTGTGTGTGTGTGTGTGTGTGTGTGTGCTTCTTTTCCTTTCTACTTCCTCGGTATCTCTATTCATTTCGTCAGATTTTTTATCATCATCGTTTTTATTATCATTATTATCCCTATTTATCATCATCCTTTTTATTATCATTTTTATCTTTATCTTCTTCGTACACCTCCTCCTCCTCCTCCTCCTCCTCCTCCTCCTCCATATCGTCATCATCATCATCTGTTTTCCAATTTTATCTATTCAAAACCACATTGAGAGAGAGAGAGAGAGAGAGAGAGAGAGAGAGAGAGAGAGAGAGAGAGAGAGAGAGAGAGAGAGAGAGAGAGAGAGAACAGGAAGACGAAAAAATAAACTCAAGTGATAAATGAATGATGGCCGTAAGACACGAACATGCCAAACAAGACTTTTGGGACGGGAATGATAAAATGATGAGGAGGGGAAGGAGAAGAAGAAGATGGAGAAGAAGAAAGGTGAAAGAAGAAGGAAGAAGAAGGAGAGGGAAAATAAAACATAGGAAATGGCTGTTAATTCAAGGGCTGCGCTCAAGTGATATTGCCACTTTGCGCTGCGCCAAGTAAGGAGGAGACTTGTTTTCTGCCCACTTAGAACGACGGCGAAGAGAGAGAGAGAGAGAGAGAGAGAGAGAGAGAGAGAGAGAGAGAGAGAGAGAGAGAGAGAGAGAGAGAGAGAGAAAGAGAGAAAGGAAGAGAAAAACCTACCTTCCATTTACTCATCCTCATCCTCTTCTCTAGAATTCAAATTCTTAATTTTTCTTTTCCTCTCATCTTCATTTTGTCCAGCCGCTACATCGAGAATAAGAAGGGTGAGAGAAGGATAGCGAGAGAGAGAGAGAGAGAGAGAGAGAGAGAGAGAGAGAGAGAGAGAGAGAGAGAGAGAGAGAGAGAGAGAGAGAGAGAGAGAGAGAAACCTAACCTCCATTTACTCATCTCATCCTCTCTAAAATTCAAATTCTGCTTTCTTCCTTTCTTTCATCCCTTTTTACTCCCCTGTTAATATTTATTCCTCCGTTACATCGAGAGACAGACAGAAAGAGATAAAGAGAAGAAAAGAAAAACCTTTTTTCCATTTACTCATCTTCATCCTCTCTAAAATTCAAAATATCCTTTCCTTCTTTCCTTTCTTCCTCCTCCCTAGTATTTCTTACGCATTTCATCCAATCATTACACCAAGAAAGAGAGAGAGAAAGAGGAAGAGAGAACGAGAGAAAGAGAAAAAACCTATCTTTCACTTATTCATCTCATCCTCTTCCCCAAGATTCAAATCCTCCCTTCCTCTTCTCTCCTTTCCTCCTCCCTCCTTCCACCTTAATATCTCTTCCTCATTTTATACCAACCGTTACCGCAGCGAAATCTTCCTATTTTGTTTAATATTCCTCCTTCGTGCTCTTACTAAAGTGCTAAGAGGGGCCAGGTTCCCTCGTGCCTCCGCCGCCGCCTCGCCGACACAAGGTTAGGCGCGTTGAGAATTATTGTCTAGATGGATAGGGATTATCGCCATTGCCTATAATTTCGATCATATCCCATTACCAGCCGTACTGATTGATTTCCCAGACAGAGAGAGAGAGAGAGAGAGAGAGAGAGAGAGAGAGAGAGAGAGAGAGAGAGAGTGAGAGGGAGAGAGAGTTTGCTGCTTCTACAAATATATTCTTTTAAAGGATCAGCGCTCTCAACCTGTTGTATTGAAGATTATAAACTCATCCACCAAAATCACCTGAAATCAATGGGTTTTTGATTAGCAGTGAGGCGGCGACTGGCTGATCTGAGCTGCTTTGGACTTGATTTGAACCTTCCCTGCTTTGATGAGGGACGTAGAGGAGAATTCTTCCATCATTCGTTGTAAAGACTTAGGACTGTTTTTGGACTTGCTTTGAACTTTCCTTGCTTTTATAACGGGCGCAGAGGAAACGTCTTCCATCATCGGTTGTAAGATCTTGGAGCTGTTCCTGTTAACTCGCCTGGAGAAAGTAACGCTTGATTGTAAGGTATAGGGAAGCTAAGTGACTGCTTGGCTTGAAGTAATGAAATGGGATGGTAAATGATGGTGCGGTATGCACAAAACTGCAAAAAAAAAAAAAAAAAAAATAGAGGGAAAGGTAAGATTTGCCGTGCTTTCTTAAAATAGACGGATAGCGGATATAGAGAGGAATTGGAAAGGTTAAGGGAGGTCTTTTTCCTGCATTAGAATTGTAGAGGCTAACGATGGAAGGAAAGATTCAGAAAAAATTTGTTGCAGTGTCTTAGAATAGACAGTCAGCAGATAGACAGGAGTGGAAAGGGTGATGGCAAGGCCTCTCTCCTTCAGTAAAATTGTAGAGGCTGACAGTGACGACGACGACGATGATGATGATAATGATGATGATGATGACGATGATAGCGAATATAATGGTATGGTTATTTCGACTGCTTCAGACGTATGTTCCTATCGCAAATAACATCGAGAATAAACATCAACAGGACATAATTATCAGTCCAGGAGCTGAAAATCGTTAAAGAACTTTCAGCGCCTTGTCTACACAATGAATGATCTGTAAACTTGGCATTGAGAAAGACTTAATTTTTTCTTTCTTTTAAGTTCCAAGCATTTCTTATTACGCGTCATAACACTGATAAGATAAAGTCAAGATAATTTATTTATTTTTTTTTGCGTGCATGTCTTTTGTCCGGAGTGGCGTGGCTTTTGTAGCTGCAACATCACGTCGGGCGTTGTGTATAATTGCAGGAAGTGAACCTTTTTCTTGCATGCAACCCAAGGAACGTGAGAGTAATAGTCGTCAGGTGCGCGAGGAGGCAAGAAAGGAGGAGCCGTGAGCACTTCTGGGGCGTCAGCTTGAGGAAACGAGAATGTGACGTGACGAAGAGACGAGGCGGCGTGTCATTGGGACTAATTATTTGATAATCATCCTTGTTGTCTTGGTCTGCGCGTTTAGAGTGAAGGATGGCGCCACGCTCATTTGTCAGAGTGTGTGGCGCTCTCTCTCTCTCTCTCTCTCTCTCTCTCTCTCTCTC
>NC_087151.1:9292500-9300000 GCF_035594125.1 Scylla paramamosain | reverse complement strand
AAGTGTTTTGGTGAAAATGGATTATTACACTGTTATATAAACGTATGTTGTCTTTAGTTACTGTTTTAGATGCAGAGAGCCACAAACGTATTTTTTTGGTTATTGTAGGCGTGTCTAATTAAGGTTAAGTGCATGATTATATCGTCACCGTTAGTCATGTGATTGAGAAGAAGGAATAAAATTATGCCTAGAACTTGGAGTGAAAAAAAAGAAAGAAAACAAAGAAAGCAAACATTACACATCAAGTATTCGATAAGAAGTCCTGTTAAACGGTAATCCGGGAAGAAAGCCAAAATTTCTATTAATTCATATTTAACATTTAAATAAGCGTCATACTCCTCGAAAAATGAGGTGGTGTTTCTGTTTGGCGGGAAAGCGGAAACCTGGTGGCCTAGGGCGGTGAGGTGGCGGGCAGGTGTGTTGATTAGCCGGGCAGGTGCGGCAGGTACGGGGCGGCCTGGTCAGTATCGTCTATAAACACAAAACTCAGAAGGGAAATTTGCATAGTGTTCCTCATCGGGTTTGGTCTTAGTAATGTAAACTTTCTCCGGGCCAACTGACGGCGGGTTATTAAACACATCACTTCACGCTGTGTGAACTTTGCGGTTGTTTTGGTTGTTTTCTGTTTCTGCATCAGGTTTGGCGATTATATTTGTAGATTTTCTTTTTCCCTCACTTTTGACGTGTAATATTTAATAGATTATGCACAACTTTTCCTATTAACCTTAGATAAGTCACCCACTCCCTTCAGAATGTATTACCTGAGTGAAAAATCGAGAGAAGAATTCAGAAGTAAGAATAACGAAACGTGTCAACTGAAAAATCATTTTACGGAGAATTAGGGAAGCAAGCGAAGGAGAAAATAAGAGTGATAAATAACAGTGTAATGGAGGCTTATAGAGGAGAGGAAAGCGATTTTCAAGGCAGACACGTGGGACAAAATACATGTTGAGGAAGAAGTATGAGGTGCAGGTCCTGGAATGGGTGACCCTTCGACGAAGCATGAGGTGTGGACGTGCTGCGTGTGGGGAGTGAGGGTAAAATATGCAGCTGGAAAGGAATTAATTACCAGTCTGAGTTAAGGTACAAAAAAAATGTATAAACTTCAACCTTCAGAAAGAATTAAGGGATTTTGTTTGGTTGGACTTAGCATGAAGGAACACAGCAATTAATAATACTGAATTACCGGAGAATATGAAGCTTCCTTGGCATTGTCTGAAAAATGTCTCGTCTTTCTTGTCTGAAAATGGGTGTAGGAATTTATTATTAATGTTTTCAGTGCAGTTAAATAATGATTAACATTTTTTTTCTCCATAATCTTCATCTTTTTCAACACCAATTGTTTTATTCTAATGTAACCTGAATATTTTCTACCGTACAAAAAAATAAATAACTCATATTCTGTCTTTGTGAATGTGTGTGTGTTTGTGTGTGTGTGTGTGTGTGTGTGTGTGTGTGTGTGTGTGTGTGTGTGTCCACGTAAACATTTTCTTCACGGTGCTTCATATATCCAAAGGACATTCATGGCAGTAAAAAGGCTAACAAAAATATCATACAAATTACAAAATCCTCAACACTTTTCATTCTATAATCTCTGTAGTATATACTATGAACAAGCGTTTATTTATTTATTTTTTTTATATACACCAACAGAACCAAAGCTTAAAATTACAAGGAAAAAAAAAAGAAAAAAAAACACTAAATCCTTATGCAAAAACTGGAGATGAGAAGAATTAAAACAGGAAAGAGCATAGCAAAGCCAATTCAGTTCTCAAAGAGCCTTGGTAATCGCCTTTGGAAAGAAGTGAACTCGCTAAGAAGAGAAACATAAAGGAAACACGACAGACTGAGAGTGTATCAGTAACAAAGATAAGAACGTAAGGCTTTCCCTGAGTGTTCTCCTTGGCTTAGTTTGGAGTCGGAAGATGCGAGTAAAAAGATGATCCTCCTCCAAATAGAGCACCTACGCAGATGACACGCGAAAACCTTGATGGGAATTAGCCGGACTGCGGAAGACACTTGTGAGAGAGAGAGAGAGAGAGAGAGAGAGAGAGAGAGAATATACCCATGCCATCCCACTTGTGCAATAAAGACAAGGAGATCAGGAAGAGAAAGGCGACGAGCAGGATGAGAAAGAGAAGGAAGAAACGGAGACTGAAAAGGACGAGCATTTGTAGGTCTAAAAACGAGTTAGCAGGAGAGCAGAGCAGAGCAAAGGGTCGGAGAAGGGACAGGTATAAGCCTAGGTAAACAGGACACGAAGAAAAGGCGCAGACCGGATCACTGGGAAAACAAGGGTGGTAATTAACGTGCGCCATTGCAAGGCCTAAATATGGGAAGGGGGAAAAAAAAAGGAGGGAGTGGATGAAAAGGGTTAAGACAGAGCGAATATACTACGTAGGTTTTAATGAAAGATAAATAGGGTAAATAGAGCTTGTTAGGTGAAAAGGAAGAGAGAGAGAGAGAGAGAGAGAGAGAGAGAGAGAGAGAGAGAGAGAGAGAGAGAGAGAGAGAGAGAGAGAGAGAGAGAGAGAGAGAGGAGAGGAGGGGAGGGGAGGGGAGGAAGAGAGGGAGGGAGGGAGGGAGGAAGGGAGGGAGGGAGGGAGAAAGCCTAGATACTTGTAGATAAGAGACAAACAGACAGATAGATAAATAGATAGATAGATAGATAGATAGATAGATAGATAGATAGATAGATAGATAGATAGATAGATAGATAGATAGAGAGAGAGAGAGAGAGAGAGAGAGAGAGAGAGAGAGAGAGAGAGAGAGAGAGAGAGAGAGAGAGAGAGGGAGTTATGTAGGTAGGTGGAGCGAAGGGAGGAGCAGGGTATTGTCTTAAGGGAACCTCCAGGGGCGGCTGACAAAGGAACCACAGCTGCGAACTAGTCGTGAAAGAGGCGAGCCAGTGTGAGTCCCTTTTTTCATACATGCGAAAGGACCCTCGTAGCTCACTCCTCTCTCGCCTGCCGCACCATACTCGCCTCTACGATGATGATTTTCTTCCTCTTTTTTACCAGTTTCTTCTTGTTCTTCTTACATGTCGTCGTCGTCTTCGTGTGCTTCTGCCTGTTTGTCTTTTCTTGATTTTTTTTTTTTTTTGTTATTCTGGTCTTGTTCTTTTTGGTTCTTCTGTTCCTTGTTTTATCAGGGTGTCAATTGATTTTTTTTTGTCGTCGTGGTGGTAGTGGTGGTGGTGGTAGTGGTGGGGAGAGAGAGAGAGAGAGAGAGAGAGAGAGAGAGAGAGAGAGAGAGAGAGAGAGAGAGAGAGAGAGAGAGAGAGAGAGATTGATTAGCATGCCTCCGTATACACACAACACACACACACACACACACACACACACACACACACACACACTAACATACACTGCAGACATACATGCAAGTCTTCATAAAGGAATACTGTGATATAAGTATAATTCTCATAACACAAACATCAGCTGTGTGGAGTGTACAAAATAAATATGAATACATACAGATTTAGTAAAGTCAAAGTGAATCAAAAGATTTTCGTTTTATCAGATCCTCTAACTGACTGTCTCAGCCTCTCTCACTTCGCCGCACTGTTGCATCTCCTGCTATCCTGTAGCGCTATTTTCATGCAAACTGCTCCTCTGATTTTGTTAACAGCATACCTCTCCTCCTCCCGCGGCCTCGGTGCACGAGACATTCTATTTTCTATCACTCCTGTTCTGTCCATCTCTCAAAAGCAAGAGTTAACCAGTATCCTCAGTCATTCATTCCTTTCTCTGGTAAACTCTGGATTTCCCTTCCTGCTTCTGTAATTCTGCATTTCCGTGACTTGAACTCTTTCAAGAGAGATATTCAAGACTCTTATTCTCCGTTATTTGCTTTTTCTGTTTGGATTTTCTTTAGGGACTGGCACTCAAATGGGCCTTTTTTTCAGTTTTTGTTGCCCTCGGCTGATGACCATCTTACATAAAAGGAAAAAAAAAAAAAAAAAAAAAAAAAAATATATATATATATATATATATATATATATATATATATATATATATATATATATATATATATATATATATATACTGATGCACTTATTCACAATATGTATACAAACATACATTCTTGTAAAGTTACTGCTTTCAGTCACATTTGGGTAAATGCATTTATATATATATATATATATATATATATATATATATATATATATATATATATATATATATATATATATATATATATATATATATATATATATATATATATATATATATATATATATATATATATATATATATATATATATATATATATATATATATATATATATATATATATACATATAATTTTGTTACTGATATATAGCGACAAGAAATAGAAAAACCAGGAAAAATATATAATAGTGGAAGAAGGTAGATAATTATATTTTAAACGGGGGACTACCACGTTTAGGCCTGGCGGCGGCTTGCAGCTTCCCTTATTTTTTTTTCCTCTTATGTTCGTCCTTATGTTCTTATACTCATACAACTCTGTGCGGCATCCCTGGTACTTGTGTTGTATTCTGACAGTGATTATCGTGCACTGCAGCTAGTTAGCCCTGAGTTACAGATCCGCCGCGTCTAACACACACCCAGCTCACACAAATACACTGGTGACTCACAGGAACACGTGAAGCAACCCTCCAAATATCTCAATTGTAGTATCCTGTCTTCCCGCGTGATTCATAACCTTACTCTCTCCCCTCTGACTCTTAACCTCCGCAGTCTTTCCTTCCTCCTCGCTCATAACACGCCCGTCGTTGTTCAGGTCCCAACCTCTCTTCCCGCGGGTAAAGCTTGGTCATGTAGGATAAAGTTTTTGCTGAAACTTGTTGTTGATATGTTTGTAATTAATTCTATTCTTTTATCATGTTGTAAAAGCGGTAATAAAAAGTGGCTGAGGAGCAACCTGTCAAAGAGAGAGAGAGAGAGAGAGAGAGAGAGAGAGAGAGAGAGAGAGAGAGAGAGAGAGAGAGAGAGAGACGCCCAGACGCACGGACCAAAAGCGTTGTTTCCTCGCATACATAAAAAAAAAAAAAAAAAAAAAAAAATTCTTCGCCGTACCCGGATTCTCGTTCTACCTTTCCGGATCTGATCTCCGTCCCTTAACGTTCTTGAGTCTCCCCTCCTGTCCCCTCGCTTGCCCTTCATCTCTCTCAGTTATCCTGCCTTACATCTCTTCTAATCTATTCTCTCTCTCTCTCTCTCTCTCTCTCTCTCTCTCTCTCTCTCTCTCTCTCTCTCTCTCTCTCTCTCTCTCCTTGCCTCCACTGCTGTCTTCCCACTCCCTTCTTTCCCAGCTCCTCCCTTCCTCCCTTTCATTCCACGCCCAGATTCCTTTCTTGCTGGCTCTTTCCTCTCCTTTGGTACACTCCTTTATACTTTCCCGATTACTTTTTCCCCTCCCATTTACTCCAAAAGTTTTTCAGTGTAGAAGACTGTCCATTCCTTCATTTCTTCTCCAAACTAGTGTTCCTCATCATCCTGGTCTTAATTCCCTTTTTAATCCCAATTCCTACACCTCGTACCCTGAAACGCTTCGCTCTCTCACCACGACTATTTTCAAAGGACACAGAGGTGATCAGCTGAGTTCTCAAGAGGGTTTCTCCTGTTAATAAGGTAGAAATCTTGTTAATCTGTCGCTAGAACTGTAAGAACATAATTGAAAAGCCGTGTAAGTTTAGCTATCGTTTTTTGAATGTAGTGGAGGTGCGGCCAGAAGTGTTGCAGAATATCGCCGTTTCTCTCATCGTCATTAGTCATTAGTTTCTTTCTTTTCTTTCTCTCTCTCTTTTTTTTTTTTTTTTTTTTTTTTTTTTAGTCAGGCCGTCCAGTCTTTCGTTCCTCAGCCTTCCCTTGCCGCCTCCTGAGACAGCCAGAATTACGTAGCCCACATTTCCAGGTCAATTGCACGAAACCCGCTTTGGCAAATGAAGGATGGGTCGAATAAATTATTTTTTGGAACACTATCGGGTTATTGAGAAACTCGATTTTGTGGCTTGTCGAGGTGTAGTGGAAGAGAAAGGGAAGGGAGAGAAGGGGATGGTAGAAGAAGAAGGAAAATAAGAAACAGAAGAAAAAGAGAAAGAAGAAGGAAGAAAAAGATGATGGAAAAGATGGAAATAAGAGATTCAGAAATAGAAACTGGATCTTTGTGATAGCAAAAAAAAGTATATTTATAAGAAAGATGAGCTGAAAGGAAGAGGGGGAGGAGGACGAGGAGGAGAAGGAGGAGGAAACGAGAATTGGTAGGTACGAGAACAGAACTCAAGATGGAGTAATAGTAGGAAGAGAAATTGGGAGAATCGTGTGAAATAGACAGAATAAAATATGAGTTGAAATCGCACTAGAGGAAATAGAAGTAAAATTAACTTGCAGAGAGAGAGAGAGAGAGAGAGAGAGAGAGAGAGAGAGAGAGAGAGAGAGAGAGAGAGAGAGAGAGAGAGAGAGAGAATTTTTGAGGCAGAGACAACCTTTCTTTGCGTTAGGAAGTGATAAATGTGGCTTTGTTCCGATCGAATGCTGCTAATTGGTACCTGGTCGGCTGTCATCCATCAGGCCTGGGTTGTGGTGGTTTTGTCTCTGCATCTCTCTCTCTCTCTCTCTCTCTCTCTCTCTCTCTCTCTCTCTCTCTCTCTCTCTCTCTCTCTCTCCTCGTCCTCCTCCTAGTTCTTGCTGCACCTTTTGCTTTGTTTTTTCTCCCAGTTCCCTACTCTTCGTCTCGTCTCCTCCTCCTCCTCCTCCTCCTCCTCCTCCTCCTCCTCCTCCTCCTCCTCCTCCTCCTTTTCCTCCTTCTCCTCCTCTCCATTTTCTTTGTATGCGTTCTCCTTTTCCTCCTCCTCGTCTTCATAATCGTCTCATCCTCTTTCTTCTCTTCTCGTATACGTCTTCCTTCTCTTCCACTTCATTTTTATTCTCTTGTTTCTCATTCTTCTCCTCCTCCTCCTCCTCCTCCTCTTCCTCCTCCAAACAACCTTGCAAGGACCAAAAGGTCTGTTGCTGTTTGGCTTTCCTTTGTATTCCTTTGTATTCCTTTGTATTCTCCTCTTCTCGTTTTCATCCACATCACTATTATCTTGTTTCTCCTTCTCATTCTTCGCTCCCTCCTCCTCCTCCTTCTCTTCCTCCTTTTTTTTTCCTTTACCATTATCATCTCGTCCTCCTCCGCTCTTCTTCCTCCTCCTGCTCCTCCTTTTCTTCTTCATCCTTATTGTCTTGTTTCTCCTTCTCATCCTTTTCTCCCTCCTCGTCCTCTTCCTCCTCCTCCTCCTCCTCCTCCTCGGCAGTAGCTTCCAGGAAAATAGCCTCAAACAAACGATAATTCTCAGCCCCATTGAAGCTCGTATAAAAAGCGTAACACTCAGATTCGTTACAAAGTATTACAAGGAACCGCCTGAGTCTCCACTGTCATGTGTTGCTCTTTTTTTATGGTTCTGTGTGTGTGTGTGTGTGTGTGTGTGTGTGTGTGTGTGTGTGTGTGTGTGTGTGTGTGTGTGTGTGG
>NC_087151.1:9262500-9282500 GCF_035594125.1 Scylla paramamosain | reverse complement strand
CTCCTCCTCCTCCTCCTCCTCCTCCTCCTCCTCCTCCTCCTTTTTATTCTTATTCGTATTATCATTATTATTATTATTATTATTATCATCATTCATTATCATCATCATCATCATCATCATTCACACCATCACCGACATGTTCAATTATTGCGATTATTTTCATATTCATAATTATTGCTGTTGTTTTTGTTGTTCTCGTTGTTGTTGGTTGTTGTTGGTGCTGTTATCGTCGTTGTCGTCGTCGTCGTCGCTGTTGTTGTTGTTGTTGTTGTTGTTGTTGTTGTTGTTGTTGTTGTTGTTGTTGTTGATGTTGTTATTTGTTATAGTTGTTATCATTACCAAATCATCACCCGCATCATGACCATCATTACTAATTATTGCTATTACTTTTATCATTCATCGCAATTATTATTATTATTATTATTATTATTATTATTTTTATTATTATTATTATTATTATTATTATTATTATCGTTATGATTAGTAGAGTTTTTTTTTTGGAGAGGTTTCATGATAATTACAGCGGCGCACAGCAGGAGCACTCTTATGATTATTGTAAATAGTTGCAGTATTCATCTCATTAATTTATTATGCTTGCGTTTTAATTTATCATGCTTGTGTTTATTTTCTTGTTATCCTTCTGACATTCTACATTTTCTCTCTGTACTATTTGTAAGATGTCCTCCCGCGTGTGTTGAGGGAGGCGCGTTGCATAAGACCGTGGTATTGTTGTTGTTATTATTATTATTATTATTATTATTATTATTATTATCATTATTATCATTATTATTATTATTGTTGTTGTTGTTGTCGCTGTTGTTGTTGTTGTTGTTGTTGTTGTTCCTGCTGCTGCTGGTGCTGGTGTCACCACTATCATTCTACTACTACTACTACTACTGCTGCTGCTGCTACCGCTACTACTACTACTACTACTATTTTTATTATTATCATCATTACAGTTATCATTATTAACTATTGCAGTAAAAAGGTGAAAGTTAGAAACCATTTAGATAATTTACGGAAGAGATAAATGAAGTTTAAGAAAAAAGACGACCACGAACAGTACGAGGAGGAGGAGGGAGGAGGAGGAGGAGGAGGAGGAGGAGGAGGAGGAGAAAGACGAAGAGGAAGACGAGGATAAAATGGAAATTGAAATGTGAAAAAAGAGAAGAGATATAAAAAAGAAAGAAGTCATTGCCAAGACAACATTAACTCGAAGTGATGTGTTAGAAAAAGAGGAGAAATTATAAGGTGATTGTGCAGGTCTGGCTTCACTGATTTACGATTTTCTTCCTTGATTCTCCCTCGTAACTCTCTTTTCGTCTCTCGTTCCTTCTATAAATCACTTCCCACGCATCTCTTCCACCCAGCCCTTTCTGCCCTCCTCCTCCCCCTCCTCTTCCTCCTCCCCCTCCCCCCTCCCCTTCCCCTCCCCTTCTCCTCCTCCTCCTCCTCCTCCTCCTCCTCCTCCTCCTCCTCCCTGTCCTCCTCCTCCTCCTCCTCCCCGTCCTCCTCCTCCTCCTCCTCCCCGTCCTCCTCCTCCTCCTCCTCCTTCCCGTCCTGTTAGTTCTCCTCCTTCTTCCTCTACTTCTCTTTTAGTTCTCTTTATTCTTGTTAAGCTTTATCGCTCTCGTCTCTTCCTTCATAATCTTCTTACAGTAACTACGAGTACTATCTCTCTCTCTCTCTCTCTCTCTCTCTCTCCTCTCTCTCTCTCTCTCTCTCTCTCTCTCTCTCTCTCTCTCTCTCTCCTCTCTCTCTCTCTCTCTCTCTCTCTCTTGTTCACTTAATAGTTTCTCTACCCTCACAGCCCATCTCTTTAGCTTATTTTCTTCCTGGCAACTCGTTCATCATATTTGTCTTCCTCTCAACTGGTTCTGCTTATTTTGCCTCGCTCATAACTCTTCCTTCTTATTATTTTCCTTCGTCGTAACTCTCAGATATAATCGTGAAGTTCCTTGATAAGGCGGACCCCCTTTCAATACATTAGCCGCACGGAAGGAAGTCGGCCGTGGCATAATGTATAAACGTCTATACACGAAATTATTATTACTTGAGAGCGAGGTAGGAGTAAAAAAAAAGGGAAAAAGGGAGAGCGGGAAAGAGAAGTATGTAGTATCGAACATATACTACACACTTTCTAACTCTGTAACTCTCTTTTTCTTAGTCTCTCTGTCTCTCTCTCTCTCTCTCTCTCTCTCTCTCCTCTCTCTCTCTCTCTCTCTCTCTCTCTCTCTCTCTCTCTCTCTCTCTCTCTCTCTCTCGAATGCTGAAACACACTCACACACTTAACAATATGCATCTACACACCCACCCACCCACCCACACACACACCACACACACTCACATACACACACACACACACACACACCACACACAGCACAACACACAAATGAAAACCTTATGGCCACAGTTTGCAATCCTCGAAGTTACAAGTCCCTCCTTTGCATACGTGTGATCGTCATGAATTATTCCCCTGTTGTCCATGAGTGTTGCGGTTTGAGAGGCAGAAAATGTGATTAATAGCAACAGGGAACACCACGGGGACGGCACAGGGAGGGAAGCACCGGACTGTATACGTAAGCACGAGATAGAAAAGTAAATGCTTGTACCGTACTTAATCTTACGGGTTGAATATAGAGAGAAAAAAAAAAAAAAGAAAAAAAAAATTGTACGTGGTAGGCAGCGGTTTATATGCATAAACATGAGATAGAAAAGTAAATGCATGTTCTTAAGGCTTAAATAGATGATTCACTCCCTTTTATCAATACATTTATGGACAAAAGAGAAGGGAAAAAATAGTAGCAAGTAGATAGACGGTAAACTCTATACATAAACATGAGATAGAAAAGTAAATGCATGTACTGTACTTCATCTTACGGCTTGAATGTAGTTGACCCATTCACCTCTATAGAGTACAACAACAACAACAACAACAACAACAGCAACAACAACAACAACAACAACAACAACAACAACAACAACAACAACACACCTCCATTGGCCTCTTGAAAAATCAGTTAAGGACACGTCCCCTTAAAAACAACGTAAAAGAAGAAGAGAGATTAACAAGTTAATAAAAAGAAGATAGATCATAAACTGCTGAGGGAATGACCTGGCGAACCCACGGTATAATCGGACACACCTCAGTACCTTAATGAGGGAGACCCACCTGCGCGAGGGAGTGAGGGGAGGCAGTACTGCAGGTGGATGAGGAGGAGGTAGAGGGAAGGTAGGAGCTTGATGTGGAGTCAAGGGAAAGTGGAATGCATGTTACAAAGGGGAAGTAAAGGAAAGACAAGGATGAAAATAGAAAAGTGAATGGTTTAATTTAGTGACCTTGCTGGGAAGTGAAGTGATGGCAGAGGACGTGCTGGGAAGGAGGAAAGGAAGGGTAAGGTAACAGGAAATGTCAAGAGGATATGCTGGGAAGAGGAAAGGAAGCAGAGAGGATTGTAAGAGAGAGAAAGGGAATGATTTAATATAGAGTCAAGGAGAAGTTGTTGTCGAGTGAAGGGAAGGTCGACGACATGTTTGACAGAAGAAAATAAGCAAACAGAAGCATAAGAAAGGATAAAATGGTTTAATATACATTTAAGAACAGCTAGAGAGTTAAGTAACCTAAAAAAAAAATGCTACATTGTCCATAAAAAAAAAATCTGATAGTAAGAGAAAGCTTAAGAATGGGAAGTTTTTTTTTTTTTTTTTTTTTGGTAGAAAGAAGGCGTAGGAAAGTTAATGTCGGAGCAAAAAAGGTAAAGGTGTGTCAAGGGAAGGGAACACTGTTAGGGAGGAGGGAAGGGAAGAGTTAGGAAGGGATGTTGAAGGGAGTGTAACAAAGATGAAAAAAAGACAAACTTGAATGTGGAAAGAAAAATAGTGATAGGAAAAGAAAATGGAAAGGACAGCAATGAAAAGGTAAAGACAAAATATACAAAAAAAGAAGGGAGAAGAAACAGCAGAGCAGAGTGAGAGAGAAAATGTTGTATATGAAGAGAAAGGAAAATAAAGAGAGCCTGGGAGGGAAAAGTTAAGAAAGACATGATGTAGGAGAAGAAGGACAAGGAATGCTGGAAGAAGGTGCGGCAGGGAGAGAAAGGAGAGGTGTGGCGAAGGAGAGGAAAACAGGCAGGTAACTGAACACAGGTAGAAAGACAGTGTAACCAAGTGGAACAAATGTCGGGTGGAGATACGGCAGAAGGGTCGTTGTAACAGGAGGAGACCTAATGAAGACTCAAGATAACACCACGAGAAAAAAAAAAATAATAATAATGCAAAGGAGAATGAAACGAAGACATTGACCCTAGACATAAAAAAAAAGACCAGGGACACATTGGACCTATCAAAAAAAAAAAAAAAGGTAAATAAATAAAAGACGAAGGGTGATAACAAAACTCTAGTTCGAGATAACACCAATGAATATATAAAAGAAAATTTATAACGGGACAGTGCAACAGAGTAATTACAAATCTAGTTACAAAAAGGATAAAAAAAAAAGGTATATCGCAATTTAATATAAAGAAAAAAAAAAGCTAAGGAACAAAAATAGTGTTAAAGAAGAAACTCAAATTGTTATCTTAAGAGGCCTATTGTGTGTGTGTGTGTGTGTGTGTGTGTGTGTGTGTGTGTGTGTGTGTGTGTGTGTGTAACTTGAACTGTGACTGAATATGATATTAAAAAAAAAAAATGTATAGGAAAAGCTTACGATTCTGTCAATAGAGGTGGATCTCTCAGGGCGGTTTTGTTTTCCCCGTGATGATAGGAAAAGATACTGTCGTGTGAAGGGTGACGAGACCGTGGCCTGTGTGTGTGTGTGTGTGTGTGTGTGTGTGTGTGTGTGTGTGTTCATTCTAGAGGAGCGAGAGCATGGTTTGTTAATATCACCCTCAAGGAGTTTATTATTATTATTATTATTATTATTATTATTATTATTATTATTATTATTTTTATTATTATAATTATTATTGTTATTATTATTATTATTATTATTATTATTATCATCATCATCATCATCACTATCATCATTATTATTATGACTAGTAGTAGTAGCAGTAGTAACCGTTTTGTTGTTGTTGTTGTTCTGTCATTTTTATTTTTATTTTATTCAATATTTCATAAAGGAAACCGGAGCAAGGATTGAATGAAAAAGAAAGAAAGGAATATGACAAAAAAAATAATTATATATATGGCACCAATAACCATATTTCTTTCTTTCTTTCTTTCTTCTTTCTTTTCTCTATTTTTTTCTCCCACACATTAAACAAACAAACAAACAAAAAACAGAGCAGGAAATTACCATAAACACACACACACACACACACACACACACACACACACACACACACACACACACACACCAAAGGTACCCACAACGACGCATGGTACACACGGGGACACGGCAGTCACAAAGAGGAACGTACAGTCTTCCCGTACATGTGGCTGTGTAAAGTTCCCAGCGTAGGAGTCTGTAGTGTGATGCTAATGGGAGGGCCGAGGGAGGAGGGAGCACCCAGATACACTGATAGATAAAGCGATTGGAGAGAGAGAGAGAGAGAGAGAGAGAGAGAGAGAGAGAGAGAGAGAGAGAGAGAGAGAGAGAGAGAGAGAGAGAGAGAGAGAGAGAGAGAATCGGTGGTATCTACAGAGGAAGTATCTTATATCTACAAAAAAAAAAAGATGAATAAGTATATGCTACAATAACTAACGAAATAAACGAACTGATACAGAAGATAAAGTAGATTATGAGAAATACCTAGAGAGAGAGAGAGAGAGAGAGAGAGAGAGAGAGAGAGAGAGAGAGAGAGAGAGAGAGAGAGAGAGAGAGAGAGATAACATACACCAAAATATAATTAGCTTAGATATTGCTCAGCTGGGAGTCGGGTACAATCAAATCAGACACTGCCATACTTGTGACGCCGCGTTACTAAAATCTATTGCATTAAAAGTCTCGGGATTTTTTCTTCCTTTAATATGCTTTTCTCTGTCTGTCTATCTGTCTGTCTGCCTGTCTGTCAGTCTTCCAACCTTAGCCAACCTGAACGACGCTACACTCTCACAAAAAGCTGCACTTATATTCACACCCATCCACATACAATCCTTCTTTAGTGACACCGAAACACGCCACGATAAACAACGAAGAGCCACACTACTACTGCACGTACACGTCTCTAAATGCTGCGCTATATCACCACAGTTCTGTAGTGCTTAAAATCAAGTCAGTTAATGTATCTTGTAACATTTAATACTCATTCATTAAGGTTCATGTTTCTAAACCCACTTGACTCTCATCAGGACTATCAGAGGCCACAGAGACGCTTAGTCGAGTTCTCATTGGTGTTTATTTTTTTGCTGTTTATGGCATGGAATGATTTTTGAATGACCTCTTAAAGCGTGAACACATCCTTGAGTACTCCAGTAACTTCCATTAGACCCTGCTACCCTGTGGCTGTGATGGCCTCATCTCAGCTGAATATGATATATGGTCTTGTGCAAATTTTGATTTCGAGAGGTACACTCGTAGAAAGGAGGTGATCTAATATTTAGTAAAGCTTTATAATGTATAAACTTAAGTTTTTGCTTATACATATTCCCTGGATTACTCAAAGGAAATAAAGTTTCATTAACACTTCTTTTTTTTTTTTTTTTTTTTTTAAGAATGGTTCAGGACAAAGGGTAATAAAACTAGTGGAAAAAAAAATTTAGATGCCTCTCCCTAAAGAAAAACAATTCGAATACAAGTCCAAGGTGTCTTGAAGAGCACAGACTACTTATATAGACCATATAGGGTGACGAAAAGTTTGAAAATAAATATAACGTATGTTATTTGCGAAAGAACTTCTAGCACGTTTTGCCAGAAGCAGATAATGTATTTTTTCAGGATCAGAATACATTAAATCTCTGATTAAGGCCTTCAACAGAAGATAGTGAGCCAGATCCTGACTCACGACTTCACCGCACTGCCACCCACACCCGCTACCACCGCCACCCACCCGAGACACACACCCCCACCATCCCTTCCCTCTGACCTCCACACGCCAGCATCCAGCAAAAGATTGAGGACGAGTGTGAGGTAATCTCTCTCTCTCTCTCTCTCTCTCTCTCTCTCTCTCTCTCTCTCTCTCTCTCTCTCTCTCTCTCTCTCTCTCTCTCTCTCTCTCTCTCTTTATATATATATATATATATATATATATATATATATATATATATATATATATATATATATATATATATATATATATATATGATCAGAAATTTTCATCATGTTAATTTTAGCCTTGTTACTTTATATGATTTTGACATGATTGTAGAAAATATATCTACTGAAACTGTTATAATCACTACCCTGCGAAAATACAGTGAATTTAAAGTCTCTCTCTCTCTCTCTCTCTCTCTCTCTCTCTCTCTCTCTCTCTCTCTCTCTCTCTCTCTCTCTCTCTCTCTCTCTCTCTCTCTCTCTCTCTCTCTCTCTCTCTCTCTCTCTCTCTCTCTCTCTCTCTCTCTCTCTCTCTCAGCGGTCAATGGGGGAGACGTCTAAGCCTGAGTGAGCCGCACCCTTTTATGGGTCTCCTCACTTTGCACTTCTTAAAAGCCTCAAGAAATCTTTTTTTTTCTCTCTCTCTCTCTCTTTCTTTCTTGTCTAATATGCTTTTCACTGTCTGTCTGTCCTTCTGTCTGTCTGTCTGTCAGTCTGTCTGGTCTCTCTCTCTCTCTCTCTCTCTCTCTCTCTCTCTCTCTCTCTCTCTCTCTCTCTCTCTCTCTCTCTCTCTCTCTCTCTCTCTCTCTCTCTCTCTCTCTCTCTCTCTAGGAATCCTTTTTTTTTCTCTCCATTTTTTCTGATGTTATTGTTTGGTTTATTTCTTTGCATTTATTTGAGTGTGTGTGTGTGTGTGTGTGTGTGTGTGTGTGTGTGTGTGTGTGTGTGTGTGTGTGTGTGGTGTGTGTGTGTGCGCGCGTGCGTGTGCGTGTACGTGTGAAATCAGGATCATTATCACAATGTATGTTACGGTGAAGCGTGGAAATGAACGCTAAAAATAGAACACACACACACACACACACACACACACACACACACACACACACACACACACACACACACACACAGGCACAAGCAATCAAGCAGACGAACGAATGGATCACACCTCGAGATAGCACGTTCATTTCCATCTTCACCGAGGCGTAAAGATAAATTATCATTATATATATGTACTCCCTCAAAAAGAATACAAAAAAAGGTGACATGGAAAGAGGGAGAAGACAGGTAAAGGACGGACACACACACAAAGAGAGAGAGAGAGAGAGAGAGAGAGAGAGAGAGAGAGAGAGAGAGAGAGAGAGAGAGAGAGAGAGAGAGAGAGAGAGAGAGAGTATCGTCGGATATTACAAGTCATGAGATTATCGTCATTCTTGTATCGTCCTCGACTTGTCTCTTTGTCCATTGAAAAGCTGAGTGCTTGAATTGAATGGTGCATGACCGGCGCCTTTAAAGGGGAAGGGGATTTTTGTGCAGCGGCCATTTCCCTTCAATACAGAGAGAGAGAGAGAGAGAGAGAGAGAGAGAGAGAGAGAGAGAGAGAGAGAGAGAGAGAGAGAGAGAGAGAGAGAGAGAGAGAAGAGTAAAGGAAGACTTGTTGAGAGAGAATAGAGGAAAAAAAAATGAAAAGGGGGAGGAAATGCTTAGAAGAGGGAGAGAAAGGAAGTGAATAGGAGAGGAAGATATAGGTAGATGGATACACAGACTGATTAATACACAGATAAACGGATGGACAGACAGATGAACTAATGATTAGACAGATAAACAGATCGCTGGAGAGATGGATAGATAGATAGATAGCTAGATAGAAAAATAGATAGATAGAGAGAGAGAGAGAGAGAGAGAGAGAGAGAGAGAGAGAGAGAGAGAGAGAGAGAGAGAGAGAGAGAGAGAGAGAGATAAAAAGCCATGCAAGAAACTAGGGAAGGAAATAAAACACTGACGAGCCACCAACACACACACACACACACACACACACACACACACACACACACACACACACACACACACACGATCAATCACCATAAAACAACATAAAAAAAAAAAGAAAACACCAGAAGTCACCGCAATAAAACCATCAGAGGGCGTAGTAGTATATGGAAGGGGAAGGGAAGAGAAGGGAAGGGAAGGGAAGATGAGACGGGACAAGAAATCCGTGGTAAGGAGAAGAGAAAAGGAGAATAATGGAGGAGAATGTTTACCTGTCCCAATACTCCTGTTTTTTTTTTTTCCTTCAGACACCAAGACTCAGGTGTTTTGGCTCACTGCTGTTACCTGACATTTATTTTCTCGCCTCTCTTACCTCACCTGTGTTACCTCACGTGTTTGACTCCACCTGCATTACTCCCCTCCTTGATTAATTTATAAGTGACATATATTAAGGCATATCTTAATTGCTTACCTGTTTAGACTGACCTGTTTAGTTTACCTTGAGTACGGAGTGGAGGTAGAGAGAGAGAGAGAGAGAGAGAGAGAGAGAGAGAGAGAGAGAGAGAGAGAGAGAGAGAGAGAGAGAGAGAGAGAGAGAGCTGGCACGTGTCTATTTTATTATTCTTTTCATTGTTTTTTTCTTCATCACATATCTATATACGTTTTCTTTATTCTTTCTTTAAATTACGCTGTTTCTTTTCTATTTCATTCTCTTTCTTAAACTGTGTATTAGTTTCTTTTTCTCTTTTCCTCCCTTTTTTTCCTAGCTCTTTCATTTATCTATTTATTTGTCTTATTTGCAAAAGTCAAAATACAGCTACTACATTGGTACAGTTTGTTCCTCACTCTCTCTCTCTCTCTCTCTCTCTCTCTCTCTCTCTCTCTCTCTCTCTCTCTCTCTCTCTCTCTCTCTCTCTCTCTCTCTCTCTCTCTCTCTCTCTCTCTCTCTCTCTCTCTCTCTCGTTAACATGCACACTTTCTTCCTAGCTCAGCCTCTGCATCTAAGCGCCTCTGTTAATGCATGAAGCACACACGATTAAAGGAAACTCTTGTACAATAATGGACATAGATAAGCTGATACATTGACATTAGAAGATAAGCAAGGAGTGTAGGGAATAATGCAATACCAGAATAAATAACTAAGTAGATAAGTAAAAAAACAAAATAGATAGGGAAGATATTCGAGAGATTTTTAGTCATGTAACAAATAAATAATCGAAATAATGGGCTGAAATGAATCACTTGTAATATCAATTTTCTTCTTTTTCTGTTTGTGTTTTTTTTTTCTGGCAACAATTTGAGCTTTTCGGAAAGAGGAATTTTAAGCAACCTAAAGAACTAAATTGGTAGATTGTTTAGAAAGTTTTCCTGGTGCTACCTGGGTGTGGCATTATAAGCTGGCTATTTTTACTAATTTTTGTGCCCTTAGTCTCTCTCCCTCACGTGTTAAAAAGAGAATAAAAAGAGAGTGAGAAAATACAGGATAACGCAAGCGAAACAACGCGCGAATTTCTTGTCGGGTCTTTCAAACATAAAAAAAAAGTTTACAATCATTTTCTTTCATTTCACAGTGAATATCTGAATCCTCCTGAAAAACAAACTTATAAAACTGAAGTATAAACAAACAAACTTAAGAACAGATCGACAAAATGGATGCATTCAAACGGAAAAATCAAAGCACACTCGCCAAACAGGACGCTGCTACAAAAAAAGTCAAGCAAGGAAAAATAATTAGACACGTAGAGAAATTCTAAATGTTGTGTAATGATCGGTTCTCAAGCTTGTGATGAGCAGGTGGCCCGCAAGACCTCCTGACCAATGAATGACGTCTTCGTGTTACCACTTTTTACGCCCCGATATCCACGACTATTGGGGCGCGATGGCGTCTAATTACCCGGCGATTACTCCGCAGATCCGATGAACAAGAGAGGGAAACACGAAGCTGAGGGATTAAATACTACAGAGGGAGTTCCTGCGCCTACTAGTGTAACGTATTATTAGAATGAGGAAGATAACCCTCTGTTGGCTTAATTCTGGACGACTTTAGCGACTGCACTTGCGTCTGTGAGGTAAGAGATAGGAATTGCCATCAAGAAGCAAAATGTCTTATCAGTAAATCTTGATCTTTACGACATTGCCACGTGATGTCAGAGAATTCATCATTATCAGCGTATGTACTTCCACTGCAGAAGAGACATCCCCTAACTATCACTGTATGGGTTAAGCCACACACCTCGCTGGCTTAGGGCTTACGGTGTCCTGTCGGGTGTCTGTGCAGAGTGAAGGAAGACAGAGGCCAAATTATCAGGATATTATGGACATTCAAAAAATCCAGAATTGTAATCGGAGGATCAGTTACGTTTTGTCTGATATCTCTCGTATAATTAATGGGGTATTTTTTCCCTTCCATTTTGCTGTGTTTTCTTGATGCAGTTAGCTATCTGATTATCTGTGCAGGGGGTGATCAGTGCTTGACGTTATGGTAGGTTACTGAGACTCCTCGTAATATTAAGTGTGTTTTTATTAACGCCCATGAGATGTAAAGGCCACGCGGGAGAAATATTGGTAATTGGAATAACTATATGATTGCTTGTCAAACATAATTGCAATGACGCGCCTTGCTATCTAATACTGCAGTGCACCTACCCTAGTTTTAAAATCCTGCTTTGGGTGCATGGCATTTAACGTGTCCGAGTCTTGCTTAAGATGAACTGAATTATGCAAAATAAGTAAATGAATATATAAATACATAAATAGATCAATAAATGCTGTAAATGAATGATAAATAATGAAGGGACACACACACACACACACACACACACACACACACACACACACACACACACACACACACACACACACACACACACACACACACACACAGAGAGAGAGAGAGAGAGAGAGAGAGAGAGAGAGAGAGAGAGAGAGAGCAAAAACCCCTTCTTCTTCCTCCCTCCTTCCTCCCTCCCTCCCTCCTTCCATTACTCCCTCCCTCCCTCCTTCCCTTCCTCTCTCCCTCCTTCCCTTCTTCCCTCCCTCCCTCCTTTATCCCCCGCCATTTATGAAGGGTGACAATAGATTCTTAAATACACGAATGAAGGTTTTGTAGCGACGGTCAAAGGGCATTGGGAAGAATATTGTTTTCTGTCCATTTGCAAAACAATGGAGTGAAGGGGACTTGTCGAGACTAATAGTTTTCAGCCGGTACTCCCCCCTCCCCTCTCTCTCTCTCTCTCTCTCTCTCTCTCTCTCTCTCTCTCTCTCTCTCTCTCTCTCTCTCTCTCTCTCAACTCTTTTCCCTCCTTTTCCTATTATTTTCCTTTCGTTTCTTATCCTACAACATTTCCTATCCTGCTTTTTTCTCTATCCACCTTCATTTCTTCTCTTTTCCTCTTTTCATTATATTTTCTTTATTTTTCGTCTTTTTTTTTTTTACATGTTTTTATATCTCGAACTTCCCTTGTTCTATTCCTTACATTTTCTTCCTCTGCTTCCATTTTCTTTGTTTACTCTCCCCTATTTCCTCCCTTCCCTCTTTCCTCACCGCTCCTCTTACCCCGCCCAAAAACACACGGAGGGCAAAGAAGACACACAATGTACTCGTAGTTTTAACCCATTCAGCCTTCTAACTACACACATTTGCACCCGCACACATTTCGCTCACCTTCCACCTTCCCTCCAATCTTCCATCCTTTTCCTCCCTTCATCCTCCCGTCCATCCTTTTTCTCCTTTCCTCCCTCCCGTCCATCCACAGCACAGTCTCTCTCTCCCTACCTCCATCCATCCATCTCCCACCTTCCTTTCCTCTCTCCCGTCCATCCACTCTCCCTCCCTCCCATCCATCTATTCTCCCACCTTCCCTCCTTTTCCTCCCTTTCGTTTATAGACGCACTCTCCCTCAAAGATTCCCTCCTTTTCCTTCCACCCGCCCATCAATGCAGTCTCCCTCCCTCTCTCTCTCTCTCTCTCTCTCTCTCTCTCTCTCTCTCTCTCTCTCTCTCTCTCTCTCTCTCTCTCTCTCTCTCTCTCTCCTTCCCTCCCTTCCTCCTCCTTCTCTCCCTCCATCTCCCAGAGCAGTAAAACACCCGTTCCTCGCTGATGGATGCCTCTAATTTAACACATTCGCTATCCTCCTCGCGCACACACACACACACACACACACACACACACACACACACACACACACACACACACACACACACACACACAGAGGGATGGAGGGACGGACGCACGCACACATTTTACTCATCTTATTCCCCCTCCTCCTCCTCCTCCTCCTCTCTTTCCTCCTCGCTAGCACCTCACACCTCGCCCTTAGCATCCTTTCAAAAACAACGCCTCGCCAGTAATTATAATGATAAACTTTAATTATTACTCGCGACAGAGGCTCCATCAAGCACTGGGTTCTAAAAGGCAGCATTTATGGGGACCAGCGCAGTGCCTTCAGGGCTCTCTCTCTTTCTCTCTCTCTCTCTCTCTCTCTCTCTCTCTCTCTCTCTCTCTCTCTCTCTCTCTCTCTCTCTCTCTCTCTCTCTCTCTCTCTCTCTCTCTCTCTCTCTCTCTCTACTGGTCAGCATCTTAAACGAATGCCGGGATGAGTCTTCTTATCTTCCCTTTTCTTCCTCCTCCTTTCTTTCCTCCCTCTTTCCTCCGACTTTACTCCAGCTTTCCTCCTTCATTCCCTCCCTCTTTTCTCCCCATTTTTTACACTTTTTTCGCCTTTCTCCTCCTTTCTTCCCTTTCCTACTTCTTTTCCACACCTTTTCCTCACCCTTTCTTAACCCTTTCCCCATTTTCTTAACCGTTTCCTCCTTTTCTATCGCTTTCCCCTACCTATCCCCTTCCTTTTCTCCACCTTTCTTCCCCACTTCTTCCCTTTTCTCCCCTTCCCCTCTCCTCCCTTTCCTCCTCAATTTTCTGCCCGTCTTTCACCATCTTTCCTGCCTCTTTCCCATTTTTCCCTCCCCCTTTCCTCTTCCTTTCCCACTCCTCTCTCACCTTACCTCCCCCTTTCGCCACCTTTCCTCCTCCTCCTCTCCCCTATTCTCTCCCTCTTTTCCTCCTCCTCTCCCCACCTCCCCCATGCATGGCGGAGCAACGCTGATGGATACACAGCCTCTCTCAGTTCCCAGCCAAGGAGAATCAGGAATTTCAGATTGCGTGCAGTGAATGTTGACGGATTTTTCTTGTTAGGTTTCCTCTTTATTCTCGTCTTTATTTCTCTCTCTCTCTCTCTCTCTCTCTCTCTCTCTCTCTCTCTCTCTCTCTCTCTCTCTCTCTCTCTCTCTCTCTCTCTCTCTCTCTCTCTCTCTCTCTCTCTCTTTTATTTGCCTTTGTGTCTGTCTTTGTGTTTCTGTCTATCTTTCTGTGAGTTTGTAACTCTCTCTCTCTCTCTCTCTCTCTCTCTCTCTCTCTCTCTCTCTCTCTCTCTCTCTCTCTCTCTCTCTCTCTCTCTCTCTCTCTCTCTCTCTCTCTCTCTCTCTCTCTCTCTCTCTGTGTGTGTGTGTGTGTGTGTGTGTGTGTGTGTGTGTGTGTGTGTGTGTGTGTGTGTGTGTGTGTGTGTGTCTCATGCGTCTATTAGTGGTATAAAGGATATATGTTTGATTGGGTGTTTTGGGAGAGAGAGAGAGAGAGAGAGAGAGAGAGAGAGAGAGAGAGAGAGAGAGAGAGAGAGAGAGAGAGAGAGAGAGAGAGAGAGAGAGAGAGAGAGAGAGAGAGAGAGAGAGAGAGAGAGAGAGAGAGAGAGAGAGAGAGAGAGAGAGAGAGAGAGAGAGATAATTTATTGAAAATGTAGTGTTTTTTTATTTTTAACACTTTTATTTTGATCATTTTTATTCCCAACATAACTTTTTTGTTAACCTTTTTTTATGATATTTTTATTCTCAACACTACATTTTCTTCTTCGAATCTTCCGTTTTCTCTCTTCTTTCAACGTACGTACACTGGAAGAGGCAGTGGGCAAATGGACCTTTCGTGCGAGTTCAACTAGAGATGCTTGTTCTTTCCCTTGTTATTCTCTCTCTCTCTCTCTCTCTCTCTCTCTCTCTCTCTCTCTCTCTCTCTCTCTCTCTCTCTCTCCCCTTTATAATCTTAAGAGCGAGAAGTTGGTGTGGTCTTGCTGGTGGCTTAGGGAAGAGATTGAATACCCTTCCCTCGCCATCCACTCAGCGCAGTGTTAGTTGGGTGTGGTGGAATTAGCAAGTTAAGAAGTTATACGTTCCTCTATTAGCAACCTTTATTTGATTTTCTGGTCTATTGTCGATGTAACTGGCCCGCTTTTTCATTCCTTCTCCCTCCGTGGAAATGTCTTCAAGTTTGTTTCTTTCCTCCTGTGCGTTTATCATTCCTTTTTCGTGCAGCTGTTATCGTTATATTTTTTCTGTCCGTGCTCCCATAACCGTGTTCCTTCGTTTTGTCTTGCTGTGTTGCTTTTTCTTTCCTCATCTTGTTGCTTGTCATGTTTGCAAGAACGGGTGATTATTTACCTCTCTAAACAAGAATTAAACTAAATGTCAACTTTTGAATATTAAATTCGGATGTTGTCTTTTTTTTTTTTTTTTTACCATTTTACGTGGTTTGAAATGTTTTATTTTCTACACCGGTACACATTTTTATTTTAGTGTTTCCTGTGATTTAATATGATTTTCTACACGTGTATGTCTTTTTTATCCATTGCCATTGAGAAACAGTTCTTCGTGTATCTCTGGGTAGATGAGCAGATAAATCAATACTTGTAGCTTAATGGACTACATAAATTGAAGCACCACCACCATATTCTGCTCAGAGAGAGAGAGAGAGAGAGAGAGAGAGAGAGAGAGAGAGAGAGAGAGAGAGAGAGATAACTGACTTTTTTCCTTCACTGAAATTATACACAGCAGAATTCGGAGAGACAAATCGACTAAGTGATTCTTGTGATACAGAGATGCACTGTGGATTTCAGGGATAATGTGATCAGTTTCATTTCCAGAACTACGTTGAGGCTTGTCAGTGATCACTATAATTAATACTTTGAGCTGATGTAAGGGAGGATGTTACTTAGGAATGTTAACCGTCACTTACTCTTATGTTAGTATTTAGCTTATAAAAATGGTAATACAGATCTCTAATTGGTCTCACTTTTCTCCCTTGCTTTAATTCATAGAAGCATTTATCAAGCACCACTATTGTTCGACGATCTAATAAGTTTTCCTTTCTTCTTCTTCTTCTTCTTCTTCTTCTTCTTCTTCTTCTTCTTATTTTTCTTCTTCTGCTTCGTCTTCTTTCACTCATATGTCTGATTAGTCTCGCCTTCTTCCCTTGCTTTTTGTTTATTCATAGAAACATTTATTGAGCTGCGTCTTTGTTTTGTCTTCTAATCAGTGTGCCTCTTGAGTCTTTCCTTTTGCTAATACATTTCTTTTTTCTTTCTTTCCTTTCTTTTTTTTTTTTTTTTGAGTGATCGGCTTATTTGCGACCTTATCATGAAGCAGTTCACATTTCTTTGGCGCTGTTAAAGTAAATAAGTTTTCCATTAGTACCTCTTCTTGCTATGAAAAATTTTGCTGTTGCCGCTTTCGTTGTCATTATAATTAAGGTTTGTTTTGTGTGTGTGTGTGTGTGTGTGTGTGTGTGTGTGTGTGTGTGTGGGAAGGGGGACGGGGGCGGGTGAATGGCTAATTGGGCAGTCTCTCTCTCTCTCTCTCTCTCTCTCTCTCTCTCTCTCTCTCTCTCTCTCTCTCTCTCTCTCTCTCTCTCTCTCTCTCTCTCTCTCTCTCTCTCTCTCTCTTTTCAACACGTAATTATCCAAAGGTATATGCTTGTCTATATGTATCTCGTGTTTCTATCAACTTCATTATTATTCTCTCTCTCTCTCTCTCTCTCTCTCTCTCTCTCTCTCTCTCTCTCTCTCTCTCTCTCTCTCTCTCTCTCTCTCTCTCTCTCTCTCTCTCTCTCTCTCTCTCTCTCTCTCTCTCTCTCTTCTCCCTCCACCTTATTATTATTGCCTCGCTAATCGTTCGCTGTAGAGGAGAGAGAGAGAGAGAGAGAGAGAGAGAGAGAGAGAGAGAGAGAGAGAGCGAGAGAAGAGAGAACATTTTACTAATTACGTTTTCCTCTCTAATATTCCGCGACGTATTTCCAGAGGCTCGTTTTTAAGGCCCATCAGAGGGTCAATTAAGTGTAATGACTCTTGATAACCCTCGCTCGGTTCTGTATTTAATGGCCTGTGATTCGTATACTTCACCACAAATGTATTACTCCATGTCTTGTGCTCTAAAAGAAGAATAAGTTAAGAAAAAAGACTAATAACTCATTTTCCTTACGAGGCTGAAGCGGTAATTTCTTTTAAAAAATATAATCCCTCTCTTGCTTTAGCCTAGAGTTATTAGTTGATAAGTCATGGAAGGAGGAGAAGGAGGAGGAGTAGGAGGAGGAGGGAGTGCCTTCAGTTTAATGTCCGTGCTGCTTTGTGGTTATATGAAGAAGGGAGGGATTAACATTCTTATTACCGCTAACTAAAGAAAACGGCAAGTTGAAACATAGCGAAGGATGGGGGAAGGAGGGGGGCAAGTAAGAAAGAAGACAACTGCCAACTTATCATTCAGCCTGATGGGAACGATTACCTGTTGAAGCGTAAATAAATGATGCAATTTTAGTGAAGACTGTATGCTTATGTACCGGGCTTCCGTGAGGCTCGTGGCCAGGCAGCTGCTCGACCTGTATCACTGCAGGGGCATCGCAACACTACTAACGACGCATCTGATTAAGCCCCTGCCGCAGAAACCTTAAAGAAATGGAAATATTTACGTATACTAGAAATACTTGCACTGACAAAACCTGCAGTAGCAGTAGTAGCAGAAGTAGCAGTGGTTGCGGTGGTAGTGGTGGTGGTAGTTGTAGTGATGGTGGTTGTGGTAGTAGTAGTAGTAGTAGTAGTAGTAGTAGTAGTAGTAGTAGTAGTAGTAGTAGTAGTAGAAGTAGTAGTAGTTATAGTAGTAGGAGCAGTAGTAATAGTGGCAGAAATAACAGGAGCAGCAACAGCAGCAGCAGCAGTAGTAATAGTAGTAGTAATCGTGATGACAGTGGTAATAATAGTAGTAATAGTAATAATAGTAGTTAGTAGTAGTAGTAATAGTAGTAGTAGTAGTAGTAGTAGTAGTAGTAGTAGTAGTAGTAGTATAAGTAGTAGTAGTAGTAGTAGTAGTAGTAGTAGTAGTAGTAGTAGTAGTAGTAGGAGTAATATTAGTAACAGAAGCAGCAATAATAGTTGTAAAGAAAAAAATCTTAATATTGATCGTCCTAAACCAAGGTGCAAATTGGAAAAGAAAAAAATCATAATGTTTACAATGTTGGTCTTATAATCATTCTTATTAGAAAATGTTACCCTTAAAAATAAATCGTCTTGGGAACAAAATAACTAAAAACTCGTGTAGGTTTAACGTCTTTGCTAGTGTTAAGCAGTGCAGTAAAATAATGAAAACATCTAACGTGGTCATTAAAGAGAGGCAGAGACGACAATTTGCTGGAGAAACTGTCAAGCAATAATGTGTAGACGAGTCTCGCATCATCTGTGTAGTGCTACATTGCATCCGACACGATTACATTGCGTCCAACACCACTATCTTGCCTCCAACACCATTATATTGCATTCAACTCCATTATATTGCTTCCAACAGTAATATTTCCCTTCCAACACCATTTTATTGCGTCTAACACCATCATATTGCATTTAACACCATTATATTGCATCCAACACCATTATATCGAGGCGGTAAAAAAATAAAATGAAATCTATCGCTAATGATCAGATAAACATTATTTGCTCAAAGTTCTTGTCTGATTCCATCCTGATACGTTTGTTAGCTGATCGATATATTAGCGCCTGATTGATTCTCCATTTTACAGAGGCACCACTCTTGGGGATGGGGGAAAAGTGGCGGAGAGGGAGAAGTTTATAGCGCAGAGTCGTTTGTATGCGTGAGCCTCAGAGATGTGGTAGAAGAGGGGTGGTAAGTACATGTCATCTTGGACACACTCAGTTCCTTAGGGATTTAGATTTACTATGTGGTGGTGGTGGTGATGGTGGTGGTGGTGGTTGTGGTGAGCAGGGGAAATTAAATTCGTGCCAATAACTAGAAGGAAACTAATTTTTGAAGCTCTATAAAATACACTGGCTGAAAATTTACGGTTTATTTTTTTGTCACCATCAATAAATTCACTGCTACATAATAAATCAACTTATTTTGTTATTTATTACTATCATTTATTCTTTAGATACATACATTATTTTCATATTTAAAGGTCTGATCACGGACGTACACTTCTGACTCCATCAAGTAGCCCTTTTTTTTTTTTTTTCAATGATATACTACACTCATACATCACAGAAGCGCCTTAAGATCCTAACTGTACAAGTAGAAGTCAGGGGCTTGGTAGAGATGAATTCTGTGAGCCTTACTCCTTTCACTACGCTATACACCAATTCACAACACTAAAAGTAATCAAATCTTTATAAGCACTGACAATAAAGAAATACAAAACAGGATTGAGAATAGAGTTAGCAATTTCTAGCCAGTATAATGTTTGGAGGTGGATGTAGAGCAAGAAGAAATGTCTCAGTGTGGTTACTGCTCGACGTTCTCTTATCTGGGATGAATCTGCTCTCCATACAGCCTACTCCGTCACTTTATCGTGTAAGAGAACTGCGTACCAGGATGCTTACCCAACCCTGCAGATTATTACACTCTCCGCTTTAACTACCACTCTACATAACTTGGCAATACAAACTCAACTTATCCAGCTACACACATTCTTATTGGTACATCACACCTCGCTACCAATAAGTATACGAACAGAACATACCAGTACCTTACATTAGGGTAAAAACATGACAGCTAGCAGGGAAAGTGCTTATAGATGAACACTGACGGACTTCTGGAGTGACAAAGGGAAGAAAGGAAGAAAGGAAGGGAGGAAGGCAGGTAGTGAAGGTCAGTGACGAAGGCGTGTGACTGGACAATAAAAACCAATAGGGAGTTTTTTCTATCCGCAGAGACCAAGAGA
>NC_087151.1:9235000-9255000 GCF_035594125.1 Scylla paramamosain | reverse complement strand
TGTGTGTGTGTGTGTGTGTGTGTGTGTGTGTGTGTGTGTCCGCAGTGTTCCTCTTCTGGATGCAAGCTCTTCCTTCCTGGACTCACACACTCACAGTACTAGTATCACCCACAGTTTTCCTCTATTTTACACAGTGGCACAAAATAATGAAACACATAACAAGGCGTGGCAGAATTGCGTTCAAGCCTTACACTTTACATGGTCTGGAGAACCGCATCCCTTTTGACCCATTCCATTAATACATTTAACTTTGCGGTACATTGGTGGTCAGAAATCAAGGAGCCTTCTGCGCTGACTTCCACTTGCACTCTTTTTCCCTCAATTCTAAGTCATTTGATCTTCTGACAGTCTCCTTAGAAGGCCTGACAATTGATAGCATCTTAACATACGAGTATTAGAAGGAGGGAGGGACTAGACTAAGCACAATGCAAGTGAGTGCTGTAGGTTTTTTGACTATTGACTATAACTGTACGTTGATTGATTTACGGTTTGCATACTAAGCTTTCGAGCTTTTCTCAGGCAATTTCTCGATAGAAGAGGTGGTGCTCTCTTAATTTGCCTGCGCCTTGTTTGCTCGTATTCTTAAACGTTTTATTCTTGAAGATGATTAGACCAGTTTTCATGGGTGCTTTTCCTCTTGATGGAATATAATCCGTCCTAAACCAGTACTTGAAACATGAAAACATCCCTTAAAACCTCAGTAATTACCACTGCAGCCCGCTGAAATCAGTCGCAATAAGACGCCTAAACGTTTGAGGATATGGACCATTGTTGCGACACTTTTATCTCGATCAGTTAAAAATTTGCCACTGCACTTGAGGTTCAGCATCGTCCTCGCCGTGTAAATCTGAAGAGCAAGGTTTTCCTTTTATATATCCTACAGTGACGGGGATAAAGAAGGATGACGAGAAAATGAGACAATGAGATAATAGACATTTGAACATCTTTCATTTTTTACTCCAGAAGCATCATGAAACACACACACACACGAAAAAATAAATCATATCACGGCATTTCTCGGAACAACAAGGAAAGAAAACGTTCACAAACACAGATTTTTAAAGTAGCAGGTGAAAAGCTAGAAAAGTCTGGTTAGCTACCTCTCATTCACACCTGGCCACACCTTGATTGGTCCCACTGGTCACTATTACCTCCAACCTCGGCCAGCTTAACCACCCCACTGTCGGATACACGGACGTAAAAATATCCTCTTACGGCCATAGGAGAGATTCTTGTTTTTTGTTTATATGTAAGTGGGGAAGCCTAAGGACATGCAATTGAAACTGGCCCTTGTCTTAGCGTGCAGGTATCAAATTAAGGCAAGGTGAGGCCAGGTAATTGTAGTGGTTCCTGGCAGATATGAAGTGGTATGTTGTGGCCTGTGATGGTGCAGCAATTGAGAGAGAGAGAGAGAGAGAGAGAGAGAGAGAGAGAGAGAGAGAGAGAGAGAGAGAGAGAGAGAGAGAGAGAGAGAGAGAGACTAATAGGCAAAGCAAGCAGATATATAAAAGAAGACGTGAACATAACTGGATGTACTGAAAGAAATACAAGCGATTAAAACAGGAAAGGTTCAGAATGTTGTGAGTTTAACGCAAACTGGAAAAAGGAAAATGAAAATCCGAAGAGACTAGTTTTTATTTCCAATTTTACGAGGCGAGAAATGAGACGAATTTTTGGAACTGCCGGCAAGTCAGTGTGAAAAGATCTCAGATTACCACTTGTTTAATTTTTTCCCTTTTCTTTTGGTCAGATTCCTTTTGTATTTCTTTTTAATTTTTTTCTTCAATTCTGCTTTTATTTATTTTTTTATTGCGTCTTTTATTTCCAATTGCATCTTTTTTGTTTTCTTTGCTTCATTTTCTCTGTTATTTTCTTTACCGTGTCCAGATTTTCATCGTTTTTATATTTATTTATTTTTTGTCTTCATTAATATACAAATAACCTATAATTTTTCCTATGATGTATAGCAACACTTCATCATCACTATCTGCTTAATCTCCATTTCTTTGATTCTCTCTCTCTCTCTCTCTCTCTCTCTCTCTCTCTCTCTCTCTCTCTCTCTCTCTCTCTCTCTCTCTCTCTCTCTCTCTCTCTCCTTGCATAGTAATTATCGTCTCACACTCTTTATGATGATGAACTTTTGTGATGTAAATTTTGAATGTCATATTCAGTCACTCTCTCTCTCTCTCTCTCTCTCTCTCTCTCTCTCTCTCTCTCTCTCTCTCTCTCTCTCTCTCTCTCTCTCTCTCTCTCTCTCTCTCTCTCTCTCTCTCTCTCTCTCTCTCTCTCTCTCTCTCTCTCTCTCTCTCTCTCTCTCTCTCTCTCTCTCGACGACATTTATTCATATTTTTGTTTAGTGTTACTTGTTCATAATATTCTTGGTTTTATTATTTTTTCTCTACCTTCGCATATTTTCATTGTTTTTCTCTTTTAGTTGAGTGCAAAGGACGTAAGATCAATGCGAATTAGACGAAATAACTACGTAGAGCAAGAAAG
This sequence comes from Scylla paramamosain, assembly GCF_035594125.1. NCBI lineage: Eukaryota > Metazoa > Arthropoda > Malacostraca > Decapoda > Portunidae > Scylla > Scylla paramamosain. Next base: position 9,252,504 of record NC_087151.1, on the reverse strand, counting down.
AAACTGTAAAATGTTCAGTTAGAGTGGGAAGAGATAAAAGAAAATGCATGAAGACGTCTAATAATGTAGAATCAAGAGAGAGAGAGAGAGAGAGAGAGAGAGAGAGAGAGAGAGAGAGAGAGAGAGAGAGAGAGAGAGAGGTTTTCAGGTCTTCAATGGAATCTAGTAATATATCATGTGGAGGCTGCTCAGAGTGGACACGAAGCTACCATGTTGTGTTCAGGCAGAGAGAAAGAAAAAAATGCAGAGAGACATGCAATAATATAGAAGCAAGAAAGAGAAAGCAAGAGAGAGAGAGAGAGAGAGAGAGAGAGAGAGAGAGAGAGAGAGAGAGAGAGAGAGAGAGAGAGAGAGAGAGAGAGAGAGACAGGACCTCAGATTTTCAATGGAATCTACCAATATATCATGCGGATGTTGCTTAGAGTGGTCAGGAAGCTAGCATGTTGTGTTCGGACAGTGTGAAAGAGAGAAAAAAATGCTTGAAGACATCTAATTATGTACAATCAAGATAGAGACAGTTCCACAGGTTTTCAATGGAATCTAGTAATATATCATGTGGATGCTGGTCAAAGTGGACACGAAGGCGCCATGTCGTGCTCGGGCAGTGGTGTTGGCGAAGGAGGAAAGCATGTACCGCTCAGGTGTTTGACAGATGTAAAAACTCAAGTACCTGGAATAATGACATATGTAACCGGTAGCTGTTTCTCAGTGGGCGTTGAATTATAGTGTTGTGTCGCTCAGTTAAGCGAAATAATTGTATAAAGTTATTTTATGTATGAAAATATGTATGTCTTATATTGTATTCTAATAAGAGGGTGGATAGAGACTAGAAAAATAAAAAGGAAAAGAGAGAGAGAAAAAAAAGAAAGGTTTTGTCTGTGATGTGTTGCGTGAGAAAGAACGTGTTCCACTTGAGAGGTTCATTAAACAACAATAATAAATCAAGTGTTTTAAAATTGCTTGTACGTAACAAAATGAGGGATATGCGTACTTTCTTCCATTGCATGAGAATAATTCCTCTGAGACTTAGTTATACATAGGTTAGAATGAATATAGGTTCAGCAATTTGAATATCTTATATTGATTGTGTGAAAAAATGGTAACCGTGTTTGGAAAATCGGAATCGATATATAAATATTTTTTGACATACTGACCACAAAAAGAGAGAAAGATGACTATCTGCTTCGTTCAAAATTAATGTTCATAAATTTTCTTTATTACTGAAACAATGGACAAGAAACAGTTATTCTTTTAAATAATTTTTGCAGATTTTAAGGGAAATGAACGGGAAGTTTTAAATGGTTTTATTTAAAGATAACTCATTTCATTTTTTTCTGCATCAGTTAGTGTGAGGAAGATGAGGATAATACTGAGGGATAGAAGATAATTATACATATTACCGTAAAAGCAGCAGCAGCAGCAACAGCAGCGGTAACAACAACGACGACAACAACAACAACAACAACAACAACAACAACAACAACATCAACAACAACAACTCACAAAACGAAAAAATAAACACCACAAAGCGCGCAATATTTTCCCGAAACCAAACAATATTTTTCTTTCCTCCCTTCCTGGAACTTAGGTGATGGCAGATTTGGAAGGTAAGATCAGGAGGTTCTGGATAAGGCCTGCCTCTGTCCGAACGTCTTCAAAGTCTCCAGCAGCCGGTCCGTGAAGGCTACGAGGAAACGAGGAAGTCAGTCAGGCCTCCTAATGCCTCGGTGAACCAGGACGAAGTAGGCGGCTGGCTTCTCCCTGCTCTCTCCTCTGAGCAAAAAAAACGAGACTTACTCCGAATCGAGGTGTCAGAGGAATGTTGACGGGGATTTACAAGGGAGAAGGAGGTTGCGAGGGAGGCGGTGTGACTGAGGGAAAGAGGATAAAGGAAAGGGGTAAGGATAGGAGTGAAACGATGTTGAACAGGAGGGATCTAATAGGAAGAAAAGAAGAAAGGAGGGGATTTACAAGGGGGAGAAGGATGCACGAGGGAGTTGGCGTGAATGAGGGAAATAAGATAAACGAACGGCATAAAGATAGAGACAAAAGGATGCGGAACAAGAGGGATTTAACAGGAAGAAAGGAAGAGAATGACTGAATACATTAGGAATGGGATGAGAGGGTAGAGGTAAATGAGGGATGGTGGGAAGATTAGGAGGGGGAAGGGATGCAGGTGGAGAAAAAGGAAGTGGTGGAGAGAAGAGAAGAAAAAAATATTATAGGTTGCAAGGCGTGTTTTCTCACACAGGTGGAGGCATTTCTTACTCTAGCAGGGAGAGAGAGAGAGAGAGAGAGAGAGAGAGAGAGAGAGAGAGAGAGAGAGAGAGAGAGAGAGAGAGCGACTCCCAGGACCCTTAAGGTGACCCCGCATACTTCTTGTTATGACTCCATCAGTCGCGCAGCATCGCCTCCTCCTCCTCCTCCTCCTCCTCCTCCTCCTCCTCCTCTTCCTCCTCCTCCTCCTCCTCCTCCTCCCCCTCTTCCTCTCTTTCTACCTTCATTCTCCTCCTCTCTCCCTTCCATCTTCGCAGCTTTACCTTCTCTCCTCCTCTATCCTCCCTTCTACTTTAATTTTTCTCCTTTCTCATTCCTTCATCTCGCATCTTCAACATCTCACCATCATAGGATCACCACTGCACCATCACTATCAGAACATCACAATTCTAGCCGCTGCATCACCATCACATCACCCATCACACCTTCACCATTGCACCATCACAGTTCCAGCCGCTGCCGATGCTTCTAACATACGAGCCTCGTCAGCTGATAACTCCGCCAGAGCCTTGGATTAATATGCCTCACCTCCTCGCGCCCTGATGCCACTCGCTCTTGGTGTCAGCTCCTCCTCACACTCCCTGGCGCTTCCCTCCGGCTATGTCTTTCCTCCTCCTACTCCTCCTTCTCCTTCTCCTCTTCTTCTTTTGGGGTTATTGTGCTAGCAAGTGTTAATTTTTTTCTTTTTTGTTTTGTTTATATTTTTCCTTTATTTTCGTTTTCATAGTTCTTTTGTTCTTTTTTCTTATTCCTCTACGAAGTGTTATTTATTTATTTTTTTTGTGTGTGTTTTTCCTTCTCGTCGTCTTTGTTTTCATTTTTTTTTTTTTTTGTCTTTTTGTGGATTTTTTCGTTTTTCTTATTCACTTTTTTCTCCTTCATACGTCTTCTACTTTTCTTTGTGGATCTCTCTCTCTCTCTCTCTCTCTCTCTCTCTCTCTCTCTCTCTCTCTCTCTCTCTCTCTCTCTCTCTCTCTCTCTCTCTCTCTCTCTCTCTCTCTCTCTCTCTCTCTCTCTCTCTCTCTCTCTCTCTCTCTCTCTCTCTCTCTTACTTTATTTGCGTCCCAGTGAAGTGTTCTCTCTTCCTCTTTTCATCTACATTAATTTAACACCCCGACACAGTTAATTCTCTTCACCTTCCTTGCTTCTGTGTCCACTGTCTTTCCCATTTCCACTCATGATATTACGATTGCATGTATAAAGCTTGTTTACTTTTTCACTCAGCTTGTCGCTTTTGTGATAGTTTGTGTTTTTCCTCTTACTTTATCTTCCTCTTCTTACTTTCCTTTCTTTTCTTCATTTTTGTTATATTCTTTTTCTCTTCTAGTCTTATCCTCCATTTTCATCTTTATTTCACTTGTTTATCTTAATATTATTTTCTTCTCTTCTTCGTTGTTGTCGTTTTCATTCTAGTTCTTATAATTCTCCTCTTCATATCATAATTTTCACCTCCTCCTCCTCCTCCTCCTCCTCCTCCTCCTCCTTAGTGTAGCCCTTTTCATCATTCTCTTGCTTGTCCTCCTCGTCGTTATCTACTTCTCCTCCTCCTCTACTTACTGTCCTCCTCCTTTCTTCTCTCTCCTTCTTCCTTGTAGTTCTCATCATTCTCCTAGTCCTCCTCCTTGTCTTTATCTGCTTATCTTCTTCCTACTCCTCCTCTTCCTCCTCCTTTTCGTTGTAGTCCTTTTCTTCATTCTCCTCGTCATGTTCGTCTGCATATCTTTATCCCCCTCTTCCTCTTCTTCCTCTTCTTTTTTCTTGTCTCATTCTTCTGTAGTTATCAACATTCTCCTCCTCGTCCTCCTTTTCATTATATTCTTATCCTCTTCCTCCTCGTCCTATACTTTCTTCCACTTTCTTCCTTCTAGTCGTATTCCTTCTCACCATTTTCTTACCTGTCTTCCTGACCGTTATCTTCTTATCCTCCTCCGTTTTCTTCCTCCTCCTCCTCCTCCTCTTCCTCCTTCTCCCGAACTTTCCTCTCCCGGTAGAGAGAATCTGTCTGACTTAATCCTTAGCATTGGCATTAATAAGTCTCAGCTTTCTCCCTCCTCCTCCAGCCGCCGTCAGCTTTGCGTCAGCCGAGGGCGCCACTCGGAGGTATAGAAAAGTATTATATTGCGCGTTCAAATCTATCGCTCCGTCATTATAATACTGTAGTCGTTCTTTTACCGTGTCCCGTTGTGTGTGTGTGCGTTTGTTTGTATGTGGGGTGTTAGAAGTGCAAGGTATGTTTTTTTAGAGAAGTTTTTGTGCCCGTTCAATCTATTTCTCCATCATTTACTACTACTTCATTGTTTCTCGTTGTGTTCAAGGTGAAAGGTGTGTTTTAAGGGTGTTTTTGAGTGTTTGGTGCAGGGAAGAGGTGTAGGGAGTGGTGTCTGTATAGGGGTCAGGTGCTAAGCAGCTGGCAGGTGTGGTGCGGTGTTGTGGTGCTAGTGGTGGGAGGGGAAGAAGGCAAGGAAGGAATGAACGGGATCGAGGGAGTGAGTGGCCGTGTTATTTATTAAAGGTAATGCTCCCAGATCCGATTTATTGTCTGGGAAAGGAATTAGTGTGTGTGTGTGTCTGTGTGTGTGTGTGTGTGTGTGTGTGTGTGTGTGTGTGTGTGTGTGTGTGTGTGTGTGTGTGTGTGTGTGTGTGTATGTGTATGTGTGTGTGTATGTGTGTGTGTGTGTGTGTGTGTGTGTGTGTGTGTGTGTGTACGAGTATGTGTGTGTGTGTGTGTTAGAGAGAGAGAGAGAGAGAGAGAGAGAGAGAGAGAGAGAGAGAGAGAGAGAGAGAGAGAGTTTGTGTCTATGTAATTTTTCTCTTTAACTGAAATAGACAATGACTAATGTGTCTGTATGTGTGTGTGTGTGTGTGTGTGTGTGTGTGTGTGTGTGTGTGTGTGTGTGTGAGAGTGTGACAGAGAGAGAGAGAGAGAGAGAGAGAGAGAGAGAGAGAGAGAGAGAGAGAGAGAGAGAGAGAGACTTACATAAGTAGTTACAATAGCGTAACTTAAGAAATCATAAGTTTAAATACATCACCCATTTCACTTTTTTTTGTAAATATCCTCTTATTCATTTTCTTCTTTCTGAGTGCATCATTTTTCATCATCAGCATTCATTGTAACCCTTCCCTTTTTTCTCCCTGTTTATCATCACTGACGCTTAACACTCACAAAAACTATTAATCTTTCTTGAGAGGGATTACAGTTTTGCTCTGTTTTGTGAGGGTCGAGCAGTCTCTCCTTAGCATTAACTCCAGCACACATTTAGTCATTATTATCCTCTTCGCTTTTGACTTGGTAATGCATTTCTGTGAGTTAGCTGACAGAAAACCGCCAGTAACATGTAAAACTTATAGTCAAGGGAATGTTTTTCTTTCATGACCTTTAATCACTTTGTTATCCGTTAGTGTTGTGCATGGGAGTTTTCAAAGAAGATTAGACTAAGTTATGGATGGGGATGATAGCTGAAAATAGGTAGGTATGTTTTATATACTTGTAGGCCTGATGACTTGTTGTGGGCTCCCTTAGTTTCCCATGTTATCTTCTTATAATGTATTTATGAAGACGGAAGGATTAGGTTAAGAACTGTTTTTTTTTTTTTTTTTTTAAAGTTTAGTAATAATTTTCTGGTACTGACTCTTAGCAACACACCAGCAGACTGTTATATGTTATGTGCTACCCCTGCAACCGTCGACTCCATTACTTTCTGTGTGGGAAAAAGAAAGATGAATGAGCAAGAATGAGTTAGCTGCAGCTTTATTTTTTTATTTTCACTTTTTTCTCGTAACTTATTGTTGTTCTAGATGACTTACTGTTCAAAGGTGCTTACTTATTTTGTTCCCTTCAAAAAATTGTGTTTATTTTTTGTTTGTTAGTGTGTGTGTGTGTGTGTGCGTGTATACGTGTGTGTGTGTGTGTGTACGTGCGTGCATGTTCATCGTCTCTGCTTTCACCTCAACTTGAAGAACTGTAATTAAAACAACTAACCTCCCACTCAATTAACTCCTTGTCATCCTCACAATCTTTCTTTCTTTCATTTCTCCATTGTTTTCCCCGTTTGCTATATCAAATCTTTTCTCCTTTTCTTTACTTCCTTTCTTCCTTCTTTCCTGCACTCCCTCCATTTCCTCACCTTTACCGTTTATCCCGCAAGCTGTGTAAATATAGGAGCAAAAAACTAAAAGAAAAAAAAACATCAAGCCATTCATGCACCTGAACTCAACTTTTCTTTCTTTCTTTCTTTCTTTCTTTCTTTCTTTCTTTCCTCACCCTTTCTTTAATCCGCTGTTTTTACTATCCAACTCTTCTTTTACATCCACCACCCTTTCTTTACCTCCTACTTTGGTCCATTCCTTCTCTCATTATTCCCTCCCTGCCTAGCGCCGCGGAGGGCCCCTGGAAGACACTTGTTCAGGGCCCAGTGAAGCGAGACTCCCTCTCCCTCACATAGTGGTTGTGTTGGCGGGGAGTTTTGACCCTGGAGTGGACAGTGAGGGAAAGGAGGAGGAGGAGAAGGAGGAGAAGGAGGAGGAGGAAGAGGAGGAGGAAGAGGAAGAGGAGAAAGAGGATTTGGTGAAAGCGTGTGTATGTTCAAAGTGAGTCTTGTGTCTGTACTTGGGTGAAGGAATGCTTTTTACGTGTGTGTGTGTGTGTGTGTGTGTGTGTGTGTGTGTGTGTGTGTGTGTGTGTGTGTGTGTGTGTGTGTGTGTGTGAGAGAGAGAGAGAGAGAGAGAGAGAGAGAGAGAGAGAGAGAGAGAGAGAGAGAGAGAGGGAGGAGAGTGTGATGACTTGCAGAGAGGTAGCAAGAGAGAGAGAGAGAGAGAGAGAGAGAGAGAGAGAGAGAGAGAGAGAGAGAGAGAGAGAGAGAGAGAGAGAGAGAGAGAGAGCGTATATGGATGGACACTAAAAGCAGAAAAAAAAAAATATATATATATATATTTATATATATAAATAAAGAGAAGAGACAAGAATAAAAGTTCGGTCTTAAACATAATTCTCTCTCTCTCTCTCTCTCTCTCTCTCTCTCTCTCTCTCTCTCTCTCTCTCTCTCTCTCTCTCTCTCTCTCTCTCTCTCTCTGGTGCAATAAATTCACCATTAAGGCGTTGGCAGTTGGTCGAATTGATACATGAACTAGTGGTTGTTTCTGTCTCTCTCTCTCTCTCTCTCTCTCTCTCTCTCTCTCTCTCTCTCTCTCTCTCTCTCTCTCTCTCTCTCTCTCTCTCTCTCTCTCTCTCTCTCCCTTAATTTCTTTATCCATTGATGTTCTTTTCCTTTTGTTGGTCTGTCGGTTTAATTTTGTCACGGAATCAATACTTGTCTGGTACCTTGACTTGATTTCCTATTGTTGGTTTTAATTAGTTCTCTTCACCTTGACTGGTAGTAGTGTGGAGTTTGTTTTTTGATGTCAGTTTGAAAGGTCAAGGGAGTTTAATTCGTAGGTTATTGCGGTGTACTGTTTCCTTTCTTTCTTTCTTTCTTTTTTTTTTCTCCCTATGTACGTTCATTTTTATTGTGTTACTTTTCAGATGGTTGATGTCATTTAGTTTTTTGGGTAGTGGCAAATTTAGATGATTTATTTTTTTTCTACTTCCATAACCTTATTTCCTTCTGCCCCCGTTGCTGTTTCATTGTTTCTTTTTCAGGAGTTTTCCATAATTAACTTTTTAGAAGGGAAATGGGAGATTGAGCTGTGTTATTTTTCTTTTTTTTTATTTCTTTGTCTACGTTGCCTTTTCTTGTGGTTACTTTCCAGGAGGTTTCTATAATTTACTTTTTTTGGGAGGAAGCGTCAGACTGAGGTGGCTTCTTTTTCTTCTATTTTTTGCTCCATTGGTCAGCTTCCTTAACAAGGAAAAGAAAAAAAGAGAGGAAAAGAGAGAACTATCTTTCGTGTTTATTTTGTTCTCTCGTCTTAATTGTTTTTGTATGACGCTGCCTGAGCCTCCGGACGAAATGAAATTAGTATTATTATTATTTTATGAAGGCAGGACTCCTCGTCTCGTCACAGGTGAGTGCACACGTTCCTCGGTTAGTCACTGCGCTTCTACATGCCGGGGCAGCGCTGGGGTACCGTTCAGGAGAGCAATAAATTCCTTCCCAAGAGAATGTATATGATATGATGTGTAATTTGGCTATTTTTTTTATCGGCTACTATGACTTGCATGCGACATTATCTTATGTAGAATGAGCTTATATAGCACTGCCTCTTGTGCTGCCATAATGATGTACTCGTGCTCGTGGACTGTCTAATGTTATGCTGTCTGCCTGCTAGATGGCGTGCCCGCGCGTTAATACTTACACGATACGGACTCTTGCTGGAAAAAAAAAAAATCTATATATCCATCTATCTATCTATCTATCTATCTATCTATCTATCTATCTATCTATCTATCTATCTATCTATCTATCTATCTATCTATCTATCTATCTATCTATCTATCTATCTATATATATATATATATATATATATATATATATATATATATATATATATATATATATATATATATATATATATATATATATATATATATATATATATATATATATATATATATATATATATATATATATATATAAAGGAGGTACAAGTGAAATAGAAAAGTAATACAGCAAGAAATATCAGTTGTTTCTTGAAGCGTGATGAAGCAAGGCGCGCAATTCCTTGTTTCAGACGCTTTACTGGTGTAAGCTGACTCGCCTGACCTTTAATGTGGCCAGTTTCTGTATTGTTGGACATGGAAACAGTTTCGAGAAATGTGTTAAATTTTTAACCCACAATACATAAAACTGCCTCACACACGATTTCACTTCGGATTTGTGTGGCTGGCCGGCGCTTCTGACCAGGCGGGGGAGGTCGCGGCGCCCCATCAATACTCTCCCTCTCTCCTTCTTTCCCTGCGTTATTTCAAGGGTGTGAATCTTCCTTGGTGTCGTGTGCGTTGCCTGCCAGCGTGTGCGTGTGTGCGAGTGTGCGAGTACCTGTTCGTGTGTGTGTGATCAGACGCGCCGCCAGCAAACTCGCCGTCGTGTTTGGTTCTTGGGGATAAAATGAAGCGTTATAACCACATGGCCATTTCGCACACAACTCATCTCAATTGTTGATGATTGGTGTTGATTATAGTCGATGATAGCACCTCGTGGGTCGTGGCAACACTGATCGTCACCACTAAATGTCGTTGTGTTGCAATTTATCTTTGTGGGTTTAAGTTTTAGTGAAGGCATTATTAAGCTCTGATGCGGAATATACTTCTGTTTAATTTGCTTTTATATCTCATGGAAAAGTGTTCAGAAATCAGAAGTACCATAGTCAATAACTAAACAAAATAAGGAAAATTTAAAGAATTCAGAAAAAGTTGACAGACACTAGCTCGAGGAAAGAGAGTAAAGGATGGAGAAAAAAAAATCTTACTGTCAATAGCTAAGTGAAAAAAATATGAACATTCACCTATTAGAAAAAAAAATGCCAGTTTTAGTAATTACCTGTCCGTCAGTCATGCGTCTTGCAATTCTTTAAACCTGTAAACTTAGACCCGAATCAAGCATGTCCTTACCTACGGGAGTTTTGATTGTTCCTTGAGTGTCAATAGCTAGAAGAAACAAATACACTCATATACTTTCATTACAGAAAAAAAGTCAGTCATTAAATTCCAGTCAGTCAATCTGGCGTCTTGCAGTTCGTGAATCCCATAAATTCAAACTAAACATGTTCTGACCTACTGAGGTAATGACTATCTCTTCCTTTGCCCTAAACCTTGTGACCGGCCGAACGCAAGCGCTAAGAACAAATAATGTAAGACAGAGGTACTGGACAGACCCGGCTCTTAGTATTCTTTCGCCTGACACCTTTATAAACTCAGACCTGAATCCGGTATGTTCTTTGGGAGTTTTGTTTATCGCTCCTTACTTTGCCGTAAACCTTGTGGTCCACCGAACGCAAATGCTAAGAGCCAGTAATGTAAGGCAAGAGTAATGGAAAGATTCGCCTCTTAGTATTCTCTCGCCTGACGCCTTATCTCCTCGCCGGCTGACCACAAACAATATTCTTCCATTGCACCCTGTCCCCGTCATTGATTCAGCATCCACTTATCTCTTACCACACTCACCCACATAATGTTTTGCCTCATCCACCCACCTCGTCCTCAGCCCACACATCCCCCGTTGCTTGCTGGCCTGAGGTGCACACGCGGTTGGGTCGAAAGGAGTAAGTAAGAATAGTTGTGTGCAGGAATGAATCATAGAGGAAGAAAAGGTAATTGGCGGGGTGTCATCCTCCACCTCGGTCTCATACATCCTCTTCGTCAGTCTCTCCTTGTCCATCACGTGCATCACCACACAGACAGCTCAGGGTGTTGGTTCCTTTGCTCCGCTACGCAGCCTCGTCCATGCCAGTCTGCTCGCCCAGTTTGTTTGTAACATTTTTGGAACGTGAAGAAAATTTCTCAAATATTAGCTAATTCTACAAGGAGCGATTAAGCGTTAAAAATAGCATAGGCTGAAGAAATATGACCCTCCTTACGTTTAGCCATGACTAATAATATTCTAATAATGGCAAACACTACAAAATTTATTCTGCAGTAGGTAAGGCAATATAATCAATATAAGAAAGAAAATCAAGGACTTTTGTGCAAACTCACTAATTTACCCAGTGTGTTAACAATGACCTTTTTTTTTGCCGATTATTTGAAATACTAATAGCATTAAACAACACTTAATTTGCGATGCACAATGCACTCAAGAACGTTGAAAGAGGAGAGAATAGCCGCGGCCTGACCTTGCTTACTCACCTGTGCTGTCTGGCCAGGTCGAGGCTGGGACTATGACCGCTGCCAGGTAAGTTCTTCCCTGGCAGCCAGCCAACCCAGGCCCACCCTCCCCTCCCTCTCCCTGTGCCCCTTCCTCCACCCAGCCGGTCTCAAACACACCTGCCCACGCCCGAACACCTGGACACCCCGGCAGCGGACCCTGGCCAAGCTTTACACACCTGTTCAATACTCGCTCTCTCAACGCACACACCGTCGTGAACCTCCTCCTTTACCTTGCGCCTCCCATACCTGTATCTGATTACTCATCTCTCACGCCTTTCTCATCGCTTACTCATGACAGCCTCGCTCTCAGATGCATCATACATAGCCCTTCCTCCTGCATTTTTACTCATCCTCACCTTACGCTTGTTCCTAGCCACTCCTACTTATGTCGCCTCATATCTACTTGTCCCTCACTCGCGTCTCACACACTCACGGGCTTTGTAGATCTTCCCGCACCCTTCCAACAGACACATATGCTCACAGGTGTTTCACAAAGTGCCTTCGTTCATACCTTCACACACCTGCTTACGTATTCCCCACACAGGCCACAGCTCTCTCAGTCTTCCTTTGCTAGTATGTTCACACAGTTGCCAGACCTTGAATATTGCTGGCCACACACACACATACACACACACACACACACACACACACACACACACACACACACACACACACACACACACACACACACACACACACACACACACACACACACACACACACACACACACACACACACACACATTCACGAAGGAGGACTGCCAATGTGACGTTTCTTATACAATCTTCACACACATGTACCGTTCGCGGGCCACACCTGTGCAAATCTCGTCACACCTGTCCTTCTCCTCCTCCTCCTCTTTCCCCTCCTCCTCCACCTCCTCCTCCTCCTCCTCCTCCTCCTCCTCCTCCTCCTCCTCCTCCTCCTCCTCCTCCTTCCTCCTCCTCCTTAGATACTATTTTCTATTGATACTTAAATGTTTGACTTGCTCTCGACGTATTCACTTTCTGTTCTTTCTTTGTCGTGTCGGTTGTTGCCCTGTCACTGTCCGTCGCTTTGGTGTGTGTGTGTGTGTGTGTGTGTGTGTGTGTGTGTGTGTGTGTGTGTGTGTGTGTGTGTGTGTGTGCATATATACTTTTATGGTTTCCTATTCTCTCTCTCTCTCTCTCTCTCTCTCTCTCTCTCTCTCTCTCTCTCTCTCTCTCTCTCTCTCTCTCTCTCTCTCTCTCTCTCTCTCTCTCTCTCTCTCTCTCTCTCTCTCTCTCTCTCTCTCTCTCTCCCGGATTAACCTTCTCACACGCACCTTGTCTGCAGGTGAGCGTCGCTAATTAGAAGGTGAGGCGCTTCTCCCAGTCTGGCCACGTCCAAAACCTCTTGGATCATTCTTTCACCCTCACTGTTAGCTTCATTTTCCTCATAGTCCTCTTTTATAGCTTGCCATTAAACTGCTGCTTCCTGCCTTTTCTTTTTTTTTCTGATCCTCCTGTCTCTCTTCAGTTCTTCTCTCTCTCTCTCTCTCTCTCTCTCTCTCTCTCTCTCTCTCTCTCTCTCTCTCTCTCTCTCTCTCTCTCTCTCTCTCTCTCTCTCTCTCTCTCTCTCTCTCTCTCTCTCTCTCTCTCTCTCTCTCTCTCTCTCTCTCTCTCTCTCTCTCTCTCTCTCTCTCTCTCTCTCTCTCTCTCTTCTTCTCTCTGTCTCCTCTGATGGTTTATAATTGATATTTTTCTCAGTGTGATTTGTTTTTCTTTAATTATTCTTTTTTCTTGTCGTTTTCTTAATCATGATCTTGTTTTTTCCTTGATTTTGAGTTTTATTTATAGTTTTTTGTAGGTGCTCTTATTTCTCTCTCTCTCTCTCTCTCTCTCTCTCTCTCTCTCTCTCTCTCTCTCTCTCTCTCTCTCTCTCTCTCTCTCTCTCTCTCTCTCTCTGTCTCTCTCGCTGCGCTTCTTCACTATTTATTATCTCCCTTCTTATTGCGAGTTCTCTCTCTCGTTCTATTTTTTTCTCTCGTTATTTATTGTCACTCTCCTTCTCCTATTCCTCATCCTGCTCTTCTTATTCCTCCTCCTCCTCCTCCTTCGGTGTTGCCCAAGTGGTGTGTTGCCTCCTAAATTTTAAGGCTGTGCGCGCTTGCATGGTAATCTGGAGCCCAGGTGTGTGGGTACGTGTGTGTGAGTGTGAGGGAGAGAGAGAGAGAGAGAGAGAGAGAGAGAGAGAGAGAGAGAGAGAGAGAGAGAGAGAGAGAGAGAGAGAGAGAGAGAGAGACTTAAAATAGATACCTAAGGAAATTAATATTTTTGGCTTAAGTACGATAATTTTGCCATGTACGTTTCAATAAGACAGACAGAGAGAGAGAGAGAGAGAGAGAGAGAGAGAGAGAGAGAGAGAGAGAGAGAGAGAGAGAGAGAGAGAGAGAGACGACTACACACGTCTTTCTTTTCTTTTCACAATTTTTCAACCCCGCATCTGACACCACCATCACCACCACCATCACCACCACCATCATCACCATCACCACCTCCACCACCATCATCACCATCCATCCTAAATGTTAATCTCCCTGGCAGTCGATCTTCCTCCTCTTGTCATTTAATTCCCGACGTGAGGTGATAAGGTGGCCATTAGCGCTACAGGTCTGCTCTCGTGATGACTAACTGCCTTGATACAGCCCCGTCATGGCGTTGGTGGTGGTGGTGGTGATGGTGGTGGGCATCTTATGTACTTGTCTTCATGTCCGTGTTTTTTTTTTTTCCCCTGAGTCTTGTTCTCCCTGTTCTTGTTTTACTTATTGTTCTTGTTGTTATTCTTAGTTGTTCTTGTTTTTTCGTGTTTTCTGTCCGTCATGCTCTACTTCGCCGTCTTCATCTTCATTATCAGCCTGCTTCTTTCTTTTTTTCTTTGTTCTTGTTCTTTCTTGCTGCCGTTCTTTTATATATTTTTTTTTGTTGCTGTTGTTGAGAGAGAGAGAGAGAGAGAGAGAGAGAGAGAGAGAGAGAGAGAGAGAGAGAGAGAGAGAGAGAGAGAGAGAGAGAGAGTTAGCAGTGCATATTTAAGCAACACGCGGTGGGAAGCCTGCCTCTCAGTATTGGCGGCCGGCGGCGCATCATCCTCTCTGCTGCAGGGCCTCGCGTCTGTCTGGTTTTGTTATGTCATTGTCTTCTGTCTGTCTTCCCGTCTTGGTCAATCAGTCAGTACCACCACCACCACCACCACCACCACTACTACTACTACTACTACTACTACTACTACTACTACTACTACTACTACTACTACTACTACTACTACTACTACTACTACTATCATAACTACTAATTACGATCATTTCCCCTTTTTCTTTTAACGGCGTATGTCTTACGTGCGTACACACACGCACGTACACACACGTACTTCACATATACATACATGCATACATACATACACATACCATACTCGTCTTGCACGCCATCACCACCACCACCACCAACACCTTCACCACCACAGACAGCCACAGCCTTCAAATCTCGCTTCACCACCAGCGTATTATTTTTTTCCCTCCTCTCCCTCCTCTCATCGTCGTCACCGCGCCGATCACCATCATTTCTTACATCACGTGGCTCTCCTCTCCCTCTCCCTCTCTCCCAGTCTCAGCGCCGCGGGAACGGGTGGTGATCATAAAGGCAGTACCGACACTGGTGGCGGCCTATCTCTTTTGATTGCCTGTACCTCAACCTGTCAACTTTTTTGTGCAGGTGCGAGCAACAAGTGCCGTGGTGGTGAGGTAAGTGCCCTGGCCGTCCGTCCGTCCGTCCGTCCGTCGCGTCCGTGGCGGCGGTGGCGGGAGTACGTGCCTTGACGGACACTCAGGGCAGCGTGGTGTTGACTTACGGTGTGCCATTCAGTGCGCGTCGTGTGTACTCCCCTTCCATTCTTGATTATGACGACCCTACCCCAGCCAATCCCCGCACTCTCACGGCTGCGCGGCTGGCCAATGAGAGGCGGCAGGCTGTTTGTACCACTCCGCCGCGCCGCCTAAGGATGGAGTGGAGAGGAGGAGTGGTAAGAGGAGGAGGAGGAGGAAGAGGAGGAAGAGGAGGAGGAGAGGCGAAGAGAGTCGAGGAGATATTACAGCGATTTGAAGCCATTCCCGTCACAGGGTTGACTCTTACCACTATGAATGGCTACTTTAAACGGAAAACTCTAGTAAACAACAAGCCAGGGGTTGTTATTATTGCTATTTTATTATTATCTTTTTCTAACCGAGATAGCTTTAGTTGCGTGGGTCTTGCCTCGAGGTGCCCGCTCCACGCAGCTGGTTGCAGGAGAGTGTATCCAGATAATACCGTGTAATGTTCGTGTTTACCGAAGCAGTAAATCATGGCCAGGCACCGAAAGCTCCTGAGGGATTCCATAATTAACCCCTTCAACTTGACTTCTCACTCTTTGTTTTGTGGCGAGGTGACGAGAACTGCCCCGGGCCTCCATCCCTCCCCGCCCTCCACACGCCTCGCAATCACGGGTCGCTTTACAAGTACGTGCGGCGGGACTCCACAATACGTAACCTTCCTCCTGAAAACTAACACGAGATTGAATGTAAAGAAAGCACAGACTGTCACATGACGCCTTAGTGCATGTACGGTGCCTATACCCCTGGCCTTCGTCGTGCCGTTGCCGCTGTAACAGATGGAGTGGAGGGCGAGAGATACAAGAACATCGTAGGGTGAGGTGAGTACTCTTAGGGCGCAGGGAAAAGGTAGAACAATAATCACCTTACATTTCCTGACGTGTACAAATGGGGTGAGGCGCGTGTGGGGCTGAGGGTCACGGGCCTACACACACACACACACACACACACACACACACACACACACACACACACACACACACACACACACACACACACACACACACACACACACACACACACACACACACACACACACACACACACACAAGCATGAACACACACGCAGACACCTTTCATATATTCCCTCCCAGCACAAGTTGGACTCGGACAAGGGCTGGGAACAAGGGTGAGAGCAAGTGTCCGGTGGAGGTGAGCTGCCTTAAAACAAAAGGTTCCAATAAGACCAGAATCAATTTTCAAGGCTTTTGCAGATGACCTGATACTATTCCTGCTGAGAGAGGCGTTTGACCTGAGCAGGAGGAGGAGGAGGAGGAGGAGGAAGAGGAGGAAGAGGAGGGGGAAAGGGAGAGGGAAGAGGAGGAGGTTATAGTTCGAGTGAGACTATAATTTCCATTTCCATTTTTATTTCTCGTATCATGTGAGCTGTTTCAGGACATGTTTCTCCCCTCATGCAACACACGATACTCTTACCTGCCTGCCTGCCTACACACACACACACACACACACACACACACACACCTATGTATCTCTCTCTCTCTCTCTCTCTCTCTCTCTCTCTCTCTCTCTCTCTCTCTCTCTCTCTCTCTCTCTCTCTCTCTCTCTCTCTCTCTCTGTCCGTAGCTGCTTTGGCTCTGATTACACCTCCTCGGCCGCTTCATTACGGGAATAAAATATCGACCTTAATTCAAACCCGAGCGAGACAATAATAAATCGAAGGAGAGAAGAAGTGGCAATTATCGAGACTTATTCCACCGAAGATAAATAGAGCAGGTTGCAGAGTGAGACCGAGGCAGGGGAAAAATAATAAGATACGGTAAGATTAATGGGTGTTTCGTGCATCCCTGCAACACACACATAACTGCGTGCCGAGTGCTGAGTTGCTGTGTTCCGCTGTGTATATGTGTTGTGCAGTGTGTGTGTGGATGGGTCGGGTAGGGTGGGGTGGGTGGGGAGGGAGGGAGGGGATTGGGGTGGTGTTTGGGTGGGTGGGTGTGGGTGTGTGGGTGGGTGGGTGGTGAGTGTGGTGGAAAGGAGATAGGAAGAAAGGGAATGAAGTGGAAAATGCATGAAATATGGAATGGAAAATAGATACGAGAGGGAAAAAAGGAAGTATAGAAAGAAAAAATATGAGGTAGAAAGCTAGAGAATGAGCAGGAGATAAATGAAAATGCATGAAGACATCTAATAATGTAGAATCGAGAGAGAGAGAGAGAGAGAGAGAGAGAGAGAGAGAGAGAGAGAGAGAGAGAGAGAGAGAGAGAGAGAGAGAGAGAGAGAGAAACTACCCTTCCTAACTCCAACTCAAATTGAGCAAGAGGAAAATAACGTACAAGATGAATGAAACAAAAAGAAACATGGAAATGAGTGAGAGGAAAGTAATGGGCGAAATGAGATAAAGGAGATTTAGAGCCACTTCAGAAATAAGTAATGGCGGCGATTTGCCACAAACCCTTCACTTGTAAGGCTGGTGGTTCATCTTAAGGTTAGTTAAGGTGTTCAGAATTACTTGGTGGGATTCGAACCCGTGATCCTTGGCCCACCACATCTTGGAACCAGCCTCTTGCACCCTCCCTCTCCTATCTCTC
>NC_087151.1:9207500-9230000 GCF_035594125.1 Scylla paramamosain | reverse complement strand
ACCTGTCAATGAATAGACTTTACTTACCTGTTTATAAAGAGAGAGAAAAAAAGGAGTTAATGCAGCACACATTGACCATAAGGCTTTGATATTTGGGAAGACGAAATATGAT
Organism: Scylla paramamosain; assembly: GCF_035594125.1. Classification (NCBI taxonomy): domain Eukaryota; kingdom Metazoa; phylum Arthropoda; class Malacostraca; order Decapoda; family Portunidae; genus Scylla; species Scylla paramamosain. The sequence continues at coordinate 9,229,888 of NC_087151.1, read as the reverse complement.
GGAGGATAAAAACACTTTTGAGGGTATAATGGCGGTTAATGCAATGAAAATATTTGAAGAGTTGTGGTGGCCAAGGTGATGGAAGAGAGAGAGAGAGAGAGAGAGAGAGAGAGAGAGAGAGAGAGAGAGAGAGAGAGAGAGAGAGAATCTTCCCCTCCTTCCCCGCGCCCCTTAGTCCCAGGCCCCCAGTTTCCTCCGTCGTGGTGGACCCATCATCCCCGTGAGGACGTGGAAGAATGAACTGATTGATCGCCCTAATGACTCTGCCAGCCAGTAATGAATAGACTTAATGCTTGTAATCTTCCCGGGAACAGGAGCACGAGAGAGGAAGGCATGAAAAGTTAATATATTTTAGTAAGATTATAACGTTTCTCGAGAACAAACCTACGATGATATACAGCTTTTGAAGGACGGGAGAGAGAGAGAGAGAGAGAGAGAGAGAGAGAGAGAGAGAGAGAGAGAGAGAGAGAGAGAGAGAGAGGGGGAGGGAGAGAGGATGGCAGGGAGGGAGACAGGACAGTATAACGGCGGAAGAAGTTATGAGAGCTGATTATTACTACGTACATAAGTGAGGGATATTAATGATGATGATACCTGAAAGAGATGAATGTATAATGAAAAGACTGGCTTGTGAAAAAAAAATTACTTTAATTAACCATAAGTAGAGCATATTTGTGCTGGGAATTTATTAATACGTAAATAATTATGCAGCTGTTCTTATTCCTCAGCTTGACAGGAGAGAGAGAGAGAGAGAGAGAGAGAGAGAGAGAGAGAGAGAGAGAGAGAGAGAGAGAGAGAGAGAGAGAGAGAGAGAGAGAGAGAGAGCATCTACTCATATAAAGGCGTTTCTTATTTTTACAACTCCTCCTCCTCTTCCTCCTCCTCCTCCTCCTCCTCCTCCTCCTCCTCCTCCTCCTCCTCCTCTCTTCATGTATAATTCTTGTCAATTCCTCTTCGCAAGTCTTTTTTTGGACTGTTTCGTCTTTCCTCTCTCCTACCTCCTCCTCCTCCTCCTCCTCCTCCTCCTCCTCCTCCTCCTCCTCCTCCTCCTCCTCCTCCTCGTCCTTTTTGTGTATTCCATCTCGTATCGTCTCTCTTTTCCCGTCCGTTCATCTTCCTTCTCTTCTTTCTCTTATTTTCATTCTGAAGTCGCGATTCTGCCACTTGACACATCCCAAACAACGCATGCATATGTAGAGAGTCACTGCTGTATTGAGGTATGTGTGTGTCTGTGTGTCTGTGTGTCTGTGTGGGAGGGAGGGAGAAAATGCATTGTCTGTTAGTGTTAATAAATGTCCCGTGTTATGACTTTTATAGATGTGTGTGTCTTTCTGATGTGTTTGTTATGTGTGCCCAGTGGCGGAGTGCTGCGTCTGCCTTCACTTAAGGAAGAGTGCGTGGGAGAGGGACGGGAGAGGCAGGCGGTGAAAGGGGTGCTGAGGTGGATGCGTGAGAGAGCCAGGCGGTGTTGGGAAAGCTTGTGACGGGAGAGTGTGAGAGGTGTAGTTGTGCATATAGTGAGAGAGAGAGAGAGAGAGAGAGAGAGAGAGAGAGAGAGAGAGAGAGAGAGAGAGAGAGAGAGAGAGAGAGTAAACCCATAATTTGGTGTCCCTTATAGTGTAGTACTCTCGGCGATAACTATATTGCACGCCTCGGCACAGAAATAATGGAAGAGACACTAACTTTGCGAAATAAGCATCTGGGTGACGTAGTAAGCCATTAATAAAATGTACACACAGGAGACCGTAAATAACAACCGTGTGTAAGTACCTACCTGTCCCGACACACACACACACACACACACACACACACACACACACAACGATAATGTACCTATACACTCTCTCTCTCTCTCTCTCTCTCTCTCTCTCTCTCTCTCTCTCTCTCTCTCTCTCTCTCTCTCTCTCTCTTCTTAAATCATACCCTTCCTCTGGGTGAAACAACAGGGAACAATAAAGTGGCGGTATAAATAAGTGGACGCGGCTCTTTATCCTTGTGATGCAATAGATAGAGAGAGAATAAATGCGATACTTTTTACAGATAGTCAAAACAAACGAAGGTATTGAGCCGCTGCGTTATTGCAAGGCGCATTCATTACATCTCTACAGGGATCGCTTAGCTTGTTTAGACTTATCCTTTCTTTATGTGCTACTAGTGCCTGGGTAATGCATTCGTCACTGCATATGTGTGTATGTGTGTGTGTGTGTGTGTGTGTGTGTGTGTGTGTGTGGATAGGTGGGTGGGTGGGTGTGTGTGTGGAAGGAGGAGGGATAGAGGTGCTTGGGTATGTGTGGGTGTATGTACGTGGTGGGTATTCTTTTTAGGTTTAGACGAGTGGTAAGGGGATCAGAATGGAGAAGAAATAGTAATAGCAGTAATAATAATAGCAATGGGCAAATTTATGAGTGATGTGAGTGAAGTGAAACAGCTGGATTTTTTTTTTTTACTTTTAGTCGAGTTGTGAATGGGTTAGAATGGAGTAGGGATAGTAATAGCGAAAAAAAATAAAATAAAAATAGATATATTCATTGGGGATATGAGTGAATAAGTGTACTTCCTGGATAACATTTTAGGTTTATTAAAACAGTGAGTGGGTGAAAATCTAGTAGGCACAGTAATTATGAAGAAATAGCCATCCATATTGTGAGTGTTGAATGCTGACTGAAAAAAAAGTATTGATGCTACAAAATAATGCATGAGTTAATAAGAAAGACTTCGTAACATCGCAGCTATTGTGCCTTTGTTGTTGGTACTGATCGACAGAAGTACACTGATTCTTTTGCTTTTATGAGAGGTTGGGGGAAGGAACAGCAGGTAAAGCACCATCCTTACCTGAAAGACTGAAGACTGTATGTATCTAAGCTTAGAAGAGACATTTTTATTATTCATGCAGGGAGGGAGACCAAGACAAAAACTGGGAAAAAAAAGAGATAAATAAAGCACGTACACAATGCAGTTTTGTTGTATAGATTAGACAAACGCGTGCTGGGAAAACAAAGGACGAAGCAGGAGGTCTTTATTTCTCCAAGGTTTCGACAGTGAGTCACTCATAATGCCGTCCCCAGAAGAAAGCCAGGGGGAGGAGGTTCGAGAAAAAGGCCCATCTATTTCCTTCTGCAGGTGTCTTGATGCGCCTCTCTGATGAAGGGAGGTGTTGTTAAAATGGTACGACTCACTGGAAAAGGAAACTCGTATTCGGTGGATTTTTCTTTAAGGGAGGAAATTATGTACAGGTATTGCTAAGATAACTGATGTAAGTTGCAATAATAGGAAAAGAAAAGTTGCTTTTTTTATTGTTTTATGGTTGTGTAGTACTGAAGGAAATAATGGTAATAGTAATAATGATTATGACATTACTACCAGTGATTGTAGTAGTAGTAGTTGTAGTAGTAGTAGTAGTAGTAGTAGTAGCAGTAGTAGTAGTAGTAGTAGTAGTAGTAGTGGTAGTAGTAGTAGTATTAGTAGTATTAGTAGTAGTACTAGAGTAGTAGTAGTAGTAGTAGTAGTAGTAGTAGTAGTAGTAGTAGTTGTTGTTGTTGTTGTTGTTGTTGTTGATGTTTTGATGATGATGATAATAATAATAATAATAATAATAATAAGAATAATAATAATAATAAGAAGAAGAAGAAGAAGAAGAAGAAGAAAAAGAAGAAGAAGAAGTATAATAATAATAATAACAACAACAACAACAACATTATCAAAAACAAAGTTACCAAAATAACACCCATGCATTTCCCAGAGAGAGAGAGAGAGAGAGAGAGAGAGAGAGAGAGAGAGAGAGAGAGAGAGAGAGAGAGAGAGTGTGTGTGTGTGTGTGTGTGTGTGAAAATAAGAGGTGCCGCTTGGAATGGGTGATGGAGACATAGATGGACGCACGCTGTTATCTCCCGGCGCAGCTCACAGGCGAGATAACACCGCCAGATAAGGGTGAGCCGCAGCTTCCCTGTAAGACACGCGTACCTTGAGAACCGGGGAGAAGGAGGAAGGAGGAGGAGGAGAAGGAAGAAGAGGAGAAGATAGAAAGACAGAAAAGAAATGTAAGCTGGAAAAGAGAATTAGTGAATGAAAAGAAAGAAAAGAGCAGTAGGAGGAAGAGAGGAAGGATGAGATGGAAAAGCAGGAAAGAAATATAAAATGAAAGGAATAAGTACAAAAGAAGAAAGGAAAGATAAAGAGCAGGAGGAGACGAGTTGCTGTCTCTCTATTGTCATTCCTTCGCCAGTGATGATCTGTTACCATCTATGAGGATCTTTTATGATTTATGTTACTATAAAACTCTATTGGGTTTGATTCTCTCGCCTCTGCTCTATATTCTTGAAGACTCTTGGTACATTTTATTAGTCACTTGGTTTCGCTGCGTATTCTATCTAGCTTCAATTCCTCAGTCTTGTTTATGGGTAGTAATGTGTTTGTGGTATTCGTATGTGTTTTTTTTTTTTTTTTTTTGTGTGTGTAAGAGGAAGTTTATTCTTGATCTAGTTCTCCGATCACTTAGGTTTCATTTCCTTTGATGAACGACTATTGCGGTACGGTACTTGTGACCTTATGTATTGCGCCGTTCAGTATTGAGGCGAAGACCAGCCACGATTTATCAATACTTACTCCTGTTCAAAATCTATTCCAGTCACCATTATCTAGAATTGATCAGAGACGAGTGAAATTTGTTTTCTGATACGACGTTACCTTTCGTCTACTAGTTCTTACCTTACCATCTATCTCAACGCTGAATGTAATTTTTCGATGATCACTGTAACTAAAAAACTTCGGCTGATGTTTACTGACCAGGTTTTCTATCGTCACAAAGATAAGATGAAGCATATTACTGATTCATGTCGGTCTTTTTAACGTGCTGATACGAATCGACCTGTAGTAAATTTATGTAAAGATTGCGCCATATATGAGAGGTGTATGGATCGCCCCATCTCGCAACGGCAAGCTTAACCCATAATAACTGTCTTGCGACCACGAGTACATGTTTGAAAGAATTAAAACAGATATATCACGGTCACTGTCTGCAGGAGGAGGAAGGGGAGGAGTTTGAAAAGGAGGAGGAGAAGTAGCAGGAGCAGGAGGAGGAGAGAAGAACAAAGCGTGTGTGTGTGTGTGTGTGTGTGTGTGTGTGTGTGTGTGTGTGTCAAGAAAAAAAAAACTTGAAATCGCTGAGGGCACTGAAGGAGGAAACTCGTATTTTATGGAAGATAAGGACATGAGATAGAAATGACCTTTTGGGAAATACTAAGGTGGGATAAATGTCCGGCACGAAGGACACCTGGAGAAGCGCGTTGGTTGTACGTGGAAATAGACAAGGGACAGAAATAAGGAGGAACGCAGGATAGCACATGGTAAGTTAGCACAAGAGACAATGTTTAGGAATGAGTTACCGTTTGCAGTACTGAGGTAACATACATAGCAAAAAACAGAAATAAGAAGAAACACAGAATAATTTGACACCGGAGACAATGTTTAGAAATAAGTTGTCATTGAAAACACCGAAAATTTGTCTGAAAACTCTCTTGCAGAACATCTATACTCGAGTGAGAAAACGGAAATAAGAAGAAACACAGGATAAATTAACACTAGAAACAATCTTTACGAATAAGTTATCTTTGAGGAAACTGAAAATTTGTCTGCAAACTGACATAGATTCTAGAGAGAGAGAGAGAGAGAGAGAGAGAGAGAGAGAGAGAGAGAGAGAGAGAGAGAGAGAGAGAGGTGAAGGGAAGGATGTTCAGGCTACAAGTGAACGATTATCACCCTGGAAACTGTAGTGGGCAAGATTGCTACCTGGCTGAGCGCAGGCAGAGGCGGTGCTCGTGGTGGCGCTGGGCAAGGCTTGGGTACTAAGGCTGGAGGGCAGCGGCGGACCATCAACTCATTCATTGTCAGTACGAGACGAGAGGAATACAAGTGGAGGCTCATTTCAGGATATTGGCTTCTACTGAGTGGGTGGTGGCCTCGCGGATACTGGTGCTAAATGAGATTACTGGTTACTACTAAACTTACCAGTACAAAAAAAAACATTGGAAAAAGAAAGAAAAAAGAGAGAGAGAAACCTAGAAAATAAGTACTAACGCTTCGGGGATCATGACTAGAAGAAAGAAGGTGGTAACTGGTTGATATTGCTATGGGGTGTACTGGGTGTGTTGGGTGTGAGTCAAAGGAACACCCTGGACAGTTAGAGCGCCAGGTGGGTGTTGGCTTGACGAGAGGAGGCGCTATATAGCAACACTGCATCGCCTCATGCATCTATACTTGGAGAGCCACTTACATTAGAGCAAGTTAGTGTGGCGGTGGTGATGGTGGTGGTGGTGGTAGTGATGGTGATGGTGATGGTGGTGGAGGGGCGCGTCTTTGTTCCCGGATGCTGCCTTGGAGAACACCTGGGCCGGACCCCTAGGGCTGGCCGGACTCTCATTACCTGTGTTATCTGCGGAGAAACTGGCTCCCTTACCCCAGGCCCCCGGGACGCGCCAAATATGAGAGTGACGCCACAGTGGGTCACTCCCCTTCGTCCCCCTCCCCTCCCACCGCCAGGCCCACAGACTCAGGAGGGAGAGAGGGAGAGAGGTGGAGGTAAAAAAAAAAAAAAAGTAAGGGAGAGAAAAAATCAAGAACGGATGGAGAGGTATTTGGGTATTTGCCTGAATTAGACCTGTTTTGTGTGTGTGTGTGTGTGTGTGTGTGTGTGTGTGTGTGTGTGTGTGTGTGTGTGTGTGTGTGTGTGTGTGTGTGTGTGTGCGCGTGTGTGTGCGGGTCTGTGTAAATAAGCAGTTTATCTTAACACGATCAGAGTGACATGTCAGTGATAATAACAAGAATGACATACACACTTACCAGATATATAACGCACACATGTGTCTTTTAGCACCACTCGTCACCTACACACACACACACACACACACACACACACACACACACACACACACACACACACACACACACACACACACACGGCTACTTAGCTTACACACACGAAGTAAAAAGAATGATACTTATGTTCTTGTAGGTTTATTGTTTTCCGGAATATCTTTGTGTGTGTGTGTGTGTGTGTGTGTGTGTGTGTGTGTGTATGTGTATGTGTGTGTGTGTGTGTGTGTGTGTGTGTGTGTTGTGAATTACATACAATTTAATACTGTTTATGTATTTTTATCTTTAGGTTTTCTTTAGGTTTCTGTAGATTTTCATTGTAGTTGTATCCTCTTTTTCATTTACTTTTATGTCAGTATAACACGACTAGTTCCAACATCTCGGAAGCTTTCTCATGAGGCAGTTTATTATTCCATTTATTCATTGGCTGAAATGGTTGACCTAACTATGTGGTATTTTATTTTGGGATGAGCAAAACACGTCAATTTCAAGACACCAATATAATTTTGGACTTACATTCCCATTGTCTTCTCATGGGAGTGGCACTGTTGCCCTTGGCCAGAGCTCCTCTTATATAATGAAGAAAATAACGACATGCTTAAAATAGAGAAAATATAATATGCAAATCTCCCTTGGCCGCTGATACTAATAACCAGCTTCCAACGACTTCTATTCTCCCAGATTTCTATTCAATATGCACATAATACCATATCATTTACTACACTTTACCTCCTCAATGGAACACCACCTTGGCGCTGGCGTGGAGAAGAGGCTTGCGTATTCTAGTAATCAGAGGAGCGAGACTAGACAGGTCCATCCATACTTGGCATATCCAGTGAGAGGACTCAGACCAAATGTGTTCCCTCGTCAAGATGCCCTGAGCCACCGCGGCGTTATATCTGGCTCAGCCCCTTAACCATGACCCGCCAATCCCTCCTGTACTGTATCAGCGTCCGCTCTTTATTTATACCACTCCTGCTCATCCTGTGTGGTTATATTGTGCTACTACTTATGCGTTGAGGATATTTGTGCTTGGATGTATAATGGGTATCGTATAACATTGCTTTTTTTATCTTGTTGTTGTTGTTGTTGTTGTTGTTGTTGTTGTTGTTGTTGTTGTTGTTGTTGTTCTTCCTCTTGTTCTTGTCTTTCTTCATCTTCGTCTTCGTCTTCGTCTTCTTCCTCCTCCTCTGTGTTCCTTACTGCTGTTATCTTACGTATCCGATAACATCAAACGCTATATTTTGAATTTTCCTTTGATATACTATGCGTATCTTTCTCGTATAGCATTGCTTCCTCCTCTTCTTCCTTGTGCCTCTCCTAGTTATAGTCCTTTTTACGTGACTGATGCATGCAAGCACTGTACGAGTATTTTACATTTTTAGTCTTCTTTCTTGTAGTCAATTCTAAAACTGAAGCGAGGGACGAGGAAGACAAGCTTTCACACGCGGAGGCAAGGAAACGCAATCTAATTATTCCAAACACGACACAGGACGGCGGTGGAGGCGGCGGGTATTATGTAATCAAGCAAACCTTTATTGATAATGCAAAACCGTCTTGGCATAAATCGATCGCGCCTTATTTGACAACGAGAGCTGGACCGATACTGGAATGCCGTTTTTTTACACTTCTTCCCCTATTTTTTCTCCTTTCTTATTCTGACAATAAGGACGACGAGGTTCATCTATTCAAAAGGAAATATGAGAACAAAAAACACAAGATGAATATTTCCATATGTCAACACCCCTTGCTGGCTGTCAGATGTACGATACTTTTCTTTTTTTTTTTTTTTTTTCTTGGGTCTTAGTTATCCTGGTATTAAGGTGTGCAGGGAAGATCGTGCTGTGGGAGGGAGGGGGAGAAGTGAATAACCCTACACCTGCTGGAGGAGGAGGAGGAGGAGGAGGAGGGTCACAAGCAAGAAGAAAAAGAAGAAGAAGAAGAAGAAAAGAAGAAGGAAAAGGATCAGGAGGTTGAATGGGAAGGAAGGGAATACCTAAGACGGAATCTAAGGAAGAAGAAGAAGAAGAAGAAGAAGAAGAAGAAGAAGAAGAAGCATGCAATAAAGAAGGCAAATGATGATGGGGAGGAAAAAGACGAGCAGGAGGAAGTGGAATTGAAGATGGTTAGCAGGGTAAGAAAAGGAAGAGGAAGAGAAAGAAGAGCAGAAACAAATACAAAAAGTACACAGCTAGAGAGAGAGAGAGAGAGAGAGAAAGAGAGCAGATTGAAATTTAAGACTATCATGAAACCATTTACAGACCATGTGCACGATCTCTCTCTCTCTCTCTCTCTCTCTCTCTCTCTCTCTCTCTCTCTCTCTCTCTCTCTCTCTCTCTCTCTCTCTCTCTACCCAACCCAGCCCAACCCAACTCAACCTAATTTTTTCATGCCTACATTTACGTTCTTTATTATGCGAACCTCTCCTCATTCTGGCCTTGATAACGTCCCTCTGCACATACAGACGCATATTTTACCGCTGCCACTCGCCCGATGCAACTTATTTATATATAAAATGTGCGCTCACTTGGACTGCCCAGGGTACGACACTTTCTCCATAACTCTCGGCTGGCGGATGTATGATTATCTCTCGGTGGGTGCGTCCAGGTGTGTTTTGTCGCGACTGTATTTATGGGTATTTGGTCTGATCTGTTTGTTCTGATTCTAATTGCCTACAGGCGGGGGTGGAGAGTGATGTGTGTGTGTGTGTGTGTGTGTGTGTGTGTGTGTGTGTGTGTGTGTGTGTGTGTGTGTGTGTTTATAACTGGAGGCATGATGAGAAGAATAAGGTAATGAATGATTGGGTGAAAAACAAGACTGTATAAAGATATTATGTGTGTGTGTGTGTGTGTATGTGTGTGTGTTTGTATGTACACGTGTTTGCGGGGTTGAGAAAGCATGTGCGCCTGAAAATATTTACATTTGCAAACAGAATAATTTCCAAGGTCAAGAATTTGAACTTCAACATCATTAAGTAATGAACCTTCAGAGCAACACACAAACACACAAACATCCTTCCTTTCTATAACTAGTTCCTAAATAAAAAGGGCAAACACATAATAAAATTTTCTCGCTCAGAACACAAGAAACACACCTGGAAATTCTGGCTGGGAAAAAGCAATAAAATAACCTATAAAACTGGTATTTTGAGATTCTGGAAAACACACACACACACACACACACACACACACACACACACACACACACACACACACACAGATAATTTGGAAACCGTCAAGGGTACGGGACCAACCCTTGGGGAACATCTAAGTTATTTCCGAGAACACAAGTCCACTCTGCAGGAACACATTAGCAATTTATATAAAGTGCGCTACGGGTTTTGCGATGCGAGGTGAAGCAAGGAGGGGAAGAGAGGAGGAAGGGGAGGAAGAGGAGACGTGTGTGGGAATGGGAAGGAGGGGAATGAGGGAGGGAAGGAGTGGAGGGGAATGATAGTAGAAATCGAGGGGTTGGGGGTTGGGGGAGGATGGAGACGCAGGAGGGGGCACACGAGACAGGAGAAAGGAGGGAGGGAAAGGAGGAAGGACTGTTGAATGGAACAGGAGACATAAGAAGGAAGAAAAGACAAAGGTTAAACATTGTGTACTGTGTGTTGCTTAGCATTCAGAGGCGACACTCCTTCTCTCCCTCTCTTCTTCTCTCTCCCTAACTTTCCCTCCCATCGTTCCTTCATACATCCCTCCCTCCCTTCCTCTCTCCTCCCCTCCCCAGCGGGTGGTGTAGCTCTCTTGTTTCTCTTAGTCACTGACAGAAAACTAATGAGAGAGAGAGAGAGAGAGAGAGAGAGAGAGAGAGAGAGAGAGAGAGAGAGAGAGAGAGAGAGAGAGAGAGAGAGAGAGAGAGAGAGAAAGGAACACAACAGCCAGATCAGACACCAGAACTTTAATTACCTAAAATAAATCATCCTTTAACGAACTAAAAAATCATTGTCTTTGTTAAATATTAGCACCGAAGAAGACTCATTGTCCTATCTAAGAGTTATGGGCGAGGCTCCTGACACACAGACACAAAGGTACACAGACACCCCTACACCATGACAGCTCCACACTTCACTACACCTCTATACACTGCATGTTCCTCCCACTTTTATCGACAGAGGACATTCCAACCTGTGTGTGTGTGTGTGTGTGTGTGTGTGTGTGTGTGGTGTGCAGCGTTAATGAGCTAGAAACTGAAGAGGGGATTATTAGAAGCTACTGAAAGCAACATGAGTCTAACCTCTGTCAGTGTTGACCCTTAATGAGGCGCAGGAGGAGGATATATGAAGCGTTATTTGAGGATCCTGAATGTAACACGACCCACTCATAAATAATGCGAGTAAGACAGAGAGTGAGAGAGAGAAAAAAATTCATATAAAAAAATCTAGTCGAGGTTTCTCAGAGTAACAGCGGCTTCGACCTCCTCTGTGTGTGTGTGTACGTGTGTGTGTCAGTTAATGAGAGAGTGAGGGTAGTTGATATAAATGCTTATTAAAGAAAAAGACGCGGGTTAAGTCTTGCGAAAATATAATGGCATTCTAATTTCCCCGTTCTTGTGTTCGGGTGATGGGACGCAAGTATAATGGGGAAGGTGACTCGAGGCTGTCAAAACTAATCCCCGCCTCCCTGCTGCTCTGTACCCTGGAATTAATACTGTAATAATACATGATAAAGAAAAGAGTTTAGAGATTATCCTAACGTTATTTGAGGCCCATGGAACTTTTTGCCTCCTGTCGATAAATTGCAGCCTTCCAAACAAGAAAAGAAGCGAAATTATAGGCTGAAGTATTCTTGCAGTTGATTTTTAAGAGTACACGCGAGTAATTTATAGACCTTGTGACATTGAATCTTGTTTGCGCCAATGGAAAGAGACGCGGGTACTGAGATCAATGTAAAAAGAAAAATAAATAAATAAATAAAAAGATATAAGAAAATACCCGATAAATGTCAAACAGCGGTACGTACTCCATTTTTCTCAGAGTTTATTTGTGTTCTGGAAGCATAAAAGTTGACCATTTTTGGCAGATGAAGAAAGGGGTGAAGTTTTAGGTTGTATGTTCCAAGTTGTGCAGGAATGTGTGGAATGGTAAAGACTTGTAATGGTGCCGCTGTTTGGCTCTGTCTTGCCTTCTCTCAATATACATATTTTTCGCTCTCTTCTCTTTTAGTTTGCTTCTTTTATTTTATTATTTTTTTCCATCTCATTCTATTTGACTTCCTACCCTGATGTATTTGCTATTCACGTCTCAGTCTCTCTCTCTCTCTCTCTCTCTCTCTCTCTCTCTCTCTCTCTCTCTCTCTCTCTCTCTCTCTCTCTCGCTTCTTCTTCTTGTGTCATATTTTTTTCCCAGGGTAATAACATGGAAAAAAAGTGTGTGTGTGTGTGTGTGTGTGTGTGTGTGTGTGTGTGTGTGTGTGTGTGTGTGTGTGTTTTCATTCCCTTTTCTTTTAATGCCTTTTTCCAGATTCCTTCACGTGTCTGTCCATCCAACACAAATCTGACACTTCCATCTGACGTCACGGTACCTCCTCCTCTTCCTCCTCCTCCTCCTTCTCCTCCTCGCCACGTCACCTGCACGTCACCCTTCCGTCCCGTAGCGAAATTTATAGATGACACTTTTATCTTGGTCCTGTGACGAGTAATAGTACCGGTGAGAGAGAGAGAGAGAGAGAGAGAGAGAGAGAGAGAGAGAGAGAGAGAGAGAGAGAGAGAGAGAGAGAGAGAGAGAGAGAGAGAGAGAGAGAGAGAGAGAGAGAGAGAGAGAGAGAATGTTGTACCGTTCACTACACCTGCACCAAAACACTAATTTTCTCCACGTGTAAATAAACAGAATAATCTAATCAGTAAGAGTGATAGGTATATATGTGTCGGTCTGTGTCTGTGCGTCTGTCTCTCTGTCTCGGTTTTAAAGAGATGTGACTTAATGATGAAAACAAAACCACTTACCTACTCAGAATGGTGGAGGATTATACGTAAACATTACAAAATTCTAATTATTTAAGCAAGGAACCGTATCGTATATCTTAGTGTTTCTTGGGTCTGGCGTATTTGTAGTCAGGCGTATTTGTAGTCATTTTTCTGCGCAGTGCCACTCTCTCACAAACTACACCTTTTTCTCTGGTTATAACACTCTCTTTTGCTTCTCTCCAGCACATTTTAGGTAACACCGCTGCATATGGTTTGCTAATATTCTTTAATAAAACATCGACTTGTAAATTAAGAGAGATTAAAAAAAAAAAAATGGAATCGTGCGAGTCTAGGCAGTAATCCTTATAATCTGAGCGGCAAAAGTTTTAAATAGGGAATATCAGCAACACATCTGCATATCTTCCACTTATGTATATAAACACAGCTGCAGCCAAACCACACTCGTAGATATTAGCGGGAACCCTTTTTCACGCCACACGCATCACACTGAGCCCTAAAAGCGAATGATAACGGGGCGAAAAGACATCAAAGGTGAGGCGTGAGGTGAAATCGGGAGGGTTGGCGCGTCTGGTTATGGGGAAGGCAGAGAGGGGGATGCTAGGGAGCTGCAGGAGAGGGAGTGGGGAGTGGGAAGGGCGTAGAAGAGAAGCGTCGACTAGGAACCGCGTGAGCACCTCGCTGCTAACAAGGCACCTGTCGTTCACGCCCATAAACCCCACAGCAGTACGGTTCCCCGCTGCTCGTGATGACCGAACACATCGTTTAGCGCCTGTACGTCGCTCAGTGTCCATGTTTAGGGCGAGCGACGAGAATCTTGCGAAAACTGAGCGGGAAATAAGGCCGGCGTGGATGAGAGAGAGAGCCTCGTGTTGGTGGCAGGTGAGTGTTGCCTTGGTGTGCCGTGTTGTCACCTGCCTCTTCCACCTCGCAACTCAGGTGGAAGGGACGAGGCGTTGCTGAGGTGTTTCCGCGGTGCCTGTTGAATAGGGAGGGACAGGGGAAGCGGTGGAGAGGCGTAGAGGAGGGAATGGAAATGGGGAAGGGAGGGCGGAGGGGAATGGTGAGATAGAGGCTTGAGATTTCGCACGTCGGCCACACCGATGACGTCAATGAGGGAGACTCGGCTTAGCGTTCACTATTCACCGCCCATCTCTCGCCGCCCTCCGTACAGTCACCGCAGGAGGGGCACACGTCACCCGCCGCCCCTTTTTGGTCCAAAGATAATACGTGCATGTCTTTTGCTGCCTGACTTACGATATGGAATATTATAGAAGATTTTATGAAGCTTGTTCAAGTGCGAATTACAATTATGTAGCCTAAGTTAGACACTGCAGGAATGCGACACAGCCTCTCTCTCTCTCTCTCTCTCTCTCTCTCTCTCTCTCTCTCTCTCTCTCTCTCTCTCTCTCTCTCTCTCTCTCTCTCTCTCTCTCTCTCTCTCTCCTTCCTCCTCGCCTTTGCTGCAGTGATGATATTGGTTGTTCCATTTGCCGTAATAGCAACCCGTATACAGTAATGCAATTTTGCTCTCAAAGTCGCCCTCATTACTGTGGAAATGTAAAGCATCATATACATGCCACTTATTTTATTCGCACTGGACAAGCTTCTTAATTTGGAAGCGAATACGCGGGTAAAAACTTCTAAAGACGTGGTTTATTTTACTTGCAAGTGTCTGAAATTGTGAAGTCGAGGCGTCTACTTGTGTTGGCCACGAAAAACTTGAACGTGTCCAGTCTTACTGCTCGCGTCTAGTATACAGCTGGCGAATATGTCAGCAGCTTTGAAATGTAAGCCGTGTCAGGACGATAGCGAATGATTCAGTCGGCAGCTGGAGGAATGATTAAGCACACCTGATGTCTCAAGTGGGTGAATGAGCTTGTGTTGTCTGCTACTTTGGTTTCTGCAGATCATTCGTGTGAAATGGGCCCCAAATTAACGCAACTGAAGAATAAAGTAATATTCACTAGTGTTAATGTTGTTAAAACCTATCTAAACATATGAAGAGCCTCCTATTTATCAGCTTTACCACTACATACATGTTGTTCTTATTTTCTCGTTAGAAAATCATGTGGTTCAGCTTGGAGAACTCGTGCATAATTTAGTTCACGATATATAACAAAGCCTCAAAATACTTCTCCCATGACCCCACGACCTCCGAGACTGGCATCAGATCAAAACACTGCCAACCTCATCCTTTTTACCCACCAGTCTGTGAACGTTGAATCATTTGCGACTTTATCACTCAGAAAATCACTGTGGGAGAACAAGAAGCCAGCCACCGAACGAGCCAGACAACAACGTCAAAAGTAGCGCCGTGGAAAGCCGCTCTGAGACGCAGACAAATGGATCTAGTGCTAACAGTAATACAGATGTTCTCGCCCTCAGCACTGCGCGGTGTTTGTTTCTCTTCGTTAAGTGTAAAGGTTAGGCGTTGTCTTTGTCGTTTTTTGTTGTTAGTTTATGATTAGGTCACGCTTATTTGGTTTTCTTTTATTGAAACTGCCTCACTAATTGACCGACCGACTGACTGACTAACTAACTGACTAACTGACTAACTACCTAACTAGCTAATTTACTAAGTAATCAACTGAATGACTGACTGACTGACTGACTGATCAACCAACTAACTAATTAACTAGCAAATTAACTAAACACACATGTTGAGTAACAGATTAACTAACTAGCAAACTAAATAGCCAACTAAGTAACTGACTAAAACTAACTAAAAAAAAAACGAAAATTAATCTACTGCTGTTACTATCGCCACCACCACCACCACCACCACCACTACAACACCACCACGGCAGCAAAAACCATTACTTGTGTGTTATCCTTGCATGGTCCGTCTCCACATTATCATTAACCACACGATGGAAAAAAAATAAATAAATAAAGTGTGGGATACGAACCTTATTTTTCTTCCAAATTTTGTGCGTGAAAGTGGCAGGTGTACTATTAGGAGATTATTGTAGAGAGAGAGAGAGAGAGAGAGAAAGAGAGAGAGAGAGAGAGAGAGAGAGAGAGAGAGAGAGAGAGAGAGAGAGAGAGAGAGAGAGAGAGAGAGAGAGAGAGAGAGTGAGTGAGTACGTGGGTGAGTGTGTACGTGGGTATATCCTTCAGCTGACGTGTGAGGGGATAGGGAGGAGCGAAGGAGAAGGAGGAGGAGGAGGAGGAGGAGGAGGAGGAGGAGGAGGAGGAGGAGGAGGAGGAGGAAGGAGGAGGAGGAGGAGGAGGAGGAGGAGGAGGAGGAGCACCAGCAGGAAGGAGGAAGGCAAGTAGGTAGGTAGAGGAGGGGAAGAAGAAGGAGAAGAGGAGGAGGAAGAGGAAGAGGAGGAGGAGGGAAGAGGAAAACGTCAGTATTTGATGGAGTGATGATAGTCTAGCCTCAGAATCTGTCTTAAGGGAGAGAGAGAGGGAGAGGGAGAGAGGGAGAAGGAGAGAGAGAGGGAGGGCATAGGTGAGGGTTTGAGGGACGTGGCGGGAAAGGAAACAACAACACGACAGTAATCACACATGGAGGCAAAATGGGAGACTTTTACGAGGGAGAAGAAAATGAAAGAAACTCAAATAATAGACGTGTGTGGTACAGGAAACGAGGGAAGGAGGGAGAGAGGGAGGGAGGGGTTAGATGGTGATGATGGTGGTGGTGGTGAGGTTAGGTGAGGTGAGGTAAGGTGAGAGGGAATAGTAATGGATGGAAGGATTTGAATATAGGAAGTGAATGCTAGAAAAATGAAGATTAATAAAAAAATAGTGAAATAAAAAAAAAAAAAAAAAAAAATATATATATATATATATATATATATATATATATATATATATATATATATATATATATATATATATATATATATATATTATAAACAGAGGAGGTATAGGTGGAGAAGAAGGAGGAGGAACAGTAATAGTATGTAATAGTAGTAGTAGTAGTAGTAGTAGTAGTAGTAGTAGTAGTAGTAGTTGAGAGATGATAATGAAAAACGAAGAGAAAGATGTAGGAAGAGAAGAAGAGAAAATAAAGAGGGAATAGGAGATGGAGAAGGAGGAATAAGAACAAGATCAAGAACAAGAAAAAAGACAACATAAGTATAAAAACAAAAAAGAAAATATAGAAGAAAATAAATAAAACAATGAGAGAAAAAGGACCAGCACCAGCAGCAGCAGATGTTAACGACAATGCTGGTGATGGTGGTGGTAATAGCGGCGGCTATGATGGCAGTAGTAGTAGTAGTAGTAGTAGTAGCAATAGTAGTAGTGGTGGTACTAGTAATGGCGGTCCTCCCTCCCCCATGAGAAGCGATGACTGCGTGACAACACCTGCATGGGGGCGGCAATTAAGAGAAAAACACTGAACAATTTCCCAGACAGGTAAATTGTATACGACACGGAGGGTTGCGGGGCTAATGGCGAGGCGATGGATGGATAGGCAAGACGGATAAATCCCTCAATCAGTATTATTATCGCTATTATTTTGTTGCAGTCGACGAGTGAAGGTGACGGTGGAGGAGATGGTGGAGATGATGATGGAGGTGGTGGAGGAGGTGCAGGGAGTTGCAGGTAGTAGTGGTGGTGGTAAAGGTAATAGGTTTTAGAAGTGGGAAAAGTGTTAGTAGTTATTATTTTAGCTAAAACTTCACTAATTTTACCTAAGTGAGAATATAAAATGAAAGAGGAACGATAGGAAAGGGAGTGGACCAGGAGTGCATGTGGTGGTGGAGGTAATGGAGGAAGTGGCAAAGACAGTAGATTTTAGAAGCGAGAAAATTAGTAGTACTGATCATTTTTGGCTAATCATTTTTGTACATAATGAAAAAAATAAATAAAAATAACGATAGAAACAAACGATCGTGACAAAGACAGTAGTTTTTAGAAGAGAAGGAAAGTGATATTCGTGATTATTTTAGCTAAAACTCCCTTATTTAAACCCACCAATAGAAAGAGAAACGATAGGAAATGAAGCACACGAGGACTGGACATACGTAATCATAGTAGAGGAGGTGGGAAAGGGAATTGGTATCAGAAGTAAAAAAAAATATAGTAGAGGTTATAATTTTCCTTAAACCCTTCTCTATTTTACCTAAGAATAGAAAGAAGAACGGTAAGAAAGTTCATCAGCTAACTCCGAGCTACTCCCAGGAAGCAGGTTCACCCCCAGCCCCGCCGTACATATATTGTCAGTTTGCAGTCGTTATATGGTACCGGCTGAGAGCATGAATGGGGAGGGCAGGTAATGGTCGCTGTTTTAACCTGGCGACTCACCCCAAAGTGCCGCGAAACTAGCTGGGAATGGAGCTTTCACCTTAATCTCTGTCGGTCCAGTTTTATAGTGCATTCTGACGGTGCTGTTGAAAGTTATGATTGGGTAATTGTATTTATGTCCTCTTTTTACGTCCGCGGACCACAAACTCAGGGAGAGATGGAAGAAGGGATGGAAGGAAGCCGAGAGAGAGGGAGTGTATACAGTAAAGGTGAAATCAACGCTGCTGTAGAGAGTAAGCTGCCACTGGTTTTCTTGATGCCTTCATCCGTCGAGAGAGAGAGAGAGAGAGAGAGAGAGAGAGAGAGAGAGAGAGAGAGAGAGAGAGAGAGAGAGAGAGAGAGAGCATCATGCCTGTCTATAACATGAGTGATGAGGCGTGGGCCAGAAAGATTAATGATCTGGTAACTGCCTTTGGTAATGAGAGAGAGAGAGAGAGAGAGAGAGAGAGAGAGAGAGAGAGAGAGAGAGAGAGAGAGAGAGAGAGAGAGAGAGAGAGAGAGAGAGAGAGAGAATGATTGTTGTATTACTTATAGCCAATAAATAAAAAAAATAATAAACTAACACCATCATCACCACTTACATGAAAGCTAAACTATACAGAACGAAAAAAAATAAAGAAGAAAACAAGGATTAATGACAGATAGACAGACAAACCAGCACGAGATTAAGTGAGCGAGGAGGGAAGAAAACAAAGAGTGATGGAGGAATAGGAGAAAGAGAAGGAGGATCACCACAGGGAGTAGAAGGAGAACCAGGAGGCGGAGGAGGAGGAGGAGGAGGAGGAGAAGTAATCTTTCTTCCTCTCCACCTCGCCGTAGTGACTGTCGAACCAGCCGCTGGACGTCATTCTCACGCCAGTCAGGTCTTCCAAACACACTCTGCATCTCTTATTGCAAACGCTTAACGTGGTCTCGGAATATATTAATTTTTTCTTCTTTTATTTATTTTTTTTTCCAGTTACGCACGCCTTCCCTCAAGATGCCAAATTTCAACAGGGTCTTCACTTTTCTCCCTCTCTATCACGTGTCCATGCCAAGTGTTCTCGAAGTGCACTCGTCTCCCTTTTCCAGTGTGGTCTGTCCTTTTTTTTTTTTTTATCTTATTCTCTCTTTTTTTCTATTTTTCATATTTTCCATCGAAGTTCATGCATCAAAGGGTTTTCTTTTATCTATCTTTTCCTTTTTACCTTCACAGATTCATTTAGTGTTACCATGAGGAGGAGGAGAAGGAGGAGAAGGACGAGAGGAGGAGGAGGAGGAGGAGGAGCAGGACAAGGTGGTGGTAGAGAAGGAGGAGGAGGAGGAGGAGGAGGAAGCAGGAGGAGGAGGAGGAGGAGGAGGAGGAGGAGGAGGAGGAGGAGGAGGAGGAGGAGGAGGAAGAGGTGGTGGTGGTGGTGGTGGTGGTGGTGGTGGTGGCGGTTGTGTGGTGGAGAGGAGAAGATGGTTGTAGTGCAGACAAAAGCGGAGGCGGAAGAGCAGAAGTATAGGAAGAGGAAGAAAAGGAGGAGGAGGAGGAGGAGGAGGAGGAGGAGGAGGAGGAACAACAACAAGAACAAGAAAAAAAACCATAACCACCAACGAGAACTACAACATCTAACAACAAGAACAAGAAGAAGAACAAGAAGAACAAGAAGAAGAAGAAGAACAACAACAACAACAACAACAACAACAACAACAACAACAACAACAACAACAACAACAACAACAACAACAACAACAACAACAACAACAACAACCAAGTGAAACGTTGAAAAAAAAAAGAATTACACTGATAGAAAAAAAAACAAAGAAAAAAAAAAGAAAAAAGGAGGAGCAGGAGGAGGAGGAAGAGGTGGAATACAAAGGCATGTCTATTTACACAGTAGCAGCAGGCACCATTATTTTCCTTTTCCTTTCTTTTCACCTGATTGAGACGTCTTGAGTCACCAGATGTCCCCAAGGCAGTCTGGCAGAGGGGGAGCAGGGAAGGGATAGAATGAAAGGTGAAGTAAGGGGCAGGTGTGGTGTTGTGGTGAGGCAGGTGTGTGCGTGTGTGTGTGTGTGTGTGTACAGAGTGAATGAAATGGACAAAGGAAACATAACCGCAGTAGGTGATGAGAGAGAGAGAGAGAGAGAGAGAGAGAGAGAGAGAGAGAGAGAGAGAGAGAGAGAGAGAGAGAGAGAGAGAGAGAGAGAGAGAGAGAGAGGGGAATATGAAAGAAGATAGAGAATAGTGAAATAAATGGTAAATAGAAAAATAAAAAATGAGGAAGACTGCCCGAGACGGAGGAGGAGAAAAATAGATGAGAGAGAGAGAGAGAGAGAGAGAGAGAGAGAGAGAGAGAGAGAGAGAGAGAGAGAGAGAGAGAGAGAGAGAGAGAGAGAGAATCCCATTTGTGCATTAAAGACAAGGGGAATAAGAACAGAAAGACGAACAGAAGAAGGAGGATGAGAAGGAGGCGGAGGCTGGAAAGGACGAGGATTTGCAGATCTAAAAACAAGTTAAGAGGAGAGCAGAGGGGTGGAGAGACTGGACGTTCTTGGAGTAGATAGATACATAAATAGATAGTTCATTCTCCCAGTAGTTCGATAAATAGATAGATACAGATGTGTCTTGAGATAAACACCATCGCTGACACACCTGACAGCTTTACAACGTAGCCACTTTTTAGCAAAGACATATTCTAATCTCGAGGCAGCAGCAGCAGGTTCAGAGAGAGAGAGAGAGAGAGAGAGAGAGAGAGAGAGAGAGAGAGAGAGAGAGAGAGAGAGAGAGAGAGAGAGAGAGAGAGAGAGAGAGAGAGAGGGGGGGGGGGCTCCGCAAAACTTCATAAAGCTGTCAAGTCTATCAACACCAGTGATTACCTTTAGATCTCTCTCTCTCTCTCTCTCTCTCTCTCTCTCTCTCTCTCTCTCTCTCTCTCTCTCTCTCTCTCTCTGATAAGCTACACTGTGCAATCTAAAGTAAGAGCTGCAAGATAGTAGAACTTTTTTGCGTTCAGTAGCCTAAATTTACTTTTATCACATGGCTGCCTGGGAACCAACAATTGTCCTGATGCTAGCTGTTCAATTGTGTTTATTTTTAGTTCGTGCAGACATTATCCTAAGAGCCAAAAGGTCTGCTGATGCTTGTTCTTGAGTTGTGTTGTTTTTGGTTTATGTATAATCGATTCAAATATTAACTGCCCTCTCCCACCAAAAAAACAACAACAAAAAAAAAAAAAAAAAAACGCTTCATATCCTTCATCGTCTCCTCCTGCGTCCCCTCCTGCGTATCCCCACCACTGTGTCCCGCTGCTCTAGTCCTGCCACTACGCGCTCAGGCATCATTACAGTAGCCACTTGTGATCCCTTGAGTTCATGAATACTCGAGTCAAAAGGAAAAAAACAAAAAAAAACAGCTTTGACTCCCTCCTTCTGCGTCTCTTTCAGTATCACTCCAGCATTGCGTCCCGCCTCTCTGGTCCTGCCATCGGGTACAGGTATCATTAGAGGAGCCACTTGTGCTCCTTTAGTTCATAAATACTCAAGCGAAAGATAAAAAAAAGACAAAAATAAACCTGACTCTCTCCTTTTGCGTCTTCTCTAGTATCACTCTAACATCGTGGCCTGGTACTCTGGTCCTGCCATCGGGTCCAGGCATCATTACAGGAGCCGGACAACCCCTTGAGAGATCGAGGAGCACGCGGGGTTTGTTAGTGTGACGTGGTGTGTGAGTGATGGCTTCGTCCTCCGCGCCGCCAAATGATGAAGGTCACAATCAGAGGCGGCGACTATCTGTCCTCGCTATCAGAACGTGCTGATAACAACCACAGTCACCTCTTATCATCATTAAGGTCCTCCAGACAGCGCGGCGTGACGGATGGCTGGACATGTAATTGAAGAGTACTTTGGTAGGGGTGGTGGTGGTGGTGGTGGGGGTGGAGGTGTTGGTAGAGGAGGGGGTGGTGGTAGAAAATATAGTAAAGAGTAGGACTGAGAGAGAGAGAGAGAGAGAGAGAGAGAGAGAGAGAGAGAGAGAGAGAGAGAGAGAGAGAGAGAGAGAGAGAGAGAGAGAGACTCAACTTACTGCCATCCATCCACGTTTACCTATACGCTGGTGAGGTAATGATGATAAATAAACGTCTGCCTGTCTCTCTCTCTGACTCTCTCTCTCTCTCTCTCTCTCTCTCTCTCTCTCTCTCTTTGTTGTACTGGTCGAAGAAACATTATCTTAGCTTCAGCTGATTGGAGAGAATGCACACGTCGGCTTCATCTGTGTGTTCAGGTCTTAGAGATGAAGGAGACGAGAGGCAAAGAAAACGAAGGGAGAGAAAGAAAGTACTTTTCATTCGAACATAATAACACTTATAAGA
>NC_087151.1:9192500-9202500 GCF_035594125.1 Scylla paramamosain | reverse complement strand
TATCATATTGCGCCCTCATCGAATGACTCCTCACCTGCTGCTGCTCCTTGTGTTCTTCTCCTACTCGATCTGTAGTGCTAAATCAATAGGTAGACAAAGGAAAACCACGGTAGAAAATAAAGCGCAAGACGATGAGATAGAAAAAAAGTGAAGTTTAACACGGCGTCGGTCTCATCTGCGTCGTGATAAGATCCTTTACAAGCGTCTCGCCCTCGCCTCCGAGGCTGGCGTCCGGCCCTGTCCAGATTATTTCTTCCTCTTTGTTTAGACAGTGCTAAAGAGGAGGAGGAAGGCAGCTACAACCCAGAGTCACGCCATGAACCTTGATACAACACCTCGTTCAGGCCTCTCCTCTCCTTCTCCTGTTTCTGGTTTTTACCTGGTGTCTGTGTTTGTGTTTAGATGTCTTTCTTTTTCTCTGTTCTATTTTATTATGTTCTGCTCTTTGCGTTGGTTTCTCTTTCTCGTTTTCTATCTGTTCTGTTCTGTTCTTCCTCCTCCTGCTTTGTTACTTGCTTTTTTTTCTCTCTCTCTCTCCCTCTGTTTTGTACTGTTGTGTCTGTTCTTCTTCCTCGTTAGTTAGCTTGTTGGGCTGTTGTCTGGTTATTTGGTGTCTGGTGTCTGTGTTTGTGTTTAGATGTCTTTCTTTTTCTCTGTTCTATTTTATTATGTTCTGCTCTTTGCGTTGGTTTCTCTTTCTCGTTTTCTATCTGTTCTGTTCTGTTCTTCCTCCTCCTGCTTTGTTACTTGCTTTTTTTTTCTCTCTCTCTCTCTCCCTCTGTTTTGTACTGTTGTGTCTGTTCTTCTTCTTCCTCGTTAGTTAGCTTGTTGGGCTGTTGTCTGGTTATTTTTTTGTTATTGATGTGTCTGTCTTTTCTTCTTGTTCTTTTTATTCTTCTTCGTTAGTTACTTTGAAGAGTTGTTGTCTTATTATTTTTCTGCGTGTCTTTTTCTCTTGTTTTGTTAATTTTCTTAGCATGCATTCATTCTCTTTTATTCTACTCTTTATATTCTGTTATTCATCCTCTTCTAAACTCTCTCGTCTACCTTCCCTCTCTTTCTTTTTTCTCTGTTCCTCTCACATCACCTCACTTTTATCCTCTTCTCTCTTCTCCTCTCCTCTCTTCTCCATTCATGTATATTTTTTTCATCTTCACCTTATCTTATTACATATTACTCATTCTCTCCTCTCTTCCTTCTTTCTCCTCACGTCTCATCACCTTTCCTCTCATTTCCTCTCCTCCCATTTCCTCTTCTCTCATCACTTAGTCTCTTTTCTCCTGTCCTGTCCTCTCCTCTCCTCTCCTCTTCTCTTCTCTTTTCTCCTCTCCTCTCCTCTCCTCTCCTCTCCTCTCCTCTCCTCTCCTCTTCTCTCCTCTCCTCTCTTCCCCTTTCTTCTCCTCTTCTCTCTTCTCCTGCTCTTCTCTCCTGCTCCTCTTCTCTTTTTCCCCTCATCTCACCTCACCTCACTTTACCTCTCCTCTCCTCTCTTCTTCTCACTTCACTTTACCACTCATCATCTCCTTGCATCTCCTCTTCTCCTCGCTTCTCTCCTTTGCACTTCTCTCCTCTCCTCTCCTCTCTTCTCATCTCCTCTCCTGCTGTTGCTGCTGCTCCTTGCACAACACAAAAGGCTGACGTCAGCACACCTGGTCCACCCTACCTGTGAGGGAGGAAGGACGAGCATTTAAGGCCCTAAGGTAACTGTCTCATTACCTGGCGTGTTTATGTCCCTAACTTTGACGTAGCGACTCTGACTCCACAACACAGTCTTTTGTTTACGGGGGCTGGCAGTGGTGGGTAGGTTGTCTCGTCTCTTCTTCTTCCTCTTGTCGCTTTTCATTTCATTTCTCCCTCTTGTGTTGAGTTTTAATTGTTTTATTTGTTTATTTCTTTTATATATTTTTAGGTACGAGTATGTGTGTTTTTGTGTGTGGATGTTTGTCTCTTCTCTCTTTGCTTTTTTTTGTTTCTTTTTGTTTTTTGTTCGTATTTCTTTTTCCTTTCTTGTTTCTTGGCTGTTTTGGTGGTTGTGTTTATATTTTCTTCCACTACGTTCTATTTTTTTTGTTTTTATTCATTCATCTGCGCTAATATTTTTGTGATCATTATAGTTGCTTATCTTTCTTTCTTTCTTTTTCCTTCTCTCTTTCTTCCGTTGTTGTTGTTTTTGTTGTTGTTGTTGTTTTTTATTGTTGTTGTTGTTGTTGTTGTTGTTGTTGTTGCTGCTGTTGTTGTTATTGTTGCTGGTGTTGCTCTTCTTCATCGTCCTCCTCATCTTTCTTTTCTTCTCTTTTGATCAGATTACTATTTTTGGTGTGTAGAAGTCACCTTGTTTTCCTCTACTATCACTCTTGCTTTTATTTATTTTCCTCTCTCTTTCCCTTCATCCTTCTTTCTGTCTCGCTTTCTCTTCCTCTTCCTTGGTTCATTAGTGGATCTCTTTCCTTCTCTGTATTTTTTTAATTTTTTTCATCATCATATCTGTTTTTCTTTTATCCCTGTTCCGTTTACGTGAAAATATTTTGTTTGGCCGTTATGTTAATGCTGCCTTTTCCTTCTTCTTTTATTAGTTTGTGAGATAACGTTTCCTTTCTTCTTTTAACTGCTTTCATTACATTATAACTCACAGTCTGCTGAAATCGCTCTCCTGTCCACTTTTTATATCACTTTATGGTTCTAGTTTTTATCTGAATGGTTTTTCTATTTTTTGTTCTATTTATATTCTCGTTCTTAATTTCCTGAAGTTCCAGTTTCTCGTTCTTTCTTTGGCAACTTCATTTTCTTTTGCCTATATTGGTAGCTGTTTTTTTTTTTTTCAGATTTAATTATTGTTGCACTTATTTTGCGGAGAAGCGTCTGGATTTAGTTCATTGTTGGTTCTTCGTTGTGTTTTTATGTAATTACTAGCCTTTCAATTTTTTTTTCTTTTTTATTCTGTTATTTTATGCGAAAGTGTCTTGGTTTATTTCGTTCTTGTCTTGATTCTGCTGTTGTTTTAATTGGTAACCTCTTATTTTTCTATTACTTTATAGGGAGAGGAATGTGATGATTTTGCTTCATTGTTAGATTTTTTATTTATTTATTTATTTTTTTTTTGTCATTTTGCAGATAATTGTTATGATTTTTCTTCGATGCTTGTTCTAGTGTATTTTACTTGGTAGTCTCTAATTTTGAGTATTATTTTATGGAAAGTGTCTTATTTTATTTTTATTTTTTAGTTGTTGGTTTTGTGTTATTTTAATTGTCAGTCTTATTTTTTTTTTGTCACTATTACTTTGTGGAAAAACATTACGATTTTCCTTCATTGTTAGTTTCGGGTTTGTTTTAATCACTGACGTCTTATTTTTTACTATTACTTTGTGGAGTATCACGATTTTCCTCATCGTTAGCTACGGCTGTATTTTAAGTTACTAACCTCTTATTTTTACTATTATTTCGTGGAGAGGTGTCATGATTTTCTTAATTTCTTCATTGATACCTTCGTGTTAGTTTTAATTGGAAGCCTCTTTATTAGATAGAGTTGCCTTGATATCTCTGTTATGGTGATAAGAAAGGAGCAGATTCTCCCGTGCATCTAAACACCAGAGGCAGTAACGAGGATTAGAACAGAGAGGAAGAACCTGTCAATTTAACAACGCGAGTGTGTGTATTAGAAAGTGACATCCCGTTCCTCTCTTTTACGTTTATTCTTGTTGTTCTTCTTTTTGTTCTTCTTGTTCCACTTGTTCTTGATCTGATTTTTTTTTTTTTTTGTCTCCTCTTCCACCTCCTCCTCCTCCGCATTCTCATTTCCTCTACCCTTCTCTGTGCTTTTATCTTGCCCTTTCTCTCCTCTCTTCTCTCTGCCTCTGTCTTCTTCCTCCTCTCTTATCTTGTCTGTGCCTCAATGGTGCTCTTCTTCCTTTCCTGCTCTTGCATATATTTCTTCTTTTCCTTTTCTTACTTATCACATTCCTCATTCTTCCTCCTCTCCTTGTCCTTCACTTCATTCTCTTCCTCCTACTCATCGTTTTCCTTGCATTATTTTTCATTGTCCTCCTTCTCCCTCCTCTCCTCCCTGTCCATATTTTTTTTCTCTTCATCTCACTTAAATACCTTCACTTCCTCACCTTACTCTTTCTCTTCTTCCTCCTCTTCCGTGTAATACGTGTTTAGGATCAAAATTTCTCCTCTCTGTTTGCCTCTCTCCCTCTTAGCATCGTTATCTTTCACATGTTTCCTTCATCTTACTCAAATTTCTTTACTTTCTTCATCTTCCTGTTTCTCTTCTTCCTTGTAATCACTGTCTAAGATCAAGGTTTCTCCTCTCTCTCTCTCTTTGTCTGTCTGTCTGTCTGTCTGTCTCTCTCCATCTGCCGTTTTTCTGCCAATGAATTCCACCTTCTCTCTCTTCTCGCCTTCCGCCTTCCTCCTTGCCAGCTTCGTTATCTCGCGAAAATTAAGCCTCACACGAAGGTTCCAAGCGGAGATAATGCTGCAGGGAAGAAGCCTCGACTTTCTTATTTTCCTGTTTCCCAGAATCTCCCTTATTAGTGTCTTGTATTTTGTTCCTCGCCTCCATCGTTACCTGGCTAATTATGTATCAGAACAATCTTTTTTTTTTCCCGTAATTGTTAAAGGTGTTTTTATTCTTAATCTCTCTCTCTCTCTCTCTCTCTCTCTCTCTCTCTCTCTCTCTCTCTCTCTCTCTCTCTCTCTCTCTCTCTCTCATGGATCTGGCTTTATTATTGTGTATTTTCATTGTATATAGTGTAAAAAACTATATGGATAATGAAAAATAACATTACCAATCTCTCTCTCACTCTCTCTCTCTCTCTCTCTCTCTCTCTCTCTCTCTCTCTCTCTCTCTCTCTCTCTCTCTCTCCCTCCCCCCGGTAAGGCAGACAAGTGTAAAGTGCATCGTCGTGAGTGAACATCGAAATGAGTTAATCTAGCCGTCCTTACCTGTTCACCCTGCTCTCCTCCGCCCTGCCAGCTCCTCCTCCCGCAGTCACCCCGATGTTTAGGGGGCTGTTTCTACCTGCCTGCCTTGCTGGTTCACTCGTCTCACGCGGCCCCCGTACCCTAGAAACGATCAAGATACATAGATTGATAGACAGACGTGCTGGAATGCAGAGTTGGGCAGATAGAGATGTAGATACAAGGGATGAGAAAAGTAGAGGCAGTAGACAGAGACAAGCAGTTTTGCATATATAGAGAGATACATGCAGGGAGGGGATGAGCTTGAGTGATAGAGATGCAGGCATAGACAGAAGTGTAGATAGATAGATATTTGGGCAGAAAGATGGGCTTAATTGACGAGGAATAAGCAAGTATGTTTTGAGATTATTATTATTATTTTTTTCATTTTTTGAGGAGGGAGAAAAGAGGGTTGAGAAGTCAGAGAAGAGAAGAGAAATACAATGAAAACAGGAATCAAAGGAGAGAGAGAGAGAGAGAGAGAGAGAGAGAGAGAGAGAGAGAGAGAGAGAGAGAGAGAGAGAGAGAGAGAGAGAGAGAGAGAGAGAGAGAGAGAGAGAGAAATTTCCACTCCAGACCAAAACAATAGGACGGGGATTCACAAACAAAAAGATAAAAACAAACTTTATAGACCCAATTTGCATGTTTTCAAGTCAATGGATTATCCTGCAAATGTCTTTGTTTTCATGCCTACTCCATCCTGCCCACGGTACGTATTCTGTTTAATCCTTCCCGTTTATTGCTGGCGGAGTGAGTGTGAGCGGACTGAGACAACCAATAGATAAGGAAAGGGCAGTAGAAAGTACGTACATTGGATACATTGTTAAGTCTGTACCTTCGAATAGTCAACCTTTTTTTTTTCCTTTTCCTTAGTTAACTTTTCCACTTGCATTTTCTTATCTTCTTTATGTATTCCCACAAGAAAAACAAAACTAGATATAACTCTCTCTCTCTCTCTCTCTCTCTCTCTCTCTCTCTCTCTCTCTCTCTCTCTCTCTCTCTCTCTCTCTCTCTCTCTCTCTCTCTCTCTCTCTCTCTCTCTCATTTCCCTTTGTCACGGTGATTGATTACAAGGGCGGGAGGGAAGGAAGATAAACGTACACTGGTCCATAGCATGTTAATGGTTGGTTAGGGGCCAAGACACACGAAGAAGGAAAAGGTGAGTAGGGGAAGGAGGAGGGAGGAGGAGGAGATGGAGGAGGAAGAGGAGGAGGTCAAAGTGCAACAGGGAAACGATGACGAGAAGGACAATACAAGGCAAAATAAAAAAAAAATGTTTATATAGAAGACAAGGGAGAGAATCAGAATAAGATTAAAAAAAAAAGAATCACGAAATAAAGACAGAAGCAGAAGCAGAAGCAGTAGAAGAAATAAGAGGAAGCTGCTAGTACTTGAGGATGAGAAAGAGTAGTAGTAGGAAGAGTAGGAGGAGAAGGAGTAGGAGGAGGAGGAGGAAGGGAGGGGGAGGAGGAGGAGGAGGTCGAGGGAGTAACTCTTTGCAGTGTCACTTGGTTCTTAGTTATGGCGATTTCGTCTCATAAATTCTCACGGTTACTGAGTGCAGCGAGCAGCCATATGTCGAGGAGAAAATACGGCAGAGGGCTAGCGCACAATACCTGTCTGAGTTACGCATGACAGGTGAGGTCATGTACTAACGAACCTAGTGCGAGGTAGAGAGGGAAGGAGAGAGACAGAGGAAGAGAAGGAACGAAGGAAGGAGAAGCAGACGTAAAGAAGGAATAAAAATGGAATGATGAGGGAAAGGAGTAGTGAGGAAAAGAAGGAGAGGAAATGAAACATGGAAAAGTGGAGAGGAGGAAGAAGGAGCAGTCGTAAAGGATGAGGGACGAAGGATGAACATTTAAAAGAGAAAGATGAAGAGAGAGGAAGAGGAAGTAAAGGAAGGAAGTGGAAAGAGGGGCGGGGTGGAAAGGGAAAGAAAAAGGAAAGGAACGGATATATAAACTATGAAAATGGAAACAGAAAAATGGAAAGATGATGAATGAAGAAAGGATGAGAGAGAGAGAGAGAGAGAGAGAGAGAGAGAGAGAGAGAGAGAGATGGAAAAGGAGGAAAAGAATGAAGGAAAAAAATATAAAAAGATATTGGAGAGGAAAAGAGAATAATGGCGAGAATAGGACATATGAAAAGGAATAGAGAAAAATAGAGAAAAAAAGAAAATTTCGAGAAAAAAAGTTTAAAAAGAACGAAATAGAAGAGAAAAGAAAGATGTAAAGAAAAATAAATAATAAGGATGGCAGGGGAGGAAAGAGGGACGTGGAGAGGAAAGGGAAATATGGAAAGAAAGTCAGAATGATGGGGAAAAATAAGAGTGATGAACCGGAAAAGGAAAGGTGGAGTGGGAATGAATCAGAAAGGTGTCGAAAGAGATATATGGAACCGGAGATAAGCAAAAGACAGGAAAGAAAAGAGAAAAGAATTGGGTAGGAAAAAAAATGTACTTGGGAAAAAAATGAAAATATCACACAAGGAAAAGGAAGCAGATGGGATGAATAAGATAAGGAAATGAAAATACAAAAGAGATAAAGAAAAATATGAAACAGAAAAGTGAAAATAATAAACATGAGCAAAGAAGAAATGAGAGAGAGAAATTTCATAACAATATTAAAAGGAAAAGAGGAGAAACATAACTGAAATTGAGGAGTGACTGCTAAAACAATAGAGATAAAAAAAAATGTGAAGAATAGACTGAGAAAAGGAGAGTAAACAAGAACAGTAGCCCTATATAAATTTTAAAACTAGGTTGAAAGTCAAGAAACATTGCAGATAGCAAAGTTAACACAGCCAACCCGTTCGGAAATCTTTCATTAGCTAGCTCTTATTTTGGAGCGGCAATGTAGGTACCATATTTTTAACTGAGAAGGGAATACGAGACTAGAGCAGTACAAGTAGCACACATAAACTGGAAAACTACACTAGAAGTCGAACAGCATCAATGGTTTTCAAGTTAACACAGCCAACCCGTTCGAAAGTTTTTTATTACCTAACTCTTCTTTAATGGTAATACAGGAGGCAAATAATGAGTGAGCAAAGGGTGAGATATTAGAACACTGACCTACATGAAGAGGAAAAAAAAAAACAGGTTGCAAGTCAAACAGCACACAGTGATTCTCAATCTAATGCAGCCGACTCGTTCTTTATAACAAAACCTTTTCTTTTTGAAGGCATATTTTACATGAGAAAAGGGTGAGATACTGGAACAGTGACCTCATGTAAATTGAGAGAACTAGGTTAAAAGTCAAGGAACATTAATCATTCAGAAGTTAACCCAGCCAACCCCAAAAATCTTTCATAACATGTCTTTTTTTTTCACTTTTACTTTGAGAGGCAGTTTAGGATCCGAATTTTAATATCTTTATTCACATGACCAACCTCCGTCAAGGGAATAAAATTAACTGGGAATAGAGTCATATAGAAAAAAAAATACACACAAAAGAGAAGAATGAGATACAAGCAGTGAAGTTTCCTTAGGCAGGGCAGTTGATGCCAAGCAAAGCGGAGCACAGCAAGGCCACGCTGACACATAAACCAGCAAGATTTAATGGGGTTAATGGACGAATCCACCTGAGGGTAATACATCTTTTTTCTTTAGTAAGGCTGATGATAAAAGGCAGGTGAGTATGTGAGTGAGTATGTGTGTGTGTGTGTGTGTGTGTGTGTGTGTGTGTGTGTGTGTGTGTGTGTGTGTGTGTGTGTGTGTGTGTGTGTAGTGTGCTGGCAGGTAATGTAGGCATCTTGCATTATGACAACAGGAATCAGGCAGTCCACCTCAATCCACCTTAATTGAATTTTATTGAGCAATTTTTCTAGTCGATGTATTAATGCAATTATTTCGATGGTTATTTATGGCGTGTGTGTGTGTGTGTGTGTGTGTGTGTGTGTGTGTGTGTGTGTGTGTGTGTGTGTGTGTGTGTGTGTGTATTGGTGCTCCCATTGTTCTAGTTCATTGATCGTAATTATTGTTTTTGTGATTATTATTTTTATTATTATTATCATTATTATTA
The DNA here is from genome assembly GCF_035594125.1 of Scylla paramamosain. NCBI lineage: Eukaryota > Metazoa > Arthropoda > Malacostraca > Decapoda > Portunidae > Scylla > Scylla paramamosain. The sequence continues at coordinate 9,193,513 of NC_087151.1, read as the reverse complement.
TTAGTAGTAGTATCAGTAGTAGTAGTAGTAATAGTAGTAGTAGCAGTAGTGGTCTTCTTCCTAATTTTCTTCCTCCTCTTTTCTTCCTCCTCCTCTTCCTCCTCCTTCTCCTCTAGCAAGTACAACATACCACTACTATGATGCCATTGCTGCTGCTACTGCTGCTCTAATTAGGGTTCGTGGCGGTCCTCCTGGTCACCCATTGTAGATAAAGCAATATTTTTCTACATTTAATTTGCATGTGGATTTTGATAAGTATGAGTCATGCTTGAGATAAATTCTTATTTTCATTTTATCGCTGTCCTCTCTCTCTCTCTCTCTCTCTCTCTCTCTCTCTCTCTCTCTCTCTCTCTCTCTCTCTCTCTCTCTCTCTCTCTCTCTCTCTCTCTCTCTCTCTAAGGCTTCGTAAGTAACTTTAATACTTAAGATGAAAGTGATCCACCGCTATGTGTGTGATTGTATACGTACATGTATGTATGTATGTATGTATGTATGTCGACAGGCAAGTAGGTGTGCATGTATGTATATGCAAATCACTGTATTTACACAATTAAACCTTAACCTGCTAAAACTACAAACTACATTAATCCTGAATTTTTCCGTATTATTTCTTTACATCTTCCTTTAGTCAAGATTATCATTTCCATTTATTCTGCAAAGTAACCTGTTGTAGGTGTAAATAAATCGTATATACTAACTTGACTGAAACTTCCCAAGGCTATTAACATAACGCTACCTCAAATAAAATGTTCCTGCCGCTACCATGATTAACAGCAGAGTAAGGGGACAAAGCTGTGAGTAGCTGTGGGAAATTAAAACTGAAGGGAAACTGGGGAATTTATATGAAAGAAGTAACAGTAGATGCAGGTTCAGGGGACTGCAGTATTATATGAAGGGAGGACGTGACAGGACATGGCGGGGCTGAAGGGAGCAAAGACTGGTATACTATATAGGTGATCAGGGTACGGATGAGTGCAAGTTGTGTGATGGAATATATAGAGAGGGAATGTTAG
>NC_087151.1:9182500-9185000 GCF_035594125.1 Scylla paramamosain | reverse complement strand
TTCTTGTTCTTGTTCTTGTTCTTGTTCTTCTTGTTCTTGTTCTTGTTCTTGTTCTTGTTCTTCTTCTTCTTCTTCTTCTTCTTCTTCTTCTTCTTCTTCTTCTTCTTCTTCTTCTTCTTCTTCTTCTTCTTCTTCTTCTTCTTCTTCTTCTTCTTCTTCTTCTTCTTCTTCTTCTTCTTCTTCTTCTTCTTCTTCTTCTTCTTCTTCTTCTTCTTCTTCTTCTTCTTCTTCTTCTTCTTCTTCTTCTTCTTCTTCTTCTTCTTCTTCTTCTTCTTCTTCTTCTTCTTCTTCTTCTTCTTCTTCTTCTTCTTCTTCTTCTTCTTCTTCTTCTTCTTCTTCTTCTTCTTCTTCTTCTTCTTCTTCTTCTTCTTCTTCTTCTTCTTCTTCTTCTTCGCGTTTATCACAACCACCACCAGCACCATCACCACCACCACGCTTCCATCCTCTTACATCCTAACTTCACTTCAGCGACCGTCTCTGGAACATCAGGTCACTGGTTCGTTGTAATCACGACTTGCTTGTAAATCCCAGTCAGTTTGCCCCTCCCTCACCTGTGCCTGGGCCTCCACCAGGTGTAAGCGCGGCCACTCCTGTGTGTGTGGCTGACGACTATAATCCCATCTCACCCCGCTCGCCCCTAGAAACGAGTAGTAAAGAGCATAATGCTAAGCCACTGAAACCCTATGGCGTCTTAGTTCTTAGTGTGTGTGTGTGTGTGTGTGTGTGTGTGTGTGTGTGTGTGTGTGGGTATGTTGTGTGTGTGTGTGTGTGTGTGTCAAGTTTCGTGTGTTTAGTTTCTTTTTTTATTATTATTATAGTTTTAGTAATTTTTTGTTTGAATTTTCACTGTAGTAATTAGAAAAAAAGGACGTTATGTACAAGAAATGTGTATATATTGATCTACCTCTTTATAGAATGTCGTAGCAGGATATAAGTGATTAATAGTAACGGTGGTGATAATGGTAGTAGTAAAAGTATAGTAGTAGTAGTAGTAGTAGCAGTAGTAGTAGTAACAACAACAAAAACAAATGATAATAATAATAATAATAATAATAATAATAATAATAATAATAATAATAATAATAATAATAATAACAATAATAATAAGTCAAGTATTAGTAGTAGCACGTATTTATTCGTAGTCATCTTTTCTTACAAGACTCAAATTGTTATTATGTTTTTGTGTGTGTATGTATGTGGATTTGTGTCCCAAATATGGTTTTGTAATATTGAGTTTATTCCTCTCTCTCTCTCTCTCTCTCTCTCTCTCTCTCTCTCTCTCTCTCTCTCTCTCTCTCTCTCTCTCTCTCTCTCTCTCTCTCTCTCTCTCTCTCTCTTTCTTCTCTATTTTGGCTCCGTTCTCGCCAAGACTTACTTAATGACCAAGCAATATTTCTCGCTCGATAAGGAAGCTGGTCGATATAAAAGTCACTTGATGGTCTTCGGGTTGGTCTACACACCCAACATGAAGGTAGGAATTGGGCTGGGGGAAGTAGAGGTGGTTGTAGTGGTGGTGCTGGTAGTGTTTTGTGGTGCTAGTGGTGGTGGTTGTAGTGGAGCTGTTGGTAGTGGTTGTGGTGGTGGTGGTGATAGTGGTACGGCTGCTGCTGTTGCTGCAGAGAGAGAGAGAGAGAGAGAGAGAGAGAGAGAGAGAGAGAGAGAGAGAGAGAGAGAGAGAGAGAGAGAGAGAGAGAGAGAGAGAGAGAGAGATGCGAATAAGGGTTACCAACTCGGCCCACTCCCCCATCCATCCACCCACCCACCCACCCATCCCTGTTCCCTCCCTCCATCCCTCCTTCCCTCACTCCGTCCACCGTATCCCAATAACACCCCCAAAATACCCAATTTCCCAGAGAATCGTCTTTACTTGAATGAGCTGCGGGATAAGTATAGAGATTCCCCCTCCCCTCCTCTCACTCCTCCTCCATGCGGTGAAACAGAAGAGTGTCCAAGCCACAGTCGAGCGTTCGGACACAGAAAGGGTTGGGACCAGGCACGCCATGCCCAGTGGCCGACCTTGAGTGAAGGGCGTAACACTGTGTCCCTCATGCCCTTACCCTCGCTCTTACGATAGAGACGCGGAAGGTGGGGTGGTGCAGGGGCGTCTTGTTTCCCTGGTGACTGGGGTGGAAGGGGAATGTCCCGAGGGCCTAGTCGGGATGGGAATGCCTTACCAACGTCTCAGTTCGGTATTTCTTGGCCCTCCTCACTCGGCGGCCGGCGGAGTGAGGGCAGGAGGCGTCTTGGCAGGCTGCGGCGCTACGTATGTTCCTTCTTCCTCCTCCTCGTGTCCTACACTGTCTTTCCTGCCGTCATCACTGTGGTTTCAGTTTATACGCCCTCTCAAGCATGAATAAAGAGGGAAGGAGTGTGGTGGTGCAAAGATTAGGGATAGGACACCCAACACTTTGGCCTCCGCCACCATATTCAACACCATAGTCATCACCACTACCACACAACCCTAAGCAACATCACACCACCACCACCACCACCACCACCA
>NC_087151.1:9175000-9180000 GCF_035594125.1 Scylla paramamosain | reverse complement strand
GGGGTCATGTTTTTTTCTCTCCATTTATACTCATATATTTTACTCAAATCTTTCCTTATTTCTAACATATTCCATCCCTCCTCCCGTCTCGTGGTTGAAGAAAGTCGTCACCTGGAAGTATCGCACAGACCCCCTCATCACGCGTCTTATTACAGTACTGCAGGGATACACTACCAGGGAAAATCACTCGCTATCAAGTAACATCCTCCCCAAATGAGTCCACTTACCAGCACACGCCAGCCGTCCCCGGGGTGGCGCGGGAAGCCATCCTGCTATCCTGCCTCGCCGCCACCCGCTGCACACCACACAAAAAAACACTCGTCGGTGGTGGTGGTGGTGGTGGTGGCGATACAAGCATTAATATCTTCATACCATCGCCGGGCCACAATCATCTCTTCCGCTCAGTCCGCTGCAAATTTCACGGCAACAGCAGTCTGCGTTTCCGCGACACCAGAGTTGGAGCGCTAATCGAAATTCCGGTAAAATGGTAAATTTGCATGTGGTGCCCGCGAGGAGTGGTGTGATGGGAGGGTAAACACGGCATTAGGGCCAAGCTGTGTGCTGCGGGCTGGCCTCACGATGTGCTTTCCTAACCAGGAGGCTGACAGAGAGAGAGAGAGAGAGAGAGAGAGAGAGAGAGAGAGAGAGAGAGAGAGAGAGAGAGAGAGAGAGAGAGAGAGAGAATCACGTCGGTAACAAGAAGCTGGAAATACATAAGCAGTACCAGACAAAAAAATCCCTATAAAAAGTCCTCCATTTGACAACCGTTTAGCTTCATCTTGCCTTCATCAGTCCCTTCACTCATACACGAGAAATAGACGAAGCATTTGAGAAGGGTTTTGCGTCACTTCCTCCTTCCAAAACCTTAATCTAAAGTCTCTCCAATTAACATGGGAGCATTGAGAGAACAACTGACTTCATTGCACTGATGGAGCTACAGAGGAAAGAGACGAAGCACCTGGTAGGGGTTTGCCTCACTACCTCCTTCCAAACCTTGATCTGAAGTCCTTGAATTCATATGGGAACAGTGAGAGCGCCACTAACTTCATTGTATTGATGGAGCTACACAGTTACTTCAAATTACATACTACACGCCTCATTTGGCTGGTCTGAGGCGGCTTGCCACTAAATCGTGCTACGTCAGGAATGTCGACTTGCTTTTTATCAAACTCCTGCACCTGACGCGTAACGGTGCTGGGGTTTTACGTTAATTGCTTTAAAGAGTTTGAAAGCGGTTGGTTGTTGCTGATGTAAAGCTCCATTTTTGTGTATCATCTTTGCTTCGTGGAAAAAAAAAAACAGTGGTCGGTATCAAAGTGAGGTGGTAAATGGATTTATAGATAGATAGCTAGGTAGGTAAGTAGGTAGGTTGGGAGAGAGAGAGAGAGAGAGAGAGAGAGAGAGAGAGAGAGAGAGAGAGAGAGAGAGAGAGAGAGAGAGAGAGAGAGAGAGAGAGTGTCTGTGTGTGTAAGATAAATTGATAAATATGTGAGTATAGGTAGATAGGTAGGTAGGTAGAGAGAGAGAGAGAGAGAGAGAGAGAGAGAGAGAGAGAGAGAGAGAGAGAGAGAGAGAGAGAGAGTCTGTATGTGTAAGATAAATTGATAAATATGCGAGTATAGGTAGATAGGTAGGTAGGTAGAGAGAGAGAGAGAGAGAGAGAGAGAGAGAGAGAGAGAGAGAGAGAGAGAGAGAGAGAGAGAGAGAGAGAGAGAGAGAGAGAGAGAGAGAGAGAGAGAGAGAGAGAGAGAGAGAGAGTTTTACAGCACCTACTTAAAAGGCTATGAACACAATGATAGAAACAGATCCAGAATATAAACATTTGATCGTTTTCAATGTTGATACTCGTACAAAAACAATTAATTCACTCCGTGGACATCCAGCCTTCACGCCCTCCGTGTAACTCCTCGAGGGTCACAAAGGTTATAGCCAACACCGAGTTCCAGTCCTGCTTTCATGGTCTTATTTAAATTTCCTGAGATTTTTTTTCCTGTTCCTGACTTTTACAATCTCTCTCCCTCTCTTTCTTCTTTTTGTGTCTTTCTTTTCAGTTATGTATCACGATTTTTAGGACTATATTTTTCTATCCTATCCTGCAGGGTTTCCTTATAAAATTGTATCACATTTGCCTCACCTCATTCTTTCCTCGCAAAATCGTACCTCATCTAGTTTTTTTCCTTTCTCTTTCCTTTTCGGTTCTCTCTCATGGTCTCTAGTACTATATTTTTCTACCCGATCCTATTGTTTTCTTCATAGCATCGAATACCTGCCTTATCTTGCTTTTATACACGCCATTCTGCCTTATCGCCTCTTTTCTTTTTTTCTCTCTCTCATTTTCAGGTCTCAGTCATGATCTTTAGTGCTGTATATTTGTATCCCACGCTGCATTTTTCCTCATAGAATCATATCACACCTTTTTCACTTTATTCTTTGCTCACAGAATCATCATTTTCCTTTTCACGCGTCACCTTGCCTCAAACCATCATGCTGCTTACCCGTTGCCTCACTCCTTTTTGGTATATCACAACTGGGTCCCTTTAGTAACGCCAAAGGCTGTATGATACAAACTTTTAGGTCTGACAATGAGGAAGCAGAATACACGATGACTGAGGGGTCTTGGAATGGGCCCCCTGTTTCTCTGAGCTGAATAGTGCTGAGGCTGTAGGGAGTTGGAAGAAAAAGGAAAGTAAAGAAATGGTAAATAGTTTAGTGGTATGTAAATAAATGCGTAAAGAAAGAAGGGGAGGAAAAAAAAAGATGTATAAAGGAAAAAAATGAGGAAAAAAATAATATGGCTATAATTTAGATGTTTTATTTGTATTGTTTTGATTTTGTTTTGCTATTTTTTTCGATTTTATTTATTGATTGATTTATTTTATTTTATTTTATTATTTATTTATTTATTTATTTTTTTTTATGACGTGCGAGGAGTGAATGTGGACGAAGATCATTTTTAAGGGACATCATGTCAGGCAGTCTTTGTTGCTGATCAATTTTCTCTCTCTCTCTCTCTCTCTCTCTCTCTCTCTCTCTCTCTCTCTCTCTCTCTCTCTCTCTCTCTCTCTCTCTCTCTCTCTCTCTCTCTCTCTCTTATCTATACTTTTAAATTCCATTTATTTTGACACTCAAAGGCGACAACAACACAACACACGCATAAACACACACACACACACACACACACACACACACACACACACACACACACACACACACACACACACACACACACACACACACACACAAACACACACTTTTGAAATAGTTTCTGTGGATTATTTTCTTATATGATTGTGTAACTTGGATATATTTCGTCATTTTAAGAAACAAAGTGTCAATACTGGACATGTTTGGCAATATTTGGTGAAGCATAATATAAATATTTTCCGTTGTGAAAATTAACCCGTTGTGTGTTAGAGAGTTAATAAGCGCAGGGGTCATGAACTGTTAAGCTTGATTATTAGGGATTATCATATTATTATAAACAACACCATCTGGGAGCAGGACGCAACTCTCACTTCTGGGTTTTGTAAATCATTGGATAGAGAAATTACTTGTACTCGTATCCTCTTTCCTTCTTTAATCTTAGTTTTTTTTTCTCAATATCATGCAAGATCATCCTTAGCTTTTTCTCCACATTTGTGCTGAAAGAATCGTCATCTTCCAAGGTTTCCTCAGTATGTTGATTTAGAGTCTATCCGCATCATTTTTGGTCATCCTCTTATCCAACACCTTTGTAACTGTAACATCCATTCATCATTCCACATCTCACACTATCACCTCCCTTTCTCATAAGCCTCATAAGCCACTTCAACCTTTCCTCATGCATTTTCCCTGATAATTCTTCAAGCTCATGATCTCCTTTTAAACCTTTCGCTCCTGACTTTATCTTCCTCCTCCTCTTTCACAACTGCCTTCCTCCTTTCCAAGCCTTGAGAAGAAAGTCTTTTCCCTCCTTTAATCTCGGTCTCCACCTCACTGTTGCTGCTTCTCATCTTTACTTCTGATTTTACAGTATATTGTTCACTCCTCTTTCACATTTATTTCCTTTCTCCCTAAGCCTTGTCACTTCTTCAATCTCAGTTTTTACCTTACTGTTTCATACTTCTCTTTACCTCTCACCTTGACACCTTATTTAATCTTACTCGTTTTCTCTCAAATCCACCTTCTTTCTTTTCTTGAATCTCTACCTTAGTGTTTCATGCCTCTCGCTACCTCCCATTTTCACACCCAATTTGATCTTACTCACCCCTCTTTCACCTCTTATTTTTTTCTTCTAAGCTTTGTCCGTTCTTGAATCTTCAGCTTACTATTTCATACTTCTTGCTACGTCCCATTTTCACACCTGTGCTTGCTTCCCCACTAACTTCCCTGCCCTCTCCCTCCCAGCCTCTCCTCCACCGCCTCCACGAATCGCTGCCCGTGACCAACACCTCGCCATCAGATTCACAGACATTAATGCTTTGAAGAGTGATTTGTTGGGATATAAATTGTGACGGTATCTCTCTCTCTCTCTCTCTCTCTCTCTCTCTCTCTCTCTCTCTCTCTCTCTCTCTCTCTCTCTCTCCTCGTCCTCCTCAGTCTGCTGTGCTCCTCTTTTTTCCCTTTCACCTCTTCCTCGTCCTCCTAGTTGTCGCTGTCGTTATCCTCCTCCTCCTCCTCCTCTTCCTCCTCCTCCTCCTCCTCCTCCTCCTCCTCCTCCTCCTCCTCCTCCTCCTCCTCCTCCTCCTCCTCCTCCTCCTTCACATTTGCTTGCAGACGGCTGTTGTGTTCCTCTCCCTCTTTACCACCTCGCTCCGCCTCTCACAAGCAATAGCAACATGCAGGATTGTAATCTTGTCTTACATTCTCTCTTCTCCTCTCCCTTCCCGTCATCCGCACCTTGCTCACTCCTCACAATGGCCGCCGAACAGACTCATGGCACACAATATATACGTGTCGTCGTGTGGAAGGGCGCTCATGAGTTAATGGTGTATGAGTAAATGATTTTTTTTTTTTTTTTT
>NC_087151.1:9162500-9167500 GCF_035594125.1 Scylla paramamosain | reverse complement strand
ATATAAAGCAATCATACACACACATACACACGAACACAAACGATCACACCTGATCAGTAATATAATTGAAGGAGAAACTCGATCTCTAGAAAAGTAAGATCAAGAGTGAACCGAAAATATCACAAAAATCCCCAAGATGAGGTTAGTCTACTTATCTAGTAATGGTCCGGGCTGAGTTATCACAGGCTTAGTGGCGTTTAATTAAATTCACAAGTTGAGAAAACCCGTCAGGTAAGCTTCAGGGTTGGGGGAGGGAGGGGCAGGTGAAGCAATGCATTTTTTTTTTATCTTTTTCTTTTATTTCTATTGCTTTCAGTACAGGGAGGTATGAGCGAAGGGGGTAGGAGGAGATGGTGCAGGTAAGGGAAAGGTTTCCAAGGGAGGGGAAATAGGAGGTGGGAAATGGGGTCACTCACCTGGGGGTTTTGTGTTCAGGTGTGCCTTCGGGGAACGGATTTTGAGATTCGCGTTAGTTCACCTGCCTGTGTTTACCTGTGAGGGAGCGGGGAGGTTATGTGTTTTTTTTTTTTTTCCGTCCTCTGCTAGTTGCTAAAAATAGTACTGTGATGAGCGTTACAGTGATGTTGATAATAGTATTAATAATAATGCTCGTTTTATTATTGTTATTATTATTATTATTATTATTATTATTATTATTATTATTATTATTATTATTATCATTAGTAGTAGTAGTAGTAGTAGTAGTAGTAGGAGGAGGAGGAGGAGGAGGAGGAGGAGGAGGAGGAGGAGGAAGTTCATGTTTTTGTTGTTCTTGTTGTTTTTGTTGTTGTTGTTGTTGTTGTTGTTGTTCTTCTTCTTTATTCTTATCTTGCAGCAGTAGCATTAGCGGTAAAAAAATAATAATAGTAAAAGGAAGAAGAGAAATAGAAAAAAAAGCAGATTATGACGCAAGAGAAAAAAATGACATTAGACATGAAGAATAAGAAGAGGACAAGAAAGAAAATAATCCAATCAGTTTACTCGCACAAAGCAGAATGAACGCAGGAAGAAATGCAAGAACTTGCAGGACGAGGCGGATTTAATGAGAGGAAAAAAAAGGAGGGAGGAAGTATTGGACATAAATGGTAAAAGACATAAAAAGAAACCAGAAGGAACAAAAGACTCGAGTGTAAAGGAAGTAAATGAACTGGATAAAATATAAAAATAATGGTAGAAGAGTACATGTGAGAGAGAGAGAGAGAGAGAGAGAGAGAGAGAGAGAGAGAGAGAGAGAGAGAGAGAGAGAGAGAGAGAGAGAGTAACGTGGTGGGAAATCTCAAGTAGGAATCATAGTTAGTAAAATGTAAAAGTCGTGATACATTCTCGATGAAGTCAACCATTCGTTTTAATTTTACATTCTCTTTTATTTTTCAGGTATGGACACTCGAGCACTGGATTACATCTCTCCTATTAGTAAGTATGAGACATGTATTTTTTCATTAGATAATATTCTTGTAACTCATCACAAACAGTCTTAAAGAGGACATAATATACCTATCTGTTTATTCTTCCTTTGTTTTCCATTGAAATTCATATCTCTTCACCACTCTCCCCACACACACAACTGTTGAGAAAAAAAGGTTATTGGTGTGTGATCAAGTACGTGTTGTCATAAAAAATGGAGGCGAGTGATTGGATACATTCTTCCTCCACATCTTTCACTCCAATCCCTCGATTTCCTTCGTTATTCTTGCATCTTTTTCCCTTTTCAGCTTTGGTTACTTCCTCCTCTCTTCTCTTGATTGTTCTTAGTCTCTTCCCTTTCGTCTTTCATCTAACATACTTTGCACCACATACTTCTCATTTCTTCCCGCTCTTCCACCTCCCAGATTCCATTTTTCCTCCACACTCACTCACTCACCCACTGACTGAATCACTTACTCACCCGATCACTCAATCTCTTATTTCTCTTCTCTTTTATTTTTCTCTGTGTGGTTGTTAGCTAGTTGTGTGAACGAGTGAATGAGCGAGACTTGTGTGAGGCATGAATACGTGTATGAGTGAACGAGCTAGGCTTCAGTCATAAGTGTTAAGTGGAAGTGCGCGGCCTGGCGCCGAGAGATCACCTACCTCCAGCCTTCTGTTCACACCTTCTGTGAATAAACACCTGCACTGTTACCTGCGTTTCCTGTGCCCCTGCTGGTCAAGAGTCGAACATGGCGCAGTGAGTAGGATCAGGACAAGGCTGCAGTGGGTACGGCGCAGAATGGAGAAGCAGTTGGAGGCGCTGGCTGCCCTGCTAGCGCGACAGTCAGAGCAGAGTCAGGCTCGCGAGGAGCGTTTAACCCAGCTGCTGGAGAGAGTGGGGACACAAGCTCCCAGTCGCACCACGGCGAGCAATGAAGGCGAAACCACAGCCCGCAGCACGTCTACCCAGGGCGCGAGGTTCCCGACGTCCGCCACCATCATTCCTCACTTAACGGCGTCAGCATCTTTACGTGAGTTCGACACGTGGCGCCATAAGTTTGAAGGATACGTAACCCTCGCCAGGATAGACTGTCTCTCCCTGGCTGAGCAGAGGGCGGCACTCGCTGCTGTCCTAGACGACGAGTGGACCCGTACACTTCGCTACGGGATAAGCTTACCGAGAGACGCGGAGTTAAGAACCATCCTCGATGCAATGTGTGAGTACCTGCGAAGCCAGCGCAACATCATCATGGATAGAAGAGACTTCTACTCCCGCGTGCAAGAAACGCAAGAAGGTTTTGACGACTTTTTATGTGCTGTTAAGGAAATCGCCAATTTCTGTGACTTTTGCGACCAGTGCATAAACCATCAGCTGCGTGACAGAATTGTCGTTGGGACACGAGACGAAGTGGCTCTGAAACGCATGCTGGAAAACAAGAAACTCACCCTTGAAAACGCCATAGATATTTGCAGAGCATCGGAGAGCGCTAACCAGTGTAGTGCAGTACTAAGGGGCGGCTCTCACTCTTCGAGCCATGGTATGAACGCTGTCTCGAACTACAGGAAGGGCAGTTTCGGGGGCTCAAGCCCCACGGGCTGTTATCGTTGTGGCAAAGATTGTCGCAGTGACAAAAGGGGATGCCAGGCAATAGATAAAGTGTGTCGTAACTGCGGGAAAAGAGGGCATTTTGCGAGTGTATGTCAGCAGACAGTGAGGAAACGACGAGGAGCTTCGAGGAGTTCCTCAACTGTCTCTCCTCATCGCGGTGCAGGCCCGAGGCGGGGAGCCAGTGCCAGTGTATACCAGCTCTTATCAGGCGTATACACAAAGGACGGTGACGGCACGACCTGCGCCCCAGGTGCTCATTACCGCCACACATCCCGCTGGAAGAGACAAGATTACGTGGACTCCCTGACTCTGGGGCCGAAACGACCGTTATTGGCCTCGACACGGCAACACTCCTTGGAATCCCGCCCTCCAGCTTGGCGCCCGCTGATGGTGATGGACTTTATGCTGCCGGTAATCACCCCCTCACCTGTGTAGGAACTTTCTCGTCGCACTTGCAACTGGGCGACAGGGAAGCTGAGACTGTTGTGAGCGTGGTGAAGGAGGTGAAGGGGGCGCTGCTTAGCTGGTACGATTCCATCGCTCTCGGAATCCTCCCCGAAGATTTTCCGGCTCAAATCCGACCGCTACGCAGGGAAGAACAGCACACCGGCAACAGCTCCATCAAGTACCCGACCGCCTCGCAGCCACCTCTATCTACGCCCACAGAAGTGATCAGCTGGCCTCATTCCTACGACCCAACGCCACAGCAGCGTGCGCACGCACGCTGCTGTGATCAAGGCCTTTCCCAGCGTCTTCGAAGCAAAGGAAGGTTTACGTGCAATGGCTGGTGGATCCATGGCCATCGAGTTGACAGACGACGCTCGACCCTTCGCCCAACAGCCCGACGCCCTCTCACGTGCTCCAGTACAGGACCCAGTGGAGGAAGAGGATGCTGCTACTTCTGGTGACCTCGACCCTCTCCACTCAGCGGTCATCTCAGCGTTATCTGCCACCAATGAGGACGGCGTCCGCTTAGCACCACTCCAGGATCAGACTGTGGAAATGGTACGTGCCGCAGCAGCAAGAGACGGGGAGTACTGCTTGCTCAAGAACGTCATCATCGAGGGCTTCCCTGATCATTGCCACGACCTCGATCACCGCTTGCGTACGTACTGGCCGGTGCGCAGTCTGCTGGCCGTAGACGACGACCTGGTGGTTTACGGGCCGAGGCTTCTTATTCCTCACAGCCTCCGCCGAGAAACACTAGAGCGACTCCATGACAGTCATCAGGGGATGGAGCGCACCAAGCGACAGGCCCGACAAACGGTGTACTGGCCTGGTATGGACAGAGACGTTGAGAACGTCGTTTCTGGATGCTCACTATGCCGTCCACTCCTACCAAGCCAAGCCAACGAACCTCTCTGGCAGGACACGGACACACCCAGCAGGGTGTTTGAGTCAGTTTCTGCAGACTACTTCCACGCAGCAGGCCGTACATACCTCGTGTATGTAGATCGCTTGTCTGGGTGGCCTCACGTGTCTGCATGCTCACGTCCAGCATCGGCTGATCAGCTCGTTCGTGTCCTTCGGGGTGTGTTCGCCGACACGGGCGTGCCTGTTCTCCTGAGGACTGACGGTGGACCGCAGTTCACTTCTTCATCGGTACGGCGCTTCCTGGCTCGATGGGGGGGTGGAGCATCGTGTATCTTCACCTCATTATCCACGCTCCAATGGTCACGCCGAGGCAGCGGTCAAGTCCGTGAAGAAGCTGATCCTCACGACCACACAGCAGGGACACCTGGACGAGGATGCGTTCGCTCGCGGGTTGCTGGAACTGCGCAACACTCCGAGGGCGGAAGGGCGATCACCAGCACAAGTCCTCTTCGGTCATCCTATGAGGTCCTGTGTCCCGGCTCATCATCGCTCATACGCTCAGCAGTGGCAGCGCGCTGCTGATGAGTGCGACGCCAAGGCAGAGCGACTGAGGAAGAAAGCGAAACTTCGCCACGACGCGTCCGCCCGTACTCTTCCTCTCCTGCACCTC
>NC_087151.1:9142500-9152500 GCF_035594125.1 Scylla paramamosain | reverse complement strand
GCCTCCTACACCTTGGGGGAATCTTTAATAACTTTTCGCTAGTTTCTTTCATAAACATAGTTTGAAGTGGTTTTCATGTTTGCTTCCTGGTCGGTATCTATTCCATTCCTCTGAAGAGTAATTGTGAATTCTTATCTTTTTTTTTTTTTGTGGTTTCATTGTGGCTTTTTCTTTTTACCTTCGGAAAGTGGAAGTTAAGATTTTCCCTGTTCTTCTTCGTCATGTTCTCATTAAGATAAGTGCCATGGTCTCGGTTCCGTGTGTTCCGCCGCCACAAACACCACTATCTCATCGCGGTTCGGTGGGAGGAGGAAGGGAAATCACGGCTTCTCACTTGTAAGCAAAGGGAGGCAAATTATACGGAGGCACAGCAGGCGGTAATCTTCGGAGGGAAGAGGAGGGGCGGCGGGTGACAGGTTGTTGTGAGTCAGTGACGGGTAAGTGGCCGGTAGGCGCCCTTCGCTACACCGCCGCGGGGGAATCACACGCCTAATCGCTGCGTGAAATGCGTGAGGCTGTCAGGCGGGGCTTTGGGACTCTAATAACATTGGTAAGTACGAGGATCATCAGGTGGGAACCACGGCCCGTGTTTTCCCGGCCAGACTTAATATATCTGCATGATTCTGAGCAGCGCCACGGTGATCAGGGAGCAGAGGCGCCTTGCCGCAGCTCCCAGACACCGTGTTCACTCCGCGGGATTTGATTTCATTCCAACTGGGCGCGGCCGACTGTGCGGCGCACGATGTCCTGCCTCGCCAACATGTAATTGCACATATCCAATACGACGCTCCGGGACGCATTCCTGGCTGCCTCCTCGAGCACGCCGGCCTTCGCCATTACAAACCTGAAGGGCACCTCTCGGGCGGCGCCTCTCCGTGGTGTGCGCGCACGGGTGAGCGTGACAGATGATGGGTGTAAAAACGACCATTATGCTCCGCGGCCGCCATCAGTCAGCCGCGTCCTCGACCCTCGCCGGCAGCTCGCGGCCCAACGTTTATAATTGCAGGTGTGTCCCAGCGGGCCACCGGGCAGGGAGGATTTGATAAATATCTAGATTACAGGTGTGGAGGCCGCGGCAGCGACGCGTGGCTCCAGGAGGCAGGTGTGAATGGCTGCCGGTACCTGGTGTGTGTGTGTGTGTGTGTGTGTGTGTGTGTGTGTGTGTGTGTGCCAGCAAGTGGTGCGAGAATATTTCTTATTTTCAAAAACATTCATTCAAGGGTATAAGAAGAGGTTAGAAGCAAGGATTGAGAGAGAGAGAGAGAGAGAGAGAGAGAGAGAGAGAGAGAGAGAGAGAGAGAGAGAGAGAGAGAGAGAGAGAGAGAGTTGGATATTTTTTCTCACAGGTCCATTATGACTTAATGTGGTGGTAGTCAAAGATATTTTTTTATTTCGTCTCTCTCTCTCTCTCTCTCTCTCTCTCTCTCTCTCTCTCTCTCTCTCTCTCTCTCTCTCTCTCTCTCTCTCTCTCTCTCTCTCTCTCTCTCTCTCTCTCTCTCTCTCTCTCTCTCTCTCTCTCTCTCTCTCTCTCTCTCTCTCTCTCTCAGAACCCTCAACACACACGCTTCACCCCAGAGTGGCTGAATGCAGCAAGCAGCCTCACACAAAAACCTTGTATAGAAATAAAAAAAGAAAAAAAAATACATATTTAAATTTATGCCATATATTTTACTCACCGCCGCTTCAACCTTCCAAAAAGGAGCCTTGGAGTAATTATACATTCACATTTCAGAGAGAGAGAGAGAGGGAGAGGGAGAGGGAGAGGGAGTCAGCATGAACAAAGTCGAATCTCAGGTGGGCAGTAGAAGGAGGCTGGTGAGGCGGAACTGATGAGAGGCTACGAAGAGGCGATGCACCCATACACGGCCCGCTCACCCACCTATCAGCCCACCCGCCCAACTATCCGCCTTGTCCACCCCTGCTCCCCCTCTCCCCCGTGCCCTCACCAACATCCACAGCCCACCTACGTTTTCACTTCTCCAAACCACACGTCCTTAACTCCTCCCTTTCACTTCTTTTTGTCCTCCTCCTCCTCTTCCTCCTCCTCCTCCTCCTCCTCCTCCTCCTCCTCATCCTCCTCCTCTTCCTCCTTTTCCTTTTCCTTCATTCTCTCACCCATCGAGCCATCCCTTCTTACTTGCTGCCCGCCCGCCCACCCATCCATACACCCAGCTCACCCCCTTCAACTACCATCCGCCCACTACGCCCTCACTAGTACTCATCTTACTCATTCTCATCCACTGTTTGTGTCTGTTGTCTTCATCATCTGACCGTTTGGGATAAGTTTTTAGCAGATAATGTATGTTCTTTCTTTTTTTTTTTTTTCTTCTTCCTCTTCTCCTTTTTTTCTTCTTTTTTTCTTCTTCTTATTATTATTCCTCTTCTTCATAGTAGTAGTAGTAGTAGTAGTAGTAGTAGTAGCAGTGGTAGTAGTAATAGTTCTTTCTTTTCTTCTTCTTCTTCTTCTTCTTCTTCTTCTTCTTCTTCTTCTTCTTCTTCTTCTTCTTCTTCTTCTTCTTCTTCTTCTTCTTCTTTTTTCTTTTTCTTTTCTTCTTCTTCTTTTTCCTCTTCTTCATAGTAGTAGGAGTAGTAGTAGTAGTGGTAATTGTTGTTGTTGTTGTTGTTGTTGTTGTTGTTGTAGCAGTGGTAGTGGTGTTCATTTAGTGACAACCGTAGCATCATCAGGAGTGGTTATGTTATCATCACCGTTATCATCATAATCATCATCATACATTAAAAAATTTTGCATTCATCCAGAGAGAGAGAGAGAGAGAGAGAGAGAGAGAGAGAGAGAGAGAGAGAGAGAGAGAGAGAGAGAGAGAGAGAGAGAATGACCCTCGCCTGAAAGAAGTGAAATATGCAAATGACTTATGGTACTGAAATCATCCTAATGTCGTTTACTCATTTTTTATCTTGCATTTTTTACTCACTTTTTTTCTTTGCGTGGGTCTGTGTGGCGGCTAATTGACCATACACCGCTCTGGCTCCTAATTACTTGTCTGATATGGGTAACGAAGCGAGGAGGAGGAGGAAGACGAGCAGGAGGAGGAGGAGGAGGAGCAGGAGGAGGAGGAGGAGGAAGAGAAGGAAGAGGAAGACGAAAAAGGGAGAGGAGAATAGAACGAGGGAGGAGATAAAAAGGAAAAAAATCACTACTACTACTATTACTACCACCACTACTACTACTACTACTAATACTACTACTACTGCTGCTGCTGCTGCTGCTGTTGCTGTTGCTGCTACAACAACAACAACAATAACTATTACTACTAATACAACAACTACTACTACTACTACTACAACCACTACTACTATCACCATCACCACCACCACCATCACTTCTACAATAGTTTTTAGTCCTGCTGGCTCTCGCCTGATCTTCACACAGAGACCAGAGGGAGGGTACTGAGGGTACCGATGAAAAGAACAGGAATGGAAAGGAAAGGTAAAGGGAGGAGGAAGAGATTAAGAAAAGGAAGGTTTAGCTGAGGTTATGCAAAAGGGAAGAGAGGCAGGATAGAAGGGGAGGATGCTGAGGGAGAAGGGAAGAATAATGCAGATTTGGATTAAGGAGGGATTCACGGAAGAGGGAAGATACGTAAGGGAGAATATGCAAGGAGAGATGAGGAGGCGAGGGAAGGGAGGGGAGATAAGGATAGGGAGGCGGAGGAAGACGTGGTGCTGAGGAGGAGGAGGGAGGGTGCGGGATAAAGTGTGACAGGCTGATGCTGGCTGACGGGGAAGGTGATGTGGAGGTGGAAGAAGAAAAGGAGGAGGAGGAGGAAAAGGAGGAAGAGGTGGAGGAGGAGGAGGAGGAGGAGGAGGAGGAGGAGGAGGAGGAGGAGGAGGAGGAGGAGGAGGAGGAGGAGGAGGAGGATAGTGCTCTCTTGAGACTCATTCTCTCGCATCAGCTTTCTGCGTCGACACCCTCCTTATTTACGAGGTTCCTTTTACTCCTCCTACCCCCCCCACACACACACACACACTTTTCTTCCTCGTACTAGTAAAAAAGCTTAGAATAAAGTCATTCGTAGATTCACAAGACTTCAGTCATTTATTTCTTCCAAGTCCTCATTTATTTTATTTTATTTATTTATTTTATTATTGGTTCGTTTATGGTGAAGCTTTGGTCTGTCTTCCTGTGTTTATTGGTTGGTTGGGTGTTGGTCTGTCCCCGCTCCTCTTACAGTCTCTCTCTCTCTCT
The DNA here is from genome assembly GCF_035594125.1 of Scylla paramamosain. Taxonomy (NCBI): domain Eukaryota; kingdom Metazoa; phylum Arthropoda; class Malacostraca; order Decapoda; family Portunidae; genus Scylla; species Scylla paramamosain. The sequence goes on along the minus strand of NC_087151.1, from coordinate 9,148,296 downwards.
CTCTCTCTCTCTCTCTCTCTCTCTCTCTCTCTCTCTCTCTCTCTCTCTCTCTCTCTCTCTCTCTCTCTCTCTTAGGTATGTGCACATTGTATACCTATCGATCAGTTTCTTTTTATAGTGTTTACATAGTTATTCTTTTTAGTTAATTTCTCCTGCAGTTATTATTAGTAATATAAATAGATTTGCCATTATGTTACTCTCACAAATCCCCTTATCTACCTTTCCCATGAGGGGTTCAGTCACTTCAGTAGAAAGTCTTATTCATCGAGGCTAACTTAATGCAAGATATTGTCTCACGTAGATACCGGCCCAGTATTCACCTGACACCGCATTGTTACGTAAACGGTTCATCTCGATAACTCTGTAAAGGTTCTAGTGGAGGTTATTCAAGGTTTGTGCTTTATTTAGTAAAAGGTTAACAATGATACTGTCATGCAAAGGAGAAACAATAATTGAAAGCCCTATAGCCGTTTATGTTTAAAGATGTTTATTATTTTGTGTTAGTTTAACAGTAACAGTGCATCATGAAAGGGAGAAACAATCATTTAAGCCCTATTACTCGTTTATGTGGGTAATTTCCAAGGGCGTTTATATTATTTTGTACAAGCTTGACAGTAACAGTGTATTATCAAAGAGAGGAGCAATCATAACGTTATTAATAATTTCTGTGGGCAATTTCTAAGAGTGTTTCTAAAATTCTAGTACGAGCTTCACTGTAACATTACATCATCAAAGGGAGAAAAAAAACTAAATAAATAAAAAAATCCGGCTAATAGTTACTAAATATTTTCTGCAAACAGTTCTTAAGAGAGAGATAAGCGTTTCAGAACAAGGATCCTGGGTAGGGAGGGATCATTGTAGGCATGAAAGAGGAAGAAGGTGAGTTTTCTGTGTTTTTCCCTTGCTTGAATGTAGTTTTAGTGTTTTCGTACTTGTCTTATATGAGAAGATCGCAGTGTTATATGTTTGCTATCTTATTTAATGTTTTTTTTTATTTTATTTATTTTTAGTCTATTTTATTTTATTTCTTCATCATTGGTTCGTTTATGGTGAAGCTTCGGTCTGTCTTTCTGTGTTTGTTGGTTGGTTGGTTGGGTGTTGCTCTGTCCCCGCTCCTCTTACAGTCTCTCTCTCTCTCTCTCTCTCTCTCTCTCTCTCTCTCTCTCTCTCTCTCTCTCTCTCTCTCTCTCTCTCTCTCATGTCGGAGAATCGACGGAACACACAATTTGCATCAAATGAATATGCAAAACAGGTCAGGTTTCTCCATTTCATTTTATTGAAAACGAGTTGTCTGAGGCAGAGAGAGAGATGCTCCACTTCTCTCTCTCTCTCTCTCTCTCTCTCTCTCTCTCTCTCTCTCTCTCTCTCTCTCTCTCTCTCTCTCTCTCTCTCTCTCTCTTTTCGTATAGATATAAAAGAAAGAAATGAAAAATGAAAGGAGGCGATAAAATTAAGGAGGGATGTAGGAAAGATGAAAACAAAAAGAGAGGAAATACGAAAGAATGAAGAAGGTTGTGGAAAGATGAAAAGTGGAGAAGTAAGGAGGGAAGATGAAGTTAGGAGAGGAGGAACTTGAAGGGAGGAGATAGGAAAGATTAAGGAAGGAGGCTGGAAAGATGAAGGTAAGAGAGGGAGGGAAAGAGAAGAAGAAGAGAGATAAAGCTGAGGGAGGAAGATGATGTGAATGGAGAAAGAGGAGGAGGAGGAGGAGGGAGGAGTGGAGGAAAGAGTGGAAGAGGAAGTTTTTGCGGAGTGTTCATCCCTGTGGGAGTAGAACTTGATTGACACGCTTAGCAAGTAGTGAAGACAACCGTGAACAGGAAATATGTGTGCTAGCTCTCTCTCTCTCTCTCTCTCTCTCTCTCTCTCTCTCTCTCTCTCTCTCTCTCTCTCTCTCTCTCTCTCTCTCTCTCTCTCTCTCTCAGACATACAACACCTAAACATACACATTTAAAAACTACTCTAAGCATGGAAACTCTCTCTCTCTCTCTCTCTCTCTCTCTCTCTCTCTCTCTCTCTCTCTCTCTCTCTCTCTCTCTCTCTCTCTCTCTCTCTCTCTCTCTCTCTCTCTCTCTCTCTCATTATACCTCCCTACCATACATTACACATTTAGTAACATCACAAAATATTTTAAAATCAAACTAGTATAAAATGAAAGTCACTTATATTCTACGTAGTCAGAATAGAATAATCTTACACTATTTTATTTTATTTATTTATTTATTTTTTTTTCAGGAGCGCTATTGTAACTGTTAAAAGAAAGGCAATAGAAGAATCGGGGTATACAGTATAGCCAAATCTGGTAGGCAATGCGAAAGAAGGGAATGGGGGGCAAGGTCTTTTTAATATTGGTTTCCACGCAGATGGCAACAGTGGATGACCCTTAGTACATTTTTAGGTCATGGTGCAAAGGCGGAGAGGGAAAAAAAAATTACAGTTAGGAACGAAGGGAAAAATGAAGGCAGCCGGAGAGGGAGTGGAGAAAAGTACAGATTGAGAGGAAAGAGAGAGAAAGAGAAGGGAAAGAAAAATATGACAGAAAAAACGGGGAGAAAAATGCGGAAGGGAGAAAAGAAGTGAGAGAAAACGAATAAACTGAAAGGAAGCTGTGAGTGTTACGAGAGAGAGAGAGAAAGGGAGAGAGAGAGAGAGAGAGAGAGAGAGAGAGAGAGAGAGAGAGAGAGAGAGAGAGAGAGAGAGAGAGAGAGAGAGAGAGAGAGTAGGGATAGGCGAAACATTTTCGAGGAGAGGTGCCTGAATAGCATACAAATTAGGTGTCGTTTTAACCTCAGATAAGAGTCGTTGCCCTCCTCCTCCTCCTCCTCCTCCTCCTCCTCCTCCTCCTCCTCCGTCACTTCCTTCTCCTTCCTTCTTCCTCCTTCCTTCTTCATCCTTTTCTTCTTTCTTTTCTTAATTTTCCTGTCTTTTCTCTATATTTGTCATCCACAACTCCTACTTCCATCTCATCCACACACACACACACACACACACACACACACACACACACACACACACACACACACACACACACACACACACACACACACACACACACACACAGGTAATGGGATAACAAGGAGAGACTGACACACTCACCAAAAAGAGCTTCATGTAAGGCACGTGGAGTAGCAGCGTAAGAGCTTGTGAGTGTGCTGGAATACTGAAATACTTGTAACTAACTCTTTGTCTGTCATGGGGCTCTCCTTCAGCTTAATAAAATAGTATGGTGTAAATTTAATCCTCTGACTGCCACTTGCCACACCTTTCCCTAATTAGCAATCACTCTGAGACATCTTTACTTGTTCTACAGCCACATCCAATCTTTGAATTAGGAAGAATTTGCAAACTGTATTCTTTTTCACCCATAATTTCCTTGTAGATGCTTATAAAGATTTCATACATTGCTTAATGGTGCTGATAATTGTCTCGTGTCAAAATTAATGTATAATTAAGGAAGATAACATAAACTACAAAGGATTAGTTGAATAATTGATGTCTGTAAGTGCTTCTAGTTTTACTCGTTACAATTGTCTATAGTTACTCAAAAGAAAACAGTATCATAGTATTATAATCCTTACAAAGGTTAACACACTATAATAACTGCATAGGCTCAGTTCTCTATATCCTTCATTATAAAGTACTACAGCTATCCGGTACTGGTATTGTGGGTAGTGGCCTTGAATTAGGTTGTCTATGCTTTGGTGCTGTGAGATGTAAGATATTGTAGAATATTATGTTCACTGGTACTTGGGTCTCTCTCTCTCTCTCTCTCTCTCTCTCTCTCTCTCTCTCTCTCTCTCTCTCTCTCTCTCTCTCTCTCTCTCTCTCTCTCTCTGACTGAAAGCCTTTTGTTATATATTTTTAACTTGTGTGTGTGTGTGTGTGTGTGTGTGTGTGTGTGTGTGTGTGTGTGTGTGTGTGTGTGGTTTATGGGCAAGGACAAAGGCAGGGACTATTTGTTTACACGATTGACTCTATAATCTTGCAGTATATATTTACATGCAGCTTAAGGGAAGAAGGACCATTAAAAACCACCACTAAAACCCAAATTGGCTGACTTACCAATTTGTCTGCGTTTGTATGTATGCCTGTGTGTGCGTGCGTGCGTGCGTATGCGTGTGTGTGTGTGTGTGTGTGTGTGTGTGTGTGTGTGTGTGTGTGTGAAGGGGCAGGTATGGGCGTCGCTGTCCTTGGGAGAAGTATACATACGTGAGTCTCATTTTAGAAGGCGTGGGAGGTGCCGTGTGTGTGTCCTTCCCAGTCCCTTCCTTCTCCTCCACCACCACCACCACCATCACCACCACCACCAATACCACCACCACCTCCTCCTCCTCCTCCTCCTCCTCCTCCTCCTCCTCCTCCTCCTCCATCTTGTTGTTTCCGTCGTCACTTTCTCGTCACTGTGGTTTGTCATTCATGTTCACCACTTCTGCTCCTTTTCCTTTTCTTTTTTTTTTTATCTTCTACTTTCTCTTCTCTCCTGCTTTCCGATGCTCCTGCTTCTTGTTCTTAATTCTTCTCCTTCTCCTCTTCTTCCTCTGCCTCCTGTTTCTTCTCCTCTTTCTCCTCCTCCTCCTCCGCTTCCTCCTTCTCCTTCTTTTATCCATCATCTCAGTTATGTTTTTTTTTTTTTGTAACGTGTGTCTTCTTTTCTTAATCTCAACTAAATTTTCCCTTTTCAGTTTTCTCATTGCTATTTCTCTGCCTCAACTTTTCCTCTTTCTCTCTTCGTCCTTTTCTTCTCCCTTCTTCCTGTTCCTCCTCTCATGTTTATCTTTTCCTCCTTTCTTGTATATTTGCCTTTCCTTTTTTATCTTAACTGTATCCCTTGTTTTTCCGCCCCCCTTCGTTCATTCGTTTCTTTCTTTCTTTCTTCCTTCCTTCCTTCCTTCCTTCCTTCCTTCCTTCCTTCCTTCCTTCCTTCCTTCCTTTCTTCCACAGTACCTGCTTCACACTGTAAACACGCCTTAAATTGTGTGCTGTGTCGAGTGGGAAGATAAGCTGGGAAGGATGGAGAGGAAAAATGGAGGAAGGAGAAACAGAGGAATGGAGGAAGGGAGGAAAATGAACAACTAAACTGATTCGTCAAGTTGATATGCTTTACTTTCCTTGTTTATTTGTGATGGACTCCTCCTCCTACTCCTCCTCCTCCTGCTCCTCCTCCTCTTCCTCTTCCTCTTCCTCTTCCTCTTCCTCCTCCTCCTCCTCCTCCTCCTCCTCCTCCTCCTCCTCCTCCTCCTCCTCCTCCTCCTCCTCCTCACAAGCGGCCAGAATAGTTACCCAAATACCCTCGTAAGGACCTTGGAGTCTCTTGCTGTTTGGACATCGTTTATTTTCCTTCGTATTCCCCCTCGTCTCTGCTCACTTAATCATCCGGTCTCGGTAACCTATTCCTGTTCAGATATGTCTTGTTTTCATTATCAGTCAGCCTAGCCAATGATAAGGCTGTTTGTTTTTCCTTTTTTTTGTATTTTATTCCTTCGTGTATTTTCTTCTTTTTCCTCCTCTCTCTCCTCTTCGCATTTCTCCTCCTCCTTTATTTCTTCCTCCATCTATACGAACAAAAACAATGCAGCATCAAAAACGCATACTTATATACTCTCCCATACAAACAAGAGTACCTTCAAAACATATTTTTCTCTTTCATGATGTATTTTTTTCTGTAATGCTATAACGAGTGCAGAGTAATGTACTGAAATCAAGGACAGTAGTAAGAATTTTATTGTGTACTGCAATTTTAAGTCTCTTGTAATGCGTGTAAGTTGCAGACCTCCTCCTCCTCCTCCTCCTCCTCCT
>NC_087151.1:9122500-9140000 GCF_035594125.1 Scylla paramamosain | reverse complement strand
GAACGAGATCAGTGTTTTGTATAAGATTAATTTAAATGTCTAGAATAGTTAAGTTTTTTTTTCTTTTTCCTAACGAAGAATTTGACATGAAACCAATCTCGAGAGAATTTGAATTGCAGCATACTTATAATAATGAAGTGCGACAAGAAGTTTGTAATTACTTTTAAATTATTGTTTGTAACGGTAAAAAAAGAGAGGTTCGGAATATTTATGTATGTGGTCTAACTGCGAGTCGTGTCTGCTTAAGAGAGGAAAAATAATATCTTTCAGCTTAGAATAAAAAAAAATATTCTGAATTGAACCAACAAATTTGAAGAGATCGTCCTTAATTCTGTTACTCCTACATTTTTTCCTTAGTTTCCTTTGAAATTTTGAAGTATTCCCAAAATTCTTACGCTTCCAAGTCACTATAAAATCACAAAACGGTGTAAAAAAATAAACAAATAAATAAAATACAGTGGCAAGTCAAAAGAGGCTCCAATCACCTGTATGTGTGTTGCAACTCTGATTCGTGACCGCCCTTTTCCCGGCCCCCCCCCCCCCCTCATCCAGAAAAAAAGATGATAATAATAATAATAATAATAATAATAATAATAATAATAATAATAATAATAATAATAATAATAATGATAGTAATAATGATTACAGTAATCCTAAACTGTACCATTAGGTAGTTCAAAAGATCGCAACTTAACCTTTTATTCTTACTTGATTCTCTTCATTTTTCTTTGTAATTTTGAGACATTTCCACAGTTCTCCCACCCATAAGTCACTATTAAATCTCAAAACGGTATAAAGAAATCTACAAAACATAATAATTTCCGTACACACTCCCTAAGTCACTATTGAACCTCAAAAATGGTGCAAAAAAAACCTACAGAACATCGTAATTTCCCGCCACGTCAGAGGGAAGAGGAGCAGGGAAGCCGCCGCCACACTCCTCACTTCTAATCTGCAGCCGCTCTAACAGGAACACACACATTCGCGGCACCAGGAGCTGATCCTCGATTAGGAGAACGTTTCCTGCGGTGACCGTCCACGGGGAGTCGTGAGGGAAGGCCCCAATTACAGGCGCTCCGGTTACAAGTCAAGTATCCTGGTGTTACAAGGCAGTGCCGCTGAGGCGAGACCCTGTGGTGCGAGCACGAGGAGGGGGAGGAGGAGGAGGAGGAGGAGGAAGAGGAAGAAGAGAAGGAGGAGGAGGAGGAGGAGGAGGAGGATAACGATCAGTGAGAGGAAAAGTATAAGGATTACGAGAAGAAAGACAAAACGAGAAATAGAATGAGGAGAACGATGATATGATGAGTAAGAAGAACAGAAAGATAAGCGGCTAACAGGACGAAGAGGAAAGGAGGAAGAGGAGGAGAAGGAGGAGGCGAATAAAGACGAGTAGCAGGAAGAAGACAAGCTTACGTGACCTTTGCCTATAAAGGGACGCCCCTGATGTGGACAGTGCGCTTGCCGTCACCAGCTCTCGCAAACCAGAGAAGGGATTGGCTCGCCGCTGATTTCTTGTTGCGGGAAGGGTTGAGCTGAGGAGTGGGAGGAGGGAGAGGAAGAGAAGGAGGAGGAAGAGGAAGAGGAAGAGAAGAAGGAGGAAGAGGAAGGAAAGGAGGAGGGAACGGAGGAAGAATATGCCTTGAATATACAAAGGAAGTTCAAACAGCAACGAAGCTTGAGGTCTTCACTAGGCTGTTTGTACAACTATCCTACTCTGGCTACTAGTAGGAGAGACAGAATAGCAGAATAGAAAAATGAGGAGGAAGAAGAGAAGGAGGAGAAGGAGGAAAAAGAAGAAGAGGAGGAGGAGGCTCAGTAGAACGATTACAAATGATTACAAAGGGAAACCAAACAGCAACTGACCTTTCGACCTTTACATGACAGTTTGGGAACCACTTTTAACTGGATTACAAACGATTGCAAAGAAAAACCAAGCAACAACAGACCTTTTGACCCTTACAAGGCTGTTTAGCAATTACTTTCAACTAACTACATGGTAAAAAGATAGGAGAGTTAAACAAAAAAGAGAAGAAAAGGAGGAGACGGTGGAGGAGGCAGAGAAGGAGGAGGAAGACGATGAGACGTATTACAATGAAAAGCATAAAAACAAAAACAAACACCAGTTGAAGAATGAAGACAAGGACTTGAACTAGGGTAAGGAGCAAAGTAAGGACGAGGGCACGAGAACAAGAACAAGGACAAGAACAAGGACAAGAACCAGGAAAAGGACAAGAGCGGGGAAACATAAGAAAAAAATAAGGACAAGAACGAGGAAAAGGATAAAAGGATAAGGACAAGATAGGAGTGAGAGAGAGAGAGAGAGAGAGAGAGAGAGAGAGAGAGAGAGAGAGAGAGAGAGAGAGAGAGAGAGAGAGAGAGAGAGTGGATGATTGCTGTTGCTAACAATAACAACTCTCTCTCTCTCTCTCTCTCTCTCTCTCTCTCTCTCTCTCTCTCTCTCTCTCTCTCTCTCTCTCTCTCTCTCTCTCTCTCTCTGGTAAGGCTGAGTGTGTTTGGAATTGCAGGAAGTGGAACATTACCTCGTAAGGACTTTAGGGAAAATAGCGATCGAGGGAGACAGAGAAATAGAAAGATAGGAACTTTAAGATTATAGGAATTGATAGAAATCCATCAAGTTTTCGTGTTGGGAAGACGAACGAGTTTGGTGAGGTGAATATATGTAATTCTCTCTCTCTCTCTCTCTCTCTCTCTCTCTCTCTCTCTCTCTCTCTCTCTCTCTCTCTCTCTCTCTCTCTCTCTTCCGTTTCCCCTCTATAGACTTTTTAATATTTTTTTTATTTTTCAAAACTTCAAAGTCACAAAACCCTTTTCAGCATATTTTTCTTTTCTCTCTTGTTGCTTTATATATATATATATATATATATATATATATATATATATATATATATATATATATATATATATATATATATATATATATATATATATATATATATATATATATACTCTCTCTCTCTCTCTCTCTCTCTCTCTCTCTCTCTCTCTCTCTCTCTCTCTCTCTCTCTCTCTCTCTCTCTCTCTCTCTCTCTCTCTGTATACTTTTTTTCTAATATTTTTGCAGCAGTCTTTTTCATATCCATTGCAGAGGAAAATAAAATAAAATAATGAAAAAAAAACAGATAAAAGTTTATTTACTCTTTCCCTTCTACCAAGTCGCTTTTACAACTTTATCAAAACCACATCTTCACTTTTTTTCTTTCCCTTTCTCTCTTTTTCTCTTTCTCATTCTTATAATCCTTTCCCCCGTCCCTCCCACTTATGCCTTTTCAATCCTTATCTCTGCAATCCCAACCACTCTCTAACCTTCCCTCCCCCTTCTACTCACAACCCAACCCACCCACCCACCCACCCACCCACCCACCTACCTTTCCTCCCATTTAGCCAGAACAACCCTCACTTCCCTCCTTTCCTTTCCTTCCCCCCAGTACTTCCCACCCTCCCTTGTCTTACCCTCCTTCGTCCCTTGCCTTCCCTCCCGACCTGTCTGTCTACGGTGCAAAATGTCACTCCGCCGCCTTCCCTTGTAATCAGCTGCAAGTCGTGTTGGTTTAAGTTTCTATCTCGGTGGTGACTTTTTGTAAGGGTGGTCCTTGGGCCGGATCATTAGGGAGGCAAACTACAGCCCTTAGGAACCTCGCCGCCAGTCCTCGAGGAGTCTAGGTATTTAGCGGATGAGTGACGGGGACTGCAATTGAGTTCACCGCGCACACCATCTCTGCTCGAACCTCTTACCTCCCACCACCACCACCACCACTACCACCATCATTGCCTTCCCTCCTTAGCCTGCCAACCAGCCAGCCACAGGTTTGCAGACACACATACTTCATCTGGTACGAATTTTCCTCCATCCTTACTGATTTGCCTCAGACAGACGAGAATTAGGAGAGAGAGAGAGAGAGAGAGAGAGAGAGAGAGAGAGAGAGAGAGAGAGAGAGAGAGAGAGAGAGAGAGAGAGAGAGAGAGAGAGGCTAGCAGACAGAAACAGAAATAAACAATCAGACAAACAGACATATAAAAACAAGCTGACAGACAAAAAAAAAAAATAAAATAACGTACAAACGCATAAACAAACAGACAGACTGACTGACCGAGTTAGACGTAGATAGCAATGCAAACAAGCAAATTTGACAGTTAATACTTGTGCTGTCATTGTCTGAGACCAAAATTATAATGCAGCTTTACGTTCGTGTTTTCCGTTCATTGTATAACTCCTGTAAACTTTATTTCACTGTATTGACGTTATCATTATTATTATCTTTGTCAGTTCGCATCCTATTCTTTCCCTTTTGATTAACCATCTCCTCATTTGGAGTGAAAATATTCCTTCTATAAATATGATGCCAATTTTATAATGTGTAATTCCGAGACATTAATTTCCCTTCGCGTTCCTCCTGATGGTATCTATTAAACTCGTGGAGGGGAGAATTTTCCTGTGCTGTTTGATATTTTCTTTGAATTTCACCCTCCCTCCTCCTTCTCTTTCCTTTCCTCTCCTGCCGAAGAATAAGATGAGAATGTGGAGGGGATGGAGAGGACACGCACTTTAAATGGCGAGGCAGAGGATGAAGAGGAGGAGGAGGAGGAGGAGGAGGAGGAGGAGGGGCTTGTCTTCTCACGAGTGTGGGGAGAGAGTGTCTGTCTTACTTTCCGGATTCATACACACACACACACACACACACACACACACACACACACACACACACACACACATTTTTTTTTTTTTTCAGGAATATGAAAAATTTACTGAAAACTCAAGGAAACAATGAAATAAATCTTGAGTAACTTGTATACTTGATGTGAAAGCTTTCATACTCTACATCCCTCCAATAGTCAACAAAGTATTAACGTATAGGTTAGTAAAGCAAGTCATTTTTCCAACATTCCTCTTGCATTAGGTACATGTTTGTTAAAAAGCATATAGTATAATCAAACAAACTACTTTCTCAATACACTTCTTCCGTAAGTTGCGTCCGTCTTTGTTGTAAGAAAACATATAGTTTAGTAAGACAAACAGTTCTCCTAATATTCCTCCTGCGTAAGGTGTCTCTTTGTTAAAAAAGCATCATGTGTAACGTGTGTATATCCTTGTTGTTTCCTTTTCAGGGTGAGCGACAGCGGCCGCTTGACAGAATACATGCCTAATTGAGCGGGAACAAAGGCAAGTGGCAGTGATTTATGCAAGTAACAAGGTCGCATGAATAGAGAATCATGTGAAGTGAATAAAAACAATGTCGAGGCGTCCCTTGAGGATCAGTCACAACCATGAATTGCGTTTCTCACCAATATGGACCCAGCGTGCCCTGCGAGGCGCCACTACGCATACTGTCCCTAGCGCGTGGCTCTGTGGCTCAGTGTGTGCCTTCCCTTGGCCGCACCACCACACCACCATGCAAGGAAGGAATGAAAGGTATGTCTTGTGAATATGTGGTTACTGTACTAATATTACTACTACTACCACTATATACAGGTAAATATCCCTTACCTACATTTTAAGGTAAACTAACCCCCGTAACTACTACTACTACTACTACTACTACTGCAGCGATCATTAATATCACCAGTGCTCGGTCTAAGATTAAGATCAGCAGGTAAGCACTGAATCACTACGAGTCATAATGATGTTTTCTTACCAGCTTCATAATGTCATGTCCACGTCAGGTGTCATGCAGGTGTGATTGCCTCATTATTGTTACCTGGTGTGAGTTACCTGAATGCCTTGCCTAATGAACAGGTGTGTGTGTGTGTGTGTGTGTGTGTGTGTGTGTGTGTGTGTGTGTGTGTGTGTGTGAGTGTGTGGACTAGCCTTATAAGAATACCTACAAGGAAAACAGTAAGTGCCACGGTGCTTTGAAAGGATATTATTTCATTCTTCCTTGTCTTCCCTTTTCAATTTTATTCTTCATATCTTCTCTCTGTCTCTTTCTCCACGGTGCGTGTCGGCACAATTGATGTCACACGAGGGTCCTGCAGCCATCACATTCTCTCTCTCTCTCTCTCTCTCTCTCTCTCTCTCTCTCTCTCTCTCTCTCTCTCTCTCTCTCTCTCTCTCTCTCTCTCTCTCTCTCTCTCTCTCTCTCTCTCTCTCTCTCTCTCTCTCTCTGGGCGGGGCAGAAAGGTATCGTGCTAGGGACAAAAGGCTCCTGATTGCTAAATGTATTGCAGTGCTGTCACCTTCACCTGTTAGTTTTGTAAAGGTACTCCGCCCATTACCTTTACCTATATTTCTTAATTAATCGTGGTCATTTGTCTTATTATCTTCTGTCCTCGTTTCATTTTATTGCATCTTGCCCTCCATCTTTTTCATTATTTTTCCCATTGCCTTTTTTTTATTTTTTTTATTCGACTTTATATTAATTTTCACGTTTATTTTATTTTCTCAAGTTTCTCTATAATTTCTTACTTCCTTCTTGCACTGTGTAATCTTTCTTATCTCTTTCTTGTTCAGTTGTTTTCCTTTTACTTCTTCCTGAACATTTCTTCGTTTCTCTTATTTCCTTCCCATGTTTTCTCTTTTTTTTCGTTATTGTCTTTTTCTTTTATTTGTTGCCTCCTCCACCTTTCGTTCGTCGTCGTCCTCCTCCTCCTCCTCCTGTTGTTTCATTCGTTCCACATTCTTCCTCTTTCTTTTCTTTTTCTTTCTTTTTCTTTCGTTTTTTTTTCTTTCTGGCTTTCCATCCTTAATTCCTTCTTTCTGCCTTCTTATTCTAGGTTCCTTCCTTCCTTTCTTCTTCTCTTTCTTTCTCTCTTTTTCTTTCTGCCTTTCTTTCTAGGCTTCTCCATTCCTTTCTTACTTTCAACTTTTTTCCCTTCCTTCCTTCCTTCCTTCCTTCCCTCCTACCATCCTTCCTTCCTTCCTTCCTTCCTTCCTTCCTTTCTTCCTTCCTGTCTGTCTTTCTTTTCTCCTCTCCTTCTCTGTGTATGATGGCAGTGTCTTGATACTTCGAAGCAACAATAAAAAAAAAGAAAAATCACACAATTGAATATAAACATCAAAAAAATAAAAAATAATAAAAAGCTATTCATTATTTTTATCGAGAAGATGTACGAGCAAAATGAAAGAGCTGCATTTGGGAGAGGAAATTACCAATCGATAAATAAACAATAGGAGAGAGAGAGAGAGAGAGAGAGAGAGAGAGAGAGAGAGAGAGAGAGAGAGAGAGAGAGAGAGAGAGAGAGAGAGAGAGAGAGAGAGAGATAGACAGTTAGATATATTGATGAAGACCCACGATAATGATGATAATAACTAGCAATATAAGTAGAATCATTGCATATTCCCAAAGGGTAATGATGGGCCAAGAGGTAAAGACGAGGAGAAACAAAGAGGGGAAAACCATAAATCGTGGTGAATTCTGGCGTTTGTGTTTTCCAAGGTTGTTGTGGTCATCGTGTTCTCCTCGCCCTGTCATCAAGCCGCGACCTCTCTCTCTCTCTCTCTCTCTCTCTCTCTCTCTCTCTCTCTCTCTCTCTCTCTCTCTCTCTCTCTCTCGTTGCTTACCCATTCCTTCCTTCCTCCCTACTTACTTTCCTTCCTTACTTCCTTCCTTTATCCTTTCTTTCTTTCTTTGTTTCCTTCCTTCCTTCCTTCCTTCCTTCCTTCCTTCCTTCCTTCCTTCCTTCCTTCCTTCCTTCCTTCCTTCCTTCCTTCCTTCCTTCCTCTCTCTTTGTCTCCTCCTCTTACCTCCTTTCACCTCTCCGTAGCATCTCTCCTCGTGTCACATAAACAAAATCTTCAGGACCAGCAAGTAATGAGGGTTGGGCAGAATACAATGGATTCAAGCTTGTTTAGGTTAGAGTTAGAAAAGAGATATTAAGAGACTGGTTCACAAATTGAGTGTTGGATGAGTGGAATAGAGTCAGTAATCAGGTTGTTAGTGTTGCGTTATCAGGGAGTTTTAAAATATGAGACAAATTTATGGATAAGAATGGGAGGTGAAAATACAGAGGTAGGTATGTCTTATACAGGGACTGCCACGTGTAGGTCTGGTGGTTTCTTGTAACTTCCTTTGTTTTCTTACGTTCCTGTGTTTCGCCTTTCTTTTGCTTCTACAACTGCTACTGACGTCCTCCTCATCCTTTTTCTTTTTCAACTGCTGGCACTGATGTTCCTTGTTTCTTCTTCTACAAATGCTGCTGGTGTCCCTTACTCCTTTCTGCTTCTATTACTGCTACTGATGTTTCTCCTTTCTCCTCCTTCTGCTGCTGCTACTGATGTCCCTCGTTCTTCTTCCCTTTGTCCTCTGATCGTGCCTCTCCCTGTGCCAGCATCAGTACTTAACTCCCGCTCGTAAGTTTCCACAAAGGTTACTGGCAAATTTCTCCCTCCCACCCAGTATTACAAGCCACCCCATCACTCACGCTCCCTGGCCCCCATTACTCATGCGACTCTCCATCACTCTTTATGTTCTCTCTCTCTCTCTCTCTCCCTCTCCCTCTCTTTTGGCTAACTCCATCACTCTTTTCGGCCAATAACCCCATCCATCCTTAGTGACCCTTAACCCCCCTTCACTCTCCATCCATAACACCCACTCCTTCTCTCTCCCTCTCCCTTCTTCTTCTCCCTTTTTTTCTGTATCTCTGTCTCCCTTTGCCTCCTTTCCCTCCTTGACCCCATAAACACTTCAACCGCCGCCACCTTTCTCCCTATTATTTCATTCTGTGTGTCTCGCTCCTTAGTGTTTATTATGTGTGTAGTGGCTGCTGTTGTCTTCCATTTCTGGCCTTTCGTAGTCTCTGGAAAGTGTGTTGTGTTTGGTCTGCCTTCTGTTTTTTTTTTTTTTTTGTGTGTTTGTGTGTTTTTTAATACGACTGTGATTTGTGGTTCTTTGAGAAGGGAGTGTATGGTTTCAGTAGTATTCTTCCTAGTCTCTCTCTCTCTCTCTCTCTCTCTCTCTCTCTCTCTCTCTCTCTCTCTCTCTCTCTCTCTCTCTCTCTCTCTCTCTCTCTCTCTCTCTCTCTCTCTCTCTCTCTCTCTCTCTCTCTCTCTCAGAAGCTGCGGATTAGCTGTTTATTTTTCATGTCCTCGAAATTGGCATGTTTTTGTTTTATATATCTATGATTTGTATGAAGGTATAGAAAATATTCTGCATTCTTTTGAATTAAGGATGTCGCCCAAGTAACACAGGCATAAGAAGGTAGATAAATTTGCTCACCACAGATGTTTTCGAATTAATCTCAAATTGTAAAACGGTCTCTGTAGACAAGCACACACACACACACACACACACACACACACACACACACACACACACACACACACACACACACACACACACACACACACACACACACACACACACACACGCTGATGAGCTTGTAGTATTCTCAAGAACTCTTCCTTTCTCTGATTTACCCACTTACTGTGATTTCATTTATTTCAAGAGGGGAATAGGAAGACTTCTGCTGTGTTGAGTTTTCTTACCCATTTGGATCTTGTTCGCCGTTTTACGTTTTTGGGAGTGGCGATTTATTAGCCTTTTTTTTTTTTTTATCAGATTTCCGCATTCTTAAAAAAAAATGGACAAGAGGAGGGCGAAAAAAAAAATAGGAACAGAAGAGAAAGAACAAGTCAGAAATCGAAAACAAAATCTACCAGCTAATGTTATCTGGTGCTTCCCTATGTTGCCAGCGTGGGACTTTATGCTCACTATCTATTACAAGTTATACAAGGATGTGTTTTTTTGCCGCTGACTCACGATAAGGAGGAGCTGCTTTGTAATGTTTTTACAGGTGCCGGCTCATTGAACTCTGCGTGGCGGAGGGACAAAAGGTAATACGATATTGCGTGAAAAAAAAAAAGAAACAAAGCTGGCATTATGGGTCATGATATATACATTAAGGACCGGTCTTTCTTCCACACGTAAATTTGTATTGTTTAAATGATGTCTTTCCATGCATCAGTGAAATAGTAAGTATGCCAAGTGATGTTCTCCTTCATGTTGGAAAAGTGTGTGGATTGTGTTGGTGAGAAAGCACAGATTGAAGAAGGATTTTTTTTTTATTATTTTTATTTATTTATTTATTTATTATATATTTATTTATTTATTTATTTTTTTTTTATCTATGAACAGTCTTCTTCCATTTATGAGTGAAATAAGTTTACCGTGCGACACTCTCATTCATGTACTGGTGAGACAAGTGTGTGGAATGTGGGGGAATGTGGCGGTGAGAAAGTACAGGAAGGAGCATATCTTTATTTCTCTTTAGGCATTTCCACGAACAATCTTCCTCAGTTATGATCTTTTTTTTTTTCATTCAAAGGGATCATTTGTATATATATAATCTTTTTTTTTTTTTACTCATTTCACTAATCTTTTTTTCTTTATGTTTTTCTGTCTTTCATATTTATTGTATCTGTACTTATTCTTGAGAACTTTTCCCGCGAAGATTTTTCTCTCCTTATACTTATCTTTCCACCCCATTACCTTTATGTTTTCCACTCTTATCTTTATTATCTTCCCCTTACCTTATCTCCGCCTTTCCCATGCCCCTATATCTCTTTTCTTGGTCGCAACCTTTTCAATTGCATTTATCGCACTCTTCATCTCTTTCCCTATCCTTAATCCTCCTTCACTTTTTCATTCCCTTCCCTTATCTCTCCATGCACAATTTTCATTCCTAAATTCCTCTTGGGTCACACAACCTTCCCATCGGCCTTACCTGCATCTCGCGACCCATCTAGTACCCATCCACATTCCCTCCTATCGCCTCCTTTCTTAGAACATTCCTGCCATCCACCGCCCTCCCTTTTCTCTCCTGCCACTCAGCCATCAATTCTCCCAAAGCCTTTTATCCACTTCATCAAATCCATTCCCATTCCGTACCCTCATCCACGCCTCCTCGCACCTCCTACAGCACCTCCGCCACGGCAGCTACACAATCAATTAGTGGCGTGCCCCTCCCAGGTAAATAACACACCTGAGCACTACTCTCTACCTGCTTGACACCTGTCCTCCCTTGCCACTATCAGATCCACGCTGCATCCTTATCAGGTGAGGGTGCGAAGAAGAACAGGAACAAGAACGAGAGGGTTGCAGGAAAGAAAGAGATGATAGAAGGGAAAGAGGGATAGAATAAGAAGGTGAGGCTGGAGAAGATGAATAAAATGGAATGGAAAGGAGAGGAGACGAGAGGAGAGAAG
Organism: Scylla paramamosain; assembly: GCF_035594125.1. Lineage (NCBI taxonomy): Eukaryota > Metazoa > Arthropoda > Malacostraca > Decapoda > Portunidae > Scylla > Scylla paramamosain. The sequence goes on along the minus strand of NC_087151.1, from coordinate 9,128,842 downwards.
GATTAAAGAAGAGTATGTTAGTTGATAAATGAAATGTTTAGGTCTAATAATAATAAAAGAGAATAAGTAAGAGGAAGAGGGAAAAGAGTAGGAAAAACAAAATGAGGAAGATGAGGAGGAAAGGGAGGAAGACAAAGAGGATGAAGATAAGGAGGAGGACTTAATGTCGTTATTTAAAGAAAGATTGACAAGCATAACAAAAATTAATGTTTCAATCTCTCTCTCTCTCTCTCTCTCTCTCTCTCTCTCTCTCTCTCTCTCTCTCTCTCTCTCTCTCTCTCTCTCTCTGATAAGATGCCAGATAAGCTCCCAAGGCATCGAGAGAGAGAGAGAGAGAGAGAGAGAGAGAGAGAGAGAGAGAGAGAGAGAGAGAGAGAGAGAGAGAGAGAGGGGAAGAGGAAGAGGCCACTAGGATGATCGCTCTTCTCGTGAGAGTGAAATTGCACGTTGAATTATTTATTATTACAAATTATCCTTGAAGATGAGGAAGAGAGGAGGGCGGGGATGAGGTGGGCAGGAAGCCGGCTATTAGTGAGACCGGTTCCTCAGCTCCTCACCTCTCCATTATTGACAAGTGGAGGTGTGAGGTAAAGAGTGTATTTGCCTCCTCCTCCTCCTCCTCAACCTCCTCCTCCTTTTATCCCTTCCATCTCCCCGTTCCTTTTTTTTCTTTTCTTTTTTTGTATTTTTTTCTATTTTTTTCGTATCTCTTTCTTTTTTCTCATCGTTTTTTTTTATTTGTGTTTATCTATGTATATATGTTTTTTTTTCTCTCTATTTATATTCCCATCTTTCTTTCCATCCCCCTTTTTTGTGTTCTTCTAATTTTTTCCTTACATCTGATTATTTTTTCTTTGTTACTTACGTTTTATCATTTTTTTAATTTTTTTTTTATATTCCTTATACCCTCTCCCTATTTCTCATATTCTTTCTTTGCTTTTATTTTCTACATTTTTTTTTTTGTCTTGAAGTCAATTCGTAAATTTATTGTTGTTGGTGTTTGAGATAAAATGCTAAATCTTTCCTTTTTCTCTTTTTTCTCTTCCGCAAAATTTTCTTTTTTTTTCTCTGTGTCCTATTTGTCATATTCTTACTTCTCTTTGCGTTTCTCTTCCTCCTTCTCCTCCCCCTCCTCCTCGTTTCCAGTTTTCTCCTCTCTATTACTGTCAAGTAGAGATGGGAGAAAATGAATATATTTCCTTCCTTCCTCCTCCTCCTCCTCCTCCTCCTACTCCTTCTCCTCCTCCTCCTCCTCCTCCTCCTCCTCCTCCTCCTCCTCCTCCTCCTCCTCCTCCTCCTCCTCTTCTTTTCTGCTGACTTTAAAATCTTATTACACTTTCACCTGTTCATTCTGTTTGTTTTTTCGTGAGAATTCTTGAGATACTATTTCGATATCATTATATTATCAATCTCTTTTTTTCTTTTTCTCATGTCACTTTTATATCTCTCATAACTCTTTTTTTTTTTTACTCTTTTTACACTTTTTGTTTTATTTTTAGTTTTGTTCTGTCATGTTTGCTCTTTTTTTCCCCTTTTTTACCTTTGTTTTCCTATGTCATTATCAGAGAGAGAGAGAGAGAGAGAGAGAGAGAGAGAGAGAGAGAGAGAGAGAGAGAGAGAGAGAGAGAGAGAGAGAGAGAGAGAGAGAGCACACCCCATTTTTCCTTATCTCTATTAAGTGTGAAAGAGAATAAAAAAAAATGCCTTGAAATGGAACACTGAACCCATTTTAGGATTGGCGAAGCAAAATGTAAAGGAAAGATGGAAGGAAAGGATGAAAATTAGTAGTCACGACTTGAATTTACAATATGACATAGAAATATCGGACGAAGGAGGTGAAGAAGAGGGGGGAGGAGGAGGAGGAGAAGGAGGAGGAGGAGAAGGAGGAGGAGGAGGAGGAGAAGGAGGAGGAGGAGGAGGAGGAGGAGAAGGAGAGGGTAAAGAGAAGGAGTAATAACAGAAGGAGAGAGAGAGAGAGAGAGAGAGAGAGAGAGAGAGAGAGAGAGAGAGAGAGAGAGAGAGAGAGAGAGAGAGAGAGAGAGCAAGGACGAATTGACATTGAGGAGAAAGAAATAAAGAGAGGAAAGAGTAGGAAGAAAGAAATAAGAACAAATAGGAGGAAAAGAAAGAGAAAGAGATGGAGAAGAACGGGAAAGAAGGGAACGGAGAGGAAAGAAAAAATAAGCATAAGAAGGAGGAGGAGGAGGAGGAGGAGGAGGAGGAGGAGGAGAAAGAAGAGATAAGAGAACGAGGAAGAGGACAAAAAAATCGAAATAACAAGATGGAGAAAGAGAATGAGGAGTAGGAGAGGGAGGAGAAGGAGATGAAGAAGGAGAAGGAGAGGAAGAGGAAGCGGTAAAGAGGAAGAGACAAGTGGACATTCATCATCCCAGAAACGCCTAAACCTGTCATGATCTTACTGATAAACACAACCAAGCGACGATCAAGAAAAATTATGCATATTTTATGGAACACATCAATTATCTCTCTCTCTTTCTTCCTCCTCTTCGTTCTCCCTTTCCGTCTCTTTCTCCTCTTTCTCTTTCCAAATCCTTATCTTTTTCTTTTTCTCTTCGCTTTTTTTTTCTCTCCTTCGTTCCTCGTTCTCTTCTTCCCCCTTTCTCTTGCTCCTCTTCTTCCTCCAGTTCATCCTCATTTTTTTTTCTTCTTTATTCTGTCATCTTCTTCCTTTCTCGTTCTCTTCTTCCTCATTCTTTTTCTCTTCTTCCTCTTCCTCCTACTCCTTAATCTTATCTTCATTTTTCCCCTCCTCTTCTTTTCTTCTCTCCTTCCTGCCTCGATCTTTTCTTTCACCATTCTTGTCTTTCTATTCCTCTTCTTCCTCCTTATCCTCATTTTTCTCCTTCTCTTCGTTCTCTTCTCTAGCTCCTAGCATTCTGATTTTTCTTCTTTCACATTCTCGTCTTTCTCTTAATCCTCTTCCATATTCTTCTTATCCTAATATTTGTCTCATCCTCTTCCTCTTTTTCTCACTTTCGTTACTCATTCTGTTCTTTTCCCCATTTTTGTCTTCCTCTTCCTCTTCCTCCTCCTCCTCCTCCTCCATAAAAGGAAAGAATCGCAACATGAACTTAAAAGCAAAGGTTCATGAAGTTATTAAAAGGAGGAGAGAGGGCACGCGAAGGTCAAGTCTCTCTATATCAAGAAGAGGAGGGAAAGGAGAGAAAATATTTGGTGATTAGGGAAAGGGATCGAGAAAGGTGCAGCAGCTGGAGGAGGAGGAGGAGGAGGAGGGGGAGGAGAAGAAGGAGGGTGAGAAAAAAGAGGGAGGGAAGGAAGAATAAGAGTCTTTCCGAGTCGATGGTTTTTGAGATTTTTACTTCTTAACTTGAGGGTTCGTCTTATGAGTGCTTTTCTTTGTTGTAGTTTTCTGAAGGTTTTTTTTATTTTCTTTTTAGTTAGTTTCCTTTCACTTTTGCTTTTTTTAATTTTCTTTTCTTATTTTCCAGATGTTTTTGCTGTTTCCTTTTATTTATTCATTTTTTTTTCATTTGGTTAGTTTTGTTTTTTTCTTCGCTTTTGTTTTATTTACGGTAGAGAGAGTTTGTTTATTTTTTTTTATCCAGATGTTTTTGTTGCTTCCATTAGTTTTTTCCTTTTAGTTCAGGGTTTGGTTTTTATTATCTTTTGTCTTACCTGGAGATTAATTGACTTTTTTCCGGTTTTTTCTTATTTTCCTTTATTTTACACTCGTAAATGTCTTTTCTCGTGCGATTTTTTTTTCTATCGTCATCATTACAGCAGAGAAATTACGTAAAGTTTTACACGATACTCAACGTTAACTCAAGTCATTTCCTTGTTGATAATTTGACGTTTTTTCCCTCTCATGTTTGCACTTTAATAATACGTGTACCCGTGGGAAGGGTAGTAAACACAAACACACACACACACACACACACACACACACACACACACACACACACACACACACACACACACACACACAATGTTGTGCAGTTCACACAAACAATTTACTCCAATGGCTGGGGAGTAAATAAGACAAGGAAGGAGGGAAGAGGGATAGGAAAATGAGAGACATAATGGATATGGAAGAGAGTATTAAGAGTTTTCTCTCAGACGCTGCGCTCTTTATTTATTTTTTTCTATGTGATTTATTTGCATCTCATTCTGTGATGATTTATCTTGTAGTCTTCTCTGCTTATTTCCTTCCTTCCTTACTTTTTTTCCTCAATTTCAGTCGCATTACCTTTTACCATGTTTTTTTTTTTTTTTTTATCCTTTCGGAGGCAGTTCATCTGTTTTTGTTTATTTATTTATTTTTATTTATTTTTATTTTTTTTTCACGAGTGGAAGTTTATTCAGGAGAAAGATTTTAATCCTTACATTTTTTTCTCTCTCTCTCTCTCTCTCTCTCTCTCTCTCTCTTTCGTGGTAAAGCGAAAGCAAGGCCGTAAAATGTTCAAGCTGTGTGCTTCTCCTGTGCGTCTGGCATGATGTGCCTCCCGTAGGGCCTTGCTTCCTCTCCCTCCCCTCTCTTCTCTTCCCTCTCCCCTCTCTCCGTCCCTCACCCCTATGCGTCTGGCCCCCCGCACCGCCAATTACTACTCTCTCACTCGTGGCTTGTATTCGTAATTTTCACCGCTCGTAATTTTCTCCAAGATATAAAGAATTATTAATGTCTTCGTTGCCAAATTATTCGGGTGTTATTTTATATCACGGGTGAAGGAAACGATTTTTTGCTGACCCTGTTGTTGATGTAAATGGTCTGTGATCTTTGCCCCGGAAGCATTCTCTCGTACCACGCCTCTTCAACTTGAGGTAGGTTGTTGTGCTTATAAGGAAAGGTGTGTGTGTGTGTGTGTGTGTGTGTGTGTGTGTGGGTGGGTGTTTGGGTGTGGGTGGATGGCTGGGTATACATTATCTTATTCACATACATTTTTATCCTTGCTACATGTCACAGTTATGTTCCTCTGTGCATACCTGCGACGCCTTGACTGGTATGTGTCTGGTAGAGTCGGTGCAGGAGGAGTTATGATGGGGAAGGTCACGGCAGATGTACCATTATGAAGTGCACTAGTGTCCGCCACCCGGATACGAGCTGCATACTGCTGGTGAGGGAGGGAGGCGAGGATTCCTGCGGCCGTGGGAGCTGCTTGTCTGCCTGGCCTGCTTTGCCTGCTTGTCTGCCTCCCGCTGCGTCTGCCTACTTGCCATCCTGTCCGCTTGCCCATTTCACAGCAGCGGGTGTCGGGGTTTGTTCATCTCAGCCACTCAGACAAATATGGGATGCTTGGCCGACTGTCTGCTCGCTGCTGTTTGTCTGCCCCTTCCCGGAAAGGATGCTTCCATTTACTATTTACTCTCTTCTCTGAGATACTGCAAGTGTGACTGTTGCCTTCCCTCCTTTGCTTGGTTAGGGCACATGGCGGTGTGTCGACCAGTCTACCTGCCTTCCTGTCAGGGTGTCTGGGTGTTTGCCTTACCTTCATGTGTCTTTACCACACGACTAACCATGTGGTGGGTGGCTGTGATGTACCTCGTGGCTCCCGTGACCAGTATTAAGTGTGGCGAAAGTTGTGAGAGAGAGAGAGAGAGAGAGAGAGAGAGAGAGAGAGAGAGAGAGAGAGAGAGAGAGAGAGAGAGAGAGAGAGAGAGAGAGAGAGTACATATAATTCTCAGATAAAAAAAAGGCAGCCATTTAGCCATTTAGCGACTAACCAGCGACTCAAGACCCAGTTCCCAGCACTGCAAAACCTCCCTTCTTACTTACCGCAGCGTTGAAATCACACAGGAAAAGCAGACTTGGTAAGAGAAATATTTACAGTGACTTAAGCCTGGATGATAAATAAGAGTGACTCGTGCGTTCATTTCCACGTAAAGACGATTAAGGAACAATCACAAAACAGATCAGTGTTTAGAGCAAGACAACTCAAGTTTAATTTTTCTTAAGCGCGTTTGTTTCCACGTCAGTTATGAGTGTTTAGGAAGGTAATTACAAGCAGGTGGATGGGAGGTTAATACGCTAATAAGGCTCCATGCTATACACCTCAGTGGAGTAAGTGATGGAGAGGTATACTGGCACCTCGGAGTCTCACGATTAATAGCAGTGTTCAGAGTTATTCCTGGCCGTTAATTGTGTGTATATATTTGGTATCGCTTGTGTGTGTGTGTGTGTGTGTGTGTGTGTGTGTGTGTGTGTGTGTGTGTGTGTGTGTGTGTGTGTGCGTGCTTGTGGTTGTGTGGGTGTACGTTCTAGCCCTCTTACCGACTCATTTTTCTATCTTTTTATCTATCCATCTACCTATTTTCATTTCTTGTCACCTAAAACCCTTACTTTTCCGCGTAAACTGATTTATACAC
>NC_087151.1:9117500-9120000 GCF_035594125.1 Scylla paramamosain | reverse complement strand
CAAACTGTCTCAAGATAATTGGTTAGACATCTTACGAATTCAGGGAAGTATAAACCAGTGAAGCTTATCATGGCTTTTTTTATTGTTTGATTTGATTTAATCTTATTTCGAATTTATATTTTTTTATGGTGAACTAAAAGGATTAGTACCTTGGGCGAGCAATGAATTGAGAAGCAGGTTTTTCGTTTGAGTCTCTGAGAGTAACGCATTTGTAGCACCGGACTGTTTGTGGGAGTAAAATCATCAGAGAAAACCTGGAGAATTTAAGAGTACAAATAAGTCAAGGTGATAAGAACAAACCACGCATACAGTCAGGATTTTTTTTTAGAAGAAAGTAAACCATCTGGAGTGTTGCAAGTTTTTGGAGGCAGTTTTGCGATGAGTTGACTTGTGTGTGTGTTGATGAGAGGCGGAGTGACGGAGATTCAAACCCTGAGATGTGTGAGGAGGTTTTAAAGTTCTCTATATGTTAAGTCAAATACTGAAAATGTGTGTGTGTGTGTGTGTGTGTGTGTGTGTGTGTGTGTGTGTGTGTGTGTGTGTGGTTGCCTGTTTGCCTGTCTGTCCGTCCATCTGTCCGTCAGTCGGTCTGTCTTTACCTGTCTGTAAGTGTCTAAAAACATACTTCTTTAAATATTCCATTTGTCAAGAACAGGATGCATAATTCTCTCTCTCTCTCTCTCTCTCTCTCTCTCTCTCTCTCTCTCTCTCTCTCTCTCTCTCTCTCTCTCTCTCTCTCTCTCTCTCTCTCTTTCATTATTATCCTTTCCCCAGCAATACCTAACCCAACATTAAGATGGAGCCACTTCCTGGGCCCAGTTGGAAGTCATGAGTGATAAATTTACAAATGAGTGCGTGTGTGGTGATGTATGGCCGTGTGTGGTGTGTGGTGACAGAGGCGAGCTGGGAAAGGCCTGCCAGTGCCCATTCATCACAGTCGTTAAGGCAGTCATTACTATTCGTCAGCCTTCGTCAGGTAGAAGGTCACGAAAGAAGTTATTATAGCATGCATTACACTATATATGTAAATTTCATGTTTGTCCTCCTTATTCTCCCCTTCCTGTGTGTGTGTGTGTGTGTGAGAGAGAGAGAGAGAGAGAGAGAGAGAGAGAGAGAGAGAGAGAGAGAGAGAGAGAGAGGAAGGGAGCCAACGCCCTGTGCTCTAAACTCAGTCGAAGAATATGAAGTGTCGCTCTCTAATTCGGCGAGGACCCAACTGTCGACCTTGAGGGAACGCGGGTGGGCCCAGCAAGGGTTTACACACACACACACACACACACACACACACACACACACACACACACACACACACACACACACACACACACACACACACACACACACACACACAAAAGCCCTCACCACACCACGTACACATAACAAGGTCGTGGGTCGGGGCGATAACCAGGCAGCGCTCAGTCGTGGTCACTAAGGACGCTCCACCATCACCACTACCTCCCGAATTTTTCTCATAAACTCCATCACTTTTCCGATAATCATCCTCTCGACTTACCTCAGCCGTCGTCACTATTACTGCCCCGTGATTCATGTCGCCGCTTCCTCAGCAGAACCAGTGAGGGCCTCGCAATAAGCACTTACCTCTTGCTCCTACATCGGCAAGAAAACAAGGAGTAGTGTTTGGAGTGAGGGGGAGCGAGGGAGGGAGTTGAGGAGCAGATTAGAGGAAGAGGAAAGAGGCAACACTTGGTAATCATGGTACAACGGAAGGCTTTCGAGTTCTTTCGGTTCCTGCCGCCGGATCAAGTTTGGATCAGCAAGGTGAGGCTAGTGAGGCTCGTTCGCTTTGTTGATTGGCTCCGAAGCGAGGCAGGTGAGCGACGGAAGGGGTGTTTCTAGGTTCCTATAAAAAGAAGTCAGGTAGGATCCTGCTCCTCTCCACCTGCGGGTAGCCCACGTTCGGCTCCATTCTGCTCAGCCTCACTCTAAACTCGGTGCCTTTGTGTTCCCCGGTGGATTTGGTGCGTCGAAAGGAGCTTTATGTCTTTCTTTTTCTCACTATCGCTACGTCTCACTCCGGGGCGAGAAAGGACTCAAAAGCTTCTGATTGTGCCAACTTTATCCCGTGGCGGCCGCTGATTGGCGCGCCGGCAACATGACTGACCCGCCTCGGCCAAGTAAGGGCAACGCGGACGCACGGAAAGGGCAAAGTGGTGCTGGAAGGTGACAGGTCCTGCGTCCTCTGCAGGGTACGCCACTTTAGCACCCCAGCAAAGCCCCGAAGCCCACCCGCCAGCCTGACCAAGTCCGCCCACCCGCCCGCCCGCCCGCTCTCCACACGTTATCCCGTTCATCCTCCTCTAATAACTATGGATGAGAGATCCGACCCAGTATTCAGACCGCCGTGGCAAAAAAATATAAAGTAGCGTTCTCGTCCAGTACAGCTTTCCAGGGCAACCAGTCAGGCGGGAAAGGGCAGCGAGTCGCCGGCGGAGGTCAAAGTCAGACTTTTTCCTCTCCCGTCATGGATCCGCACTGATTC
>NC_087151.1:9097500-9110000 GCF_035594125.1 Scylla paramamosain | reverse complement strand
TCGTCTTTGTTTCTCGTTCACTCACTTCTTTGTTCACTCCAACGTCTTCGTTCACTGGTTGCAATCTTGGAATTTTCTTTGTCTGTTGCTTTGCTTTCTTATGTACATTTTTCTTTTATTTTACTTTATTTTTGTCTTGATTTTTTGTTTTATTTTTGTTCACACTCAAGCTTGTATTCATTTTCCACTCCTTAGTTTTTTTCTTTTCTTTCTTTATTTATATTTTTTTCTTTTTCAGTCTGTTATTCTTCTTAAGTCTCGATACGAAGCTTTGCTGAAAGAAAGTTTACTCAGTTAACCTTATTTTTGCATTATAATTTGTGTGTATTTTCCTTATCAAACGTAAAATTATTAGATAAAGAAAGATTTAGGACGCGCAGGAAAGAAAAAAAAAACGGTATTTTCAAAGACAGCGAAAACTAATATTATTCTCATTATTTTCTGGAAGACAAGAAGTAGAGATACTACAACTTTCTTATAAAGAGGAAGGAAGAAGATAACGAATAATATGAAGAGGAAGACTAGAAAATAACCTTACGGAAGAGAACTAGTATTAAAAGCATAGACGCTACAACTTCGTATGAGGAGAAAGAAACAGAGGAGAAAGTGGAAGAGCAGGAGGAGGAGGAGGAGGAGAAAAGAACCAGGTTTGTGGATATGAGGAGCAAGAGGGAAGGGCGAAAGAGAAGGGCAGGAAGGAAATAAGCATCAGGGTTTTAGGTTTGGGGATGAAAGAGAAATAGCTTTGGGCTCGAGTATGAAGAGGAGAAATAAGAGAAGTATCAGGTGAAGAATAAAACACTGATAAGAGTTTCTTTTTATGAGAAAAAGGAAGAAGCGTGAGAGAAAGAGAGGTTCATAGATGAGAGAGATGGATCATTCAATGTCTTGGGTATGAGAAGAAGAAACTAAGGACACAAAATAAAGGAAGAACAAACAGAAGCAGACTTGTTGGCCCTTACTGGGCTTTTTGTGGGGATTACAATATATAACATGTAGTGAGAGAGGAGGGGAAGGAAGAGGAGGAGGAGATGGAGAAGGAAGAGGAGGGGAAAAGAATTATCTGAGTTTCAAACATAACGAAGAGAAAGAGGAAATAAAGGAGAAGAAGGAGGAGATAAAAAGAATGACTTAAGTTTAACATACAAATGTAGAGGAAGAAAACAGGGAGAAGAAAAGGACCACTGTTTTGAGTATGAGAACTGAGAAAAGGGGGAGAAGGGAGAAGAAGAGGAGGAGGAGGAGGAAGAGAAGGAGGAGGAGGAGGAGGAGGAGGAGGAGGAGGAGGAGGAGGAGGAGGAGGAAAGGACCACGGTTTTGGGTATGAGAACTGAGAAAAGGGTGGGGAAGGGAGATGAGGAGTAGGAGGATGAGGGGAGGAAAAGACAGGAGGAGCAGGAGGAGGAGGTGGGGGGATGAAGGAGGAGGAAAGGACCGCTGTTTTGGGCATGAGAATTGAAAATAGGAGGGAAGGGGGGATGATGAGGAGGAGGAGGAGCAGGAGGAAGAGGACAAGGAGGGTTTGTGGGGGAATTGAGGAGGCAGACAGACAATCGGCAGGTATGTCTGGTTTACGATGAGGGTGACTGTGCCATTACTTTGATGGACGCTCCTGACGATGACTGACTCGCTCTTGCCCTCCCTCCAGCCCTCCTCCCTTTTCCCTCCTTTTCCCTCCAGCTTTCCCCCACTTTCCTCCTTCCTCCTTATTCTTCCACACCCACTATTCCCTCGACTGATTTCATCTCACTCCTTAGCCTCCTCTCTTTTTCCCTCCAGCCCCCTCTTTCCTCCCTTCTTCCCTTTATTTCTCCTCTCTTTTCCCTCCAGTGCAACATCTACCGTTCTCTTACCTCCAGCTCCTTTTTTCTCCTCTTCCTGTTCCTTCCTTCTCTCACTCTAACTCTTCCTCCCTTTTCCGTCTAATTCTTCATTCTCCTTCCCTCCATATTCCTTACTTTTTCCTCCTCCACTTCCCTCCTTCACTCCCGCTACTCATCCTTTCCATTTCCTCCACCTCCCATCTCTCCTTCCCTTCAACCCAATATTGCCTCCTTCAGTAAGAAAAGTGACGAAATAAAAGGGAAAGAAAGATGATGAAAAGGAAGAAAAAAAGGGTTAGTGCGATGGAGTGACAGAGGTTGATGCCAAGGAGGAGGAGGAGGAGAAAGAGGAGGAGGAGGAGGAGGAGGAGGAGATAGTGGTGGTGGTGGTAATATGGGAAGAGAATAAGTTTAAGAAGAGAAGAAAGAATAAAAATGAGAAAAAAAATGAAAGATGATGATGATAATGGTGATGAAAGGATGTGACGAGGACAGTTAAGAAAGAAAAGGATAGATAGATGAATTTGACACTCACATATTTCTTCAAAGCGGAGGATGGTGCCCGGTGAAGTAGAAAGGGGTAAATGAATTTGACAAGAGGAAAGACTCGTAGAGATGCTAATGTTTGTGTTAGATGATATATATTTTAATTCAGCCATTTTCCTACACGTGATGGAACAAAATTTTAATAAGAGGGTAAGGCAGAGGAAGGGGAGGGATGAAGGAATGCAAAAAGAGGGAGGGAGAGGAAGTGGGAAAGGCAGGAAAATGGACAAGGTAGTGAGTGACTAGAGGAAGCTAGTGAGTGGGTGGAGAGAGAGAGAGAGAGAGAGAGAGAGAGAGAGAGAGAGAGAGAGAGAGAGAGAGAGAGAGAGAGAGAGAGAGAGAGAGAGAAACAAAAAAACTGACAATGAAATTAAGAAAACTAATAAAATAAAAAGATAGAAAATAGGGAAATATCAATAAAATGAGGGAACATATAAAAAAAAATATATATATATATATATATATATATATATATATATATATATATATATATATATATATATATATATATATATATATATATATATATATATATATATATATATATATATATATATATATATATATATATATATATATATATATATATATATATATATATATATATATATATATATATATATATATATATAAATAAAACAACAGAACAGAACAGTGCAGTACGTCTGGAATGGCGTGGTGATGGTGTGATGGCAGTGGGAGGCAGTGAGTGGTAGTTACGCAGTGTCTGGTTAGGGGTAGCAGTGGTAATGGCGGTAATATTACTAGGGCTAGCACCGAAGTATCAGAACAGAACCGAACAGAATAAAGTAATGCGACTGAGATGGGGTGGAGGTGTAGTGGTCGTGGGCGGCAGTTAGGCAGTGTCTGGTTAGAGGTAGCGCAGGCAGTGGCAGTGACGGTAATAGTAACGCTCCAAGCTTCACCTCCACCTATGCATGCTGTGGTGGTGGTGGGATGGAAGTGAGAGAAAGTGAGCGATGGTTAGGCAGTATTTGGTTATGGGCAGCTCAGGCAGTGGTAGTGGCGGTAATAGCACTGACTCTCCAAGCTTTACCTGTGCATACGCTCAGCAAAAAAATAAAAGCCGCAACAAGTGATATACAAGATCCGCCAATACCATAAAGCACCGGGCCGTCTGTGGTTAGCGTAAGGGCGTATAATCTCGGGTCTTCAGTGGGCATCGAGCTGGGGTTCCAGAGTGCGTGATTCATGACTTGATTATTCAGAGCGTCAGCGATGTGCTCCGCAGAGGTCTTGCTCCACTGCCTCCCCATCCACACTCGACCCGAGGAGCCTTCCGTGATGAGTTACTGTACCGGCCGCTGCTCGTTCCCTTCTTGTGGACGTGTTTAGGGGGTGATGAGGAGGGGGGCATGAGTGTGTGTGTGTGTGTGTGTGTGTGTGTGTGTGTGTGCTTATTTATTAATAGCATACAGTATTTTCCTCGGTGTGTGTTCATAGAAGCATACAAGATTTCAGTATCCTGTTGACGTATCAAGCTCCTGTATGTGTGTGTGTGTGTGTGTGTGTGTGTGTGTGTGTGTGTGTGTGTGTGTGTGTCCCTAGGGTCCGGAAACACCTGGTGGCCAAGTGACAAGCAAAAGGTCTTCGGTTCTTCATGCATGTGTGTGTGTGTGTGTGTGTGTGTGTGTGTGTGTGTGTGTGTGTGTGTGTGTGTGTGTGTGTGTGTTCTCCTGCGTTTCCTTGCCTACCCACGGCGGGACGGATGCAGTCAGTTAGGTGACAGGCGAGGCGGTGCATGTTTTTAGCACGACAGGCCGCTGCATGACTTACTACCGGGCCAGTGGGAACTGAATTAATGAGTGGATGAGTGAATGAGTGAGCGAATGAGTGAGCGAGTGAGGGAGTGAGTGTGTGAGTGAGTGAGTTTGTAAGAAGCCTCGCCTCGCCTGGATAGTAACTTAGTGACTGATTATTCATGCTTGGTTTCTCTTCCCGTGGGAGTCTTCTCTCTCTCTCTCTCTCTCTCTCTCTCTCTCTCTCTCTCTCTCTCTCTCTCTCTCTCTCTCTCTCTCTCTCTCTCTCTCTCTCTCTCTCTCTCCATACTGACAAAATACAAAAAATGGTTTCATTGGCTTGGGATAATGACCTAGATAAACGATATGAAAGATTAAATACTATTATTTTTGAGTTTCCTTCTAGTAAATGTCTTAAAGAAAATTTTATAAATACGAATATATATATATATATATATATATATATATATATATATATATATATATATATATATATATATATATATATATATATATATATATATATATATATATATATATTGTGGCATTTGCACCCCTATCCCCTTCTTTGTTAAGTGATATTGAATCCAATCCTGAAAACATTACTTATACAAATTTTATCAATAAATGATAGGGGAAAACATGCTCTCGTTTAAAAAATAAAATAAAATTGCATGCATCTAGAGTCTCGTCACGATCCCAGTTTGAGGCGTCGTGAAGCGGTGGGTGGTGTGCGTGGTGTGCGTGGGAGCAGCAGGTCTTCCCGTAGTCACTGGCTCGTGGTGAGGTGCAGGGCGGCCGCTTCTCACCTGTGCCGGGAGGAGATAATTACCTGTTTCTCATTATTGCTTTCCGGTGAGCACCAAGACACCTGCTTGTTCCTGGTGGTGCTTTTCACGTCCTTCGATCCCAGGGCTGAGAGAGAGAGAGAGAGAGAGAGAGAGAGAGAGAGAGAGAGAGAGAGAGAGAGAGAGAGAGAGAGAGAGAGAGAGAGAGAGAGAGAGAGAGAGAGAGTGTGAGAGAGAGAGAGAGTGTGTGTGTAGAGAGAGAGAGAGAGAGAGAGAGAGAGAGAGAGAGAGAGAGAGAGAGAGAGAGAGAGAGAGAGAGAGAGAGAGAGAGAGAGAGAGAGAGAGAGAGAGAGAGACTCGCCATATGACTCTAGGGGGCAGCCTCGTAGTGTTTCGGTTCCTTTGTGCAGTTTTTCCCCTTTCATGTAGCGAAGACCACTACTCCTCCCCGCACAGTACAATACGAGATACATCACACGGATACTCTTTTCCATAAAACAGTCTTACTCTGAGTAGAAACTATTCCTTATACATAGGAGGACACTGTTTTTGTTCTGGTTATGGTATAAGCTGGACTGGCAGTTGAGAGAAAACGTGAAAAAAAATAAATAAAAATGAGGGAAGGAAGGAGAGGTCACTATTGGTGTGAAAGAGGGAGTGACAGCGGGAAGAAGAATGCCAGCTATAAAGAGAGCGAGACAGACACAAGAGAGATGAACCAAAATACTTCCGTTTTTGAGACTGGAAGACTAGCATGGCACCTGAAGCACCGACGGGAGGCTATGAGGCTTTAATGGATCGTAATGAAGCACCTGGCGAAGGTAAACACCGCGGTGATGGATAGCATGGTGGTTCTGATATTCTACGAGACAAAAAACCCTCCTTATATACCTGTGTCTACCTCGGCCTTAACTTCTCCCCGCCCTCTAATCCAGCCCGCCCAGCCGTCCTCGCCCTGCCATTCGTCTTCCATTCCCTTTCTCTCTCTCTCTCTCTCTCTCTCTCTCTCTCTCTCTCTCTCTCTCTCTCTCTCTCTCTCTCTCTCTCTCTCCTCCCCAGCCTACTAGGTGATGGATAGTGAGTCTGGTGTTCACGTGAGCACATGTCTGCATACAAACTATAATCCAGCCATACACACGCCCACACTAGCCCGTCCCGCTGACTTATCATCACCGCCCACCTCTACGTTTTCTTTCGTAATTACACACCTGTCTCATTAATTGGCCATGAGTAATATATGTATCTAATTACAACTTCCGTGTGAGTTATGTTCCCGGTCGTTTAAATACCACTGGGCCGGCCACCTGTCTGGCTTAGGTGCGGGTGATTTATGTGTCCCTTGCTTAACTGCTGCCCCACGAGGCTCCGTGTCAAAACTTGTAATATGTTTTCTCTCTGGGTATAAGTAATTGTGCTCCTACAATCTCCATTAATCGTTTGCTGAGGGAAAAAAATGTGTATGTACTCTTGTAGTGGTTATGTTCATGTAGTTGCTCTTTCTACCTCTCTCTCTCTCTCTCTCTCTCTCTCTCTCTCTCTCTCTCTCTCTCTCTCTCTCTCTCTCTCTCTCTCTCTCTCTCTCTCTCTCTCTCTCTCTCTCTCTCTCTCTCTCTCTCTCTCACATACTGGTGCTGGTTCTCTTATATTGAATAAGAGTTGGTGTAGAAGAGAGAGAGAGAGAGAGAGAGAGAGAGAGAGAGAGAGAGAGAGAGAGAGAGAGAGAGAGAGAGAGAGAGAGAGAGAGAGTGGGAAGGGGCCAAGGATAAGGAGCTAGAGTGGGCAGTGGAGGAAGGTCACAACTGGTGATAAGATTGGGTTAGAAAAGTCACCTTTCCTTTCTTATACTTACACCGTGAGCTACAACGTTTGTCTGAAGCAAGTCCGCGAGTGGTGAGGCTTCGTGATGCAAAGATCTGTATGATGATGCTTCTTGTGTTTTCTCTCACCAGCAGTGTCTCAATAGTCTTCTGGATTAAGCAGTGAATGGATGTTTGTAGAGATGATGTACAAATGTGAAATTGACAAAGCAGGCACCAGGGAACTTTTCGCCCACCCGAATCTATAAATTGTGTTGGGTTTTGTTTAGTTGAGTATCGGGAGTTCATTTTTCTTCAGTATGATTTATAAGAGCAACTTTGATAAAGATTTTATTCAACTCCTTAAGTTATAAACGTTTCCTCCATATCTTCATGTGGAAATATTGTAATGCAACGCCCAATTTAAGGTTGTGGCGGCGGCTGTGTATAGTCGCGAAATAAAAGGTTGTTTCGAGACTCTTGAACTAACCTATAAAAGAGTTACATATTTGTATTAAAAGTAATAACGTCTTGATTGGCGAGAATTGTACCTTGCAAGACGAAGTACACCTCACAGGGGAGGATTACTTGAAATAATGACTAGTAAATAACCATAAATAATGGACACAGCCTCAAGCAGTGGCGTTCATTATAGAGCCTCAGCGGTAGTCCGGTCCTGCCCGAGGCTCCCAGAGCCTTCCTCCAGTGATAAATCAATTAGAGGAAGGAATCTCGCAAATAGTTATTATTTTACTCACATGTGGCTGGCAAATTTATGGCACGTATGTTTACGTTGACTCGTTGTATGTTATATCTGTTTTATAGATATTAATGGTGCACTGGTATGTCTCGGTAATGGCACCTCTTGTTGACAAAAGACTCTATTGTGCGTTTGCTCCTCGAGGGTGTTTATGTACACGTCTCTCGTCACTGTACAGGCGGGTGGCGGAGGGACGGCCGCTACTTCGAGGTATTGGGACACTTGACCTTCATTCCTCGCCCTCATCATATCAAGCTTAGGTCGACAAACTCATCAGTGGAGAGATTTCTGTGTTTCCTGGGGCTGGCTAGGGATTCCGGGGTGGTGAGAGGCGTCGTCACTGTTTCAGAATTAACATTTTCCTCTCCAATGCAGCTGCCCGATTTGTCCCCTTGGGTGGCATCACCCTGGGCCTTACGACGCTGACTGCCGCGTTGAGTCGAGCGGGTCGAGGAACGTGTTGAGAACCTTTTGGAGAAGATAGCCGGTGTGGTCGAAGTGTCTTTTGTCAGTTGGCAATTGTTGGACGAGGAGCGGCGGTAGAGCACCACTGCAAGACTCACGGCAGCCACTGTTACTATGAAGTTGAGCACTACGAAAGTGAACACTGCTGGGAGCCACCTGCTGGACGTCTGCTGGCTGGTCTGAGGTTGCTGGCTGGCGTCGTCTGCTGATGGACCGTGCGTGGTCTCAGATGAGGTGGTGGTGGTAGAAGGATCGTTCCTTGCTTCAGTCACTGTAAGAGGGAAAAAAAGGTCTTGTTTAAAATTAACACTATAAGAAACAAACTTCAAATGAGTGTCATTTCTTAGCGAAGCAACAAGCTAGGAAATGCTATAGGGTTAAAGCCAAGTATACGAGCATGGAAGCATTATGACAGAGAGGCTCTACCTTCCTCATCGCCGGCACACCCCACCATCTGGAAGTGAGGGTTACAAGGCGCCACCAATCCGCCGCCCTCCTCCGCTACCTCCACCTTAACTTGCCTTTCCTTCGTCAGAGGCTTATAATCAGTAAGGTTACCTAGAGGAGCACCATCCACCACAACCTGAAAGCCAATACGTCAGTGGTGTTATATGTAACAAGTTTAGCACATTTTACAATTGTAGGCAGTTTAGCGACCAACGCATTCGTCATACTCACCCCAATATTCCCCAACTGTTTGTTCCACACTATCGTGACTTCTTTCAGGTCCCCGGCAGGTCCCAGCTCAGCCGCAGTCACATTGATGGAAAGTTTCTTCGTGGCATACGTGACGTCCATCAGAGCGCCAGGTGGAGCCAGGCCAGCGTCATTCGGGCCATGGAAAGGTATCATCATAGACAAGCTAAGGTCCTTCGCGTCCCCAGGTGGAGCCAGCTCGGGCACTGTCTTGTTGACGCGGAGATTCATCATGGGGTACCGATGCGAGCCACAATCGAGGGTCATCTGGACGAAGCTCTCATCGTGGCGCAAAAAGAATGTGTGGTCACCCGGAGCCATTGCCATAGATTTATCAAAAAGACAACCTGCAGAGGGCGAAGGAGGATTAGACTTTTTACTCAGTATCTATGAAAACGTACTATTAAGAAAACTCTAACCTGGTGTAGGAAATGCATAAAAAAAAAAAAAAACTGGTGATGTTAGTCCTCAAGTAAAAAAAAAAAAAAAAGATACACAGATTAGCGTTTTCATCACCCAGGCTTATACAAAATTAAAGTTTTCCCATCAATACAAAGATACAGCTACCAATCATCAAAAGAATCCCTCCAAATAAGTCGGGAAGCAAAGGCCTTACCGGTGACGCAGTTGAAGTAGTAGTGAATACTATGGTTCGATTTCACCCACATGTTGACTGGGGGCTGCAGACCGGTGTCAGAGAGCAATATGTGGGTACGATGCTTCCCCTGGCGCGCCATCACCTTCAGGTCCCAAACAGCAGAGACAGGGTCATCTGTTTTTCCAGCCACCTCCATCCACAGCTCCGTTATGTCGCTTTCTTCTAAATTTTTACTAGGAGCGTTAATTTGATCGCAGACTGGCGTTATGGATCCAGCCATGAAGAACAACTGGCATGTGCTGCTGGTCGTGGTTGATTGTAAAATTAACCTAGTCACAGATCTTCGTTCCTGAGGCATTACAGCGACGGATATTCGCCGTTGGAACTGCATGACCGGAGGGGCAGAGTTTTTGGTTCTGTACATCACACATTCTGCCGCAGAGATGGGTGTAAAAATTAGTTTGCCAGGTTAGCCCTCTTTTAAGTGAAGTGAAGCAAAAACTTATTGCGTTAATTCGCAACAACTGACGTCATATGGGACCGAAATATAAAACTGCATACAAATAATAATAATAATAATGATTAAATTAAAGTAAAAAGTAATAAAAATATAATAGAGTTCAAATAAAAAAAAGATAAATAAAATATAAGTAAACAAAAACCTACAAATTGAGCAGGCAGAGATAAACCTCCTCTCAGTGTGTGACATGGACTTTTGCTGATATGATTAACTGCATGGAAGATTGCGAATACAGAACCTACTGATAGTCGTGACATGAAGTATTCAACAGCATGTGCTAGAGTAATTGTAACAGAAATGGTATATTCGAGGAAAAAAAGAGAGAGAGAGAGAAAAGAGAAATAGACAAGACCAGCACCTTGTTAACAATCAATTCTGGTATGATACAAGTACCCACGACAGAGAGAGAGAGAGAGAGAGAGAGAGAGAGAGAGAGAGAGAGAGAGAGAGAGAGAGAGAGAGAGAGAGAGGTGCGGGAGGATGTCAGCACTGATAATGGCATCCTTTCGTCCCCTAAAACAGCTGCTCCTTTCTCTCTCTCTCTCTCTCTCTCTCTCTCTCTCTCTCTCTCTCTCTCTCTCTCTCTCTCTCTCTCTCTCTCTCTCTCTCTCCATACCCTTTATATTCACTCGTGTTCAAATTACCCCGGGAATACTAAAGATATTTAAAAATTTCTGCATTGTGGCGTCCCTGTCCATCGCCAAGAACTCAGACACTCACCTACACATTATCAATTTTAGTATTGTAATAGTTGTAAATCTGTGAGCTTCCTTTGACTCTTTCACCTATAACTTTTTACTCTCATTTTAATTAGGTATTTATGCAATCGGGAAAAGAAAAGAGAAAAGAAGGAAGTATTCCCTTATTCACTCTTTTCGTAAATAGACAACTTATGAATCGATTATATTATCTTGAATTTTGTGTATTTATTTATTCAACTGTTCATTAATTGATTATTTTTAAGGTAGTCGGCCACTGTTTTTTTTTTTTTTTTTTTTGGCATCGTGTTCATCTTGGATTATAGTTATTCGTGAATTTGTAGTGTTGTTTTTATAGGTAGTTAAATATTTATCCACTAATTGATTATATTTCGTAGGATAATTAACTTTTTTTTAACATTTTTAGCTACGTGTACGGTTACATTTCTTGCATCAGAGTTTCGCCTGAGTTTCCCCAGATTGTGGATTAATTACTTAGGTATTCTGTCCTTACTGTATACAACTTTGTACTTCCTCTTCACTGACACTGACTTTTTATTTTCCTGCTATGTGCAAGTATGTGTCGTGATCATACCGGTACTGTCTTAAATTACTCAGTTAATGGTTGTAGTTAGTTTCTTTTTTTTTTTTTTTTTATCTACATGTCATTCTGATTTTATATTCAAGTACATCGTAAAAGAACATATCTGACGCTGATAACATATATTTCCCTCGCTAATTACCTAGATATCTTGTCGTTCCACATGTCTCTCTTTATAGAACACATAAATTGACACGTAAATAAGTACAGTGGTGAGGAATGTACAATAAGGAACAGATTGTAATGCTATGAACTTAATCCTGTGTAACATGTCTGAGACCACTAGAACGGAGGAGAAAAGGTAGATAATAAGGTTGATTGTAATATTACGAGGCTTACTGAACATGAACTACTAAACCACTAGCACCTGTAGCAGATACGCAGAGAAAGAGAAATAGAAACAAATCGAGTATTGAGACATTTCTAGGACATGTAGTAGGGAACATTGGTGATGGAAGCAAGGGCCAAGACACAGAAATGTATCCCTGACTGGTGTCGTTCCTCTGAATGGACTGTGAAGGGAATCTTAGGAATAAACTAAGCCTTTGTTTCAATCTCTACTGGATTTTAAAGATCCTGGAAATATTTCAATACTCTGATTCTATTTGTCTTTTTCTAATTCACTACAAGTGTTGGTGATTTATCATCGCGTCTTCACAGCATTGCCACATGTTTCCTCAAATCTCTTACATTCGAAGCCTGCCTTACCTTTGGCCTGATTCTTCTGCACCTGGTCCTTCTGCGGCAGTCCGTGACACACCCACACCCCGAGAAAACACCCGAGCACCCACAACAGCTTCATGGTGAGTCTCTCTTCCAAGTCTCGCTCTCCTTTACGTGATCACGGCTTTTTATCACATGGTTATTCTACCCACTGCTAAATTTGGGTGAAATGTGAGATGTTGGTGACTGAGGGAGTGAGTAAGTGCAGGAGTGATGGAGAAAGGTGTGAGTGTTTGAGTGTGTATGAGTTGTTTGTGACTACTGTCTGTGTCCGGCCACACTCGGCTTTTTACTTTCGTTTTGTTTCCTGTCGTAGGCTGTCGACATATCTCGGCGAGGACTGGTGGTGGTGGTGGTGGTGGTGGTGGTGGTGGTACGACTATTTGTGGTGGTAATAATGGAAGTACATGTAGTGAATAGTACCAATAGTTGCTGAGTGATGACAGATAACACGCGCAGTGGTTTTAGTACGAATGATGATGGTGGTAGTGGTGGTAGCGGTGGTGGGGGTGGTAGAGGTGGTGATGGTGGCAGTGATAAGCGATAGTAATGGTGGTGATTTATCTCCATTACACACAAGCTGTCACGGTAATTCTATGGCGGACCGTACCAGTTTGAAGAAACCTCAGCGTCGGTCTAGATAAACACAGGACACAGAAGCTGCAGATAAAACTGTTTCATGCCACAACCACGGCAACAATAAGAAAAATAAATAAATAAATAAAT
>NC_087151.1:9082500-9095000 GCF_035594125.1 Scylla paramamosain | reverse complement strand
GCATTCCCAGCTTGTAATTGGTGCTTATGACAGCCTCCCCACAGTATTTTCTCATTCAGGTAAGAGTCTCCGGATGTTCCCCTAGGTGTGTCTGTGAGAGGCCTTACCTGCCTCCTTACCTGTCGCCTTGACTTATTGGCCCAAAGTCCAGGTATTTTGGTATTTTGATGACGATAAATGCGGTTAAATTTTACGTTGGTTGGGAGATTTAGATTTTTTTTTTGTTAGTGTTGTGAGGGCTATTCCAGTTTCTCTCTCTCTCTCTCTCTCTCTCTCTCTCTCTCTCTCTCTCTCTCTCTCTCTCTCTCTCTCTCTCTCTCTCTCTCTCTCTCTCTCTCTGGTGTAAATAGAATGTACATAATACAGGTGAAATTTGGAGTGCTATGAAAGGTTATTTTTTGTGGCTTCTCTGAAATTGATAAACTTGATAAATCAGTCACAGCATGGCTTCACGAAGGGGAAGTCTTGCCTGACAAACTTGTTAAGTTTTTACAGTAAGGTGTACGAGGCAGTAGATAATGGTGATAGTTATGATATCTTATATCTGGACTTTAGTAAAGCATTCGACAAGGTGCCCCATCAAAGGCTCCTGAGAAAGGTTAGGGCGCACGGGATAGATGGGAAGGTGTTAGGTTGGATAGGGTCATGGCTTGGTAACAGGCGACAGAGAGTGCTAATAAACGGCTCGAAATCCGAGTGGGGTCATGTCATTAGTGGGGTGCCACAGGGATCAGTATTAGGGCCATTATTATTTCTAATATATATCAATGACTTGGATAGTGGAATTAGTAGCGATGTTAGTAAATTTGCGGATGACACAAAGATAGGTAGATTAATTAGGTCAGAAGCGGATGCCATCGCCTTGCAGACAGACTTAGATAGAATGAATGAATGGACGGATAGATGGCAAATGCAATTTAATATCAATAAATGCAAAGTGCTTAGCGTAGGTAGAGGAAACCCACACAATAGGTACACATTAAACACCCAAACTCTGGTAGGTACAGGGTACGAGAAAGATTTAGGAGTTATAGTTAGCTCTGAACTCCGTCTAGGGAAACAATGCATAGAAGCCAGAAACAAGGCAAATAGGGTACTAGGATTCATTTTTAGGAGTGTTAAAAGTAGAAGGCCGGAAGTAATATTAAAGTTATACTTGGCGCTGGTCAGACCTCATCTAGACTACGCTGTGCAGTTCTGGTCCCCACATTACAGGAAAGATATAGGTCTATTAGAATCAGTACAGAGGAGAATGACTAAAAGGATTCAGGGGATGAGGAGTATTCCTTACGAAGCGAGGTTGAAGCGGTTAAATTTACATTCTCTAGAGAGACGTAGGTTAAGAGGGGACCTGATAGAAGTCTTTAAGTGGTATAAGGGTTATAACAAGGGAGATGTAAGCAAAATTCTTAGGATCAGCAACCAAGGTAGAACAAGAAATAACGGGTTCAAGCTTGAAAAATTTAGGTTTAGGAAGGAGATAGGAAAAAATTGGTTCTCAAATAGAGTGGTAGATGAGTGGAACGGACTCAGTAATCATGTAGTTAGTGCCAGGACACTAGAGAGCTTTAAGAGAAGATTAGACAAGTTTATGGATGGGGATAACAGATGGAAATAGGTAGGAGTGTTTCATACAGGGACTGCCACGTGTAAGCCTGGTCGCTTCTTGCAGCTTCCCTTATTTCTTATGTTCTTATGTTCTAAATTGTTTTTATTTACTTATTTTATTTGTTGATTGATTGATTTATTTGCTTATTTATTTATTTATTTAGAGATTAAAATGTGTTCTCTCTCTCGAAAAACGCTCAGCTGCTGTCCCGCCCACCACCCCCATCAAAAAAAAAAAAAAGAGGAAAATACGATGAGAACTGAAAGACAAGCCATTTAGTTTTTTTGTTGTTGTTGTTGTTGTTTTGATATTCAGTTATCGCTCCATTGTGAAATGAACGTAAGTAGGAAAAGGTTTTAATCCAGCTGGTCACTTTAGCTCTAGAGTTGTCTCGGTAATCTTGTTTCGAAATTTTCCTGGTAAGAAGAAAAAAATAATAATGAGTCGGAAATTTCTTTTATGTAGTGGCCTAATTTTCCCTTTGTATTTATTTATTTATTTATTTATTTTATCGTTTGAGAAAAGTTGGAAATTTATGTTTGTGTGGAACTTGATATTATTATTATTATTATTGTTATTATTATTATTGTTGTTGTTGTTGTTGTTGTTGTTGTTGTTGTTGTTGTTGCTGCTGCTCTTATTGTTGTTGTTGTTGTTGTTGTTGTTGTTGTTGTTGTTGTTGTTGTTGTTGTTATTAGTTGTATTTTCTTTTTCTTTTCTTTATTATTATTATTATTAGTATTATTCTTATTATTATTATTATTATTATTATTATTATTATTATTATTATTATTATTATTATTATTATTATTATTATTATTATTATTGTTATTATTATTATTATTGTTATTATTATTATTATTATTATTATTATTATTATTATTATTATTATTATTATTATCATTATAGTTATTATTATTATTATCATTATTGTTGTCGTTGTTGTTGTTGTTGTTGTTTGGCTCGCTATTTTGTCCAGTTCTGAA
Source organism: Scylla paramamosain (assembly GCF_035594125.1). Taxonomy (NCBI): domain Eukaryota; kingdom Metazoa; phylum Arthropoda; class Malacostraca; order Decapoda; family Portunidae; genus Scylla; species Scylla paramamosain. The sequence goes on along the minus strand of NC_087151.1, from coordinate 9,092,405 downwards.
GGAAGAATCGTATAATCATTTCACGTGATTGTTATTTATTTATCTTTTTTTTTTCTTTTTGAGTGTGCAAAGTATTTATCACATAACAACACCTTTAACTTTTTTCCTTCATTCACCTTTTAATTATTACCTCTTATCTCCGTCCCTGCAATCCACTTTCCCTTTGTTTTTCTCTCTTCTTACTTCACTATTCCTTACACAATACACACACACACACACACACACACACACACACACACACACACACACACACACACACACACACACACACACACACACACACACACAGAGACTGTAAGAGTATATAATAGTAGTAGTAGTGGTGGTAGTAGTAGTAGTAGTAGTAGTAGTAGTAGTAGTAGTAGTAGTAGTAGTAGTAGTAGTAGTAGTAGTTTAAATATTTACCACAGTTTTACAATATTATTTACCAAAAAAAACATAAAACCCAGATCTCTCAAAACTACTGCAATCTACACACACACACACACACACACACACACACACACACACACACACACACACACACACACACACACACACACACACACGTCGTTAGTCTGGGTTCACGGCCGCCCACACACCAGAGTTATGCAATGGTGTCTAATTAACCGTTCGAGGCGATTTTCTTTTTGGCCGCGAAGGCGAAGGGAATTAAGGAAGCATAAATCTCAGTGTTTACGTCTTTTACACCACAAAGGCGAGACCACAGGTACTGCCCAGAATTCTGACTTTTTTTTCCTTCCTCGTCCCATTTTTATTGTTTCCTTTACTTCCTTTTCGCCCTTAATTCCCTCTCTTGATTGTTATGAAGACGCAGGAGGAAGAGGAGGAGGAGGAGGGAGAGGCAGAGGAGGAGCAGAAGAATTAGGATGAGGAGCAGGTGAAGGAGTGTTAGTGATAAGAGAAGGTACAGTAGAAGAGGAGGCGTAAGAGGAGCCGGAGTGTTTATTTCACACTTTCTCAGCCACTCTGTGAAGGTAAGAAGCCCAGCTAAGCCTTGACTCTCACCTCAGCAAAGCAAGTTAACAAATATGCAGAAAATTGTGTTCAGTTGAAAATACGTGTGTGACTAAATAAGGAATAATGGTGGTTGGGATTTTGTGTGAAAAAATGCTGCGTGTATGATTAAGAAATTAAGTTAGTAAGAAAGTAAGGAAATAAGATAGATATGTTTATTTATTTATTTATTTATTTATTTTACTCCTTTTGCTTGTCTTGCCTCTAGTTAGTTTGTATGTTTGTTTGTTTGTTTGCCTGTCTGTCTGTTCATGCTCTCCATGCTCCCATTTTCCTATTTGCGTAGTTTTGTTTTATTTATTTATCTTATACGTTAATAGTGACCTGAGTGATAAAATGTTGCCTTCTTTCCTTACTTTTTTTTTTCCTTTTGTCTCTCTCTCTCTCTCTCTCTCTCTCTCTCTCTCTCTCTCTCTCTCTCTCTCTCTCTCTCTCTCTCTCTCTCTCTCTCTCTCTCTCTCTCTCTCTCTCTCTCTCTCTCTCTCTCTCTCTCTCTCAGGAAGGAAGGAAGGAAGTAAGAAAGGGAAGAAACTTAATAGCGGTAGTTTTGGTCGCGTGGGGTTGTTTTGTATGTTGTTGTTGTTTTTTTCCGTGTTTATACTTTTCATTTTCATTTGTACGTTTATATTCTTTGTCCGATTTTGTTTTCAGTACCTTTAGCTATTGTTGTTTTTCATGATGCTTTATAAGTGCTGTGATTAGGTGTGTGTGTGTGTGTGTGTGTGTGTGTGTGTGTGTGTTTGCGTTTGTTTGCGTGCATGTATCTTCCTACATATACCTACTCCGCCTCCTCTCTGTGTGTTGTGTGCGTGTGCCTGCGTGCGTGCGTGCGTGCGTGCGTGCGCCTTGATCGTTTCTTGATTGCCCGCTGTCGCAATATTATTTGTCAATTTTTGTGACGGAGAAATGTACCCTTGGCTGTCCTTCATATTCCTGAGGGAGATTCAATTTGCGTAATGACGGCCGATCACTGCTGCTCAACTCTCCTCCTCCTCCTCCTCCTCCTCCTCATCCTCATCCGTTCTTCACTGGCCTACGTCTATGTCCGTGTTTATTGTGGCGACAGTGAGCGATGGTTCGTGTGCGTGATTACGGTCATCATCCCCTTAGAGAGAGAGAGAGAGAGAGAGAGAGAGAGAGAGAGAGAGAGAGAGAGAGAGAGAGAGAGAGAGAGAGAGAGAGAGAGAGAGAGAGAGAGAGCTACATCCGCCTTGATGACTGAAAGTGTAAATATCTTCTTTTCCTCGCTTTGTATGTTATCTTACATATATGTATTTATTTATGTTACTATTTACCTGTACAGAAACTCTAATTCACGGGAAGAAAATAGCTCATGTGACGCTTTAAGTGACAACCGACATAATGCTCTTAAAATCCTTAAGGTCAGTTATCAGGATAGGGGAAGAAATAATGAGTTCATGCTTGGGAAAGTTTAATTTAAAAAGAAATATGAAGGAAATGGTTCTTAAACAGAGTAGTAGATGAATACCATAGAATATAAACACACATGTAAAAGTTTGGCAAGGTGGTGATGGTGGTGGTGGTGGTTGTCGTGGTGATGGTGACGGTAGGGATGTTTGTGGTGGTGAATGATTACAACAGTGTGAGTCACCTTGATTCCCCCTCACTCAGTTAGTTGACGCGGGAGTTGCAGTGGGCGTTTCCCGGCGTGGTGGTGGGTGAGTGGTGGGAGGGAAAGAGGGAGAGGAAGACATCAGCGCCACTCATCATCGTGGAGACAAACGAGATAGTGAGGGAGAGTTGAAGAATGAGAGAGTGAAGACAGACAGCTTTATTAATAGTCGCTTATCTTTTTTCCATGTTAACTAAATTTCATGAGTTTTTTTTTTCTTTTTTCGTTTTGTGATAAATTGTTTTATTGCTTGACTCCATAAAGAAAAAGAAAAAATTAGGGAACATAAAAATGTTAGTATTGACAGATAATATTTGGACCTTTAAAATTTAGAGCTTCATGGAGCGTAATGAGAAAATTGAAACGCATACAAAAAGAAGGAAAAAAGCACACAAGACATATACCTTTCTTTAATTTTGTAAACCTTAACACACACACACACACACACACACACACACACACACACTATTGAAGGACGTATGGGATGAAATCTTTTTAAATCGTTTTCTTATAGCCTGTGGAAGCGTTATAACACATCCACTGCCTGCCTGCCTGCCTGCCCGCCCATCCAAATGTTGTCTTGCATGCAAGTCTGTCTGACGCGCGGCAGGAAATCCTCGTGTCGTGACTCGCGTCCGTCCGAGACTGTTTTTCTCATTTGGAAATTGACGTGTGAGTCGGTTGTGTTTGCCTCACACGTCCCAGCGGCAGCCGTATTACAGGAATTATGCGGGATTACACGCACAAGTAATATTAATGATAATAACACACTGGAATTATGCATCTCTTTTTTTCTTTATTTGGCTTATATATCTTCCTTACTTGTATTTGTGGTCCTTCTTTTCTTCATCTTTTCCTTAACCTCCTCCTCTTCACTGATCGCCACACTCCTTCACAGCGGACGGTGTAATGGGGCTTAATTCTCAGACAGTGAAAGGAAAAAAAAAAAAATAATGAATTACTTTATGTTTTTCGGGGGTGTTTACTTACTGAACGGCTCGTAAGTGGGCGCCATCGGTCTTATGCTCCGTCAGGTTTCCGTTTGGGCTCCCGGCAGGTTGAGGTGTAATTGCCGGAACGGGGAGGAGACGGGAAAGGAACGGGAGGTGAGGCGCGGAGGAACAGGCGAAGGGAGGAAAAAAAAAAAAAAAACGACGGATTATGGTATAGGAAAAAGTTAAGGATTGGGTACAATAGGATAGACTGAAATGGGAGGTGTAGAGAGACTTTATTTATTTTATTTATTTATTTTATTTATTTATTTTTCTTTTTTGTTTAATTGTTATGGAAAGATACAGATATTTGAAAAATTTTACTCTAAAAATTTTGGTTAACTTGTGATTCTGTAGTCAATAAAACTACTACTACTACTACTACTACTTCTACTTCTACTACTACTACTACTACTATAACAACCATAAATAGGTAGTTATATAGATAGATAGAAAGCCTTAAGTAAGATAGTTGTTAATCGAGAGAAGGAAGGCAGATGCAGGCAAGTTTGGGGTCACGTAATTGGAATCTATAATAGGAAACAGGATAATAGAAAAGACAGGGATAGAAAATGTGCAAACGAGGAGTAAAAGGAGAGAAAAAATAGGAGGAAAAAGGGGACAGGGAAACGTTGTAAGAAAGAAAGATACATATAGTTAAAAAAACAGATCAAAGAAAATTAACAAAACAAGATAACAAAAGAAATGGAATAAAGAGGAAATAAGCTGGTTGAGAGAGAAAAAAAGGAAAATACTGAGGTTATGAAAATAAATAGTGAATAAAAAGGATAATAAGAGATTGGAAAGAGGAAACAGTGGAGAAGGAAGAAAGCAAAAGAAAATATGTATAATATCGCATTGCTTTAACTCACGAAACCCTCCTCCTTCTCCTCCTCCTCCTCCTCCTCCTCCTCCTCCTCCTCCTCCTCCTCCTCCTCCTTCCCTACACCCTCAGAGTAAGTCATAGTTTAATATGGTAGTTTCATTGTATTGTTTTCTATTCTCCTCATTTTTTTTCTTTTCCTTCAAATTCCTACCAAAGGATGTGAAGACGATTCCGCAGGGCAAGTGTTGTGTATAATGGTAATTTTCAAATAATTTGGCTTCCACAGGAAGATAATAATATAAAAGAAGGTTCGTTCCATCACCAACCATATTTTCTATATCATTTTTTCCCTTTCTTTTTATTTAGAATTCTCTCCTTTTATTTGCTTATGTTTATTTATTTATTTTTTTTTTTATGAAGAAAACGGAAGGCGGTAATGATCTTTCTCCTAATGTATGTTATTTTGTGGTAAAGTTTTGTTGCCTTAGTGTTGGATTTTTTTTTTTTTATTAATTCGTTATTTAATATTTTAGTTCATATTTTTGCTTAATGGTATTCTAAAGAACACATTTACTCTCTCCCTCCATCTCTTGCTCAACTCACTCACTCACTGATTGACTCATTCACTTACTCACAACTCATACACTAACACTCACTCATTCACTCACTCACTCACTCACTCACTCACACATACTAACACTGACTTACTCATTCACTCACACTGATTCATACTTTCACTCATTCACACACACTTATTTTCTTTTATTTAGTTTCATTCAATTGAATAATTGCACTCAACGTATATTTGTTAAAAAAAAGAGCAATGCCTCCCTCATATTTTTCCATTCCTTAAATAATAACAAAACTAATACTGATTTCACTCCTTCACTTATACGCTCATGTTGTATTATTTTTCTTCTCAATTTAACTGTGCTCTGTTGTATTCGACATCTGTATGTAAAAAAAAAAAGAAGATAAACAAGATCTCCCTCGTACTTTTCCCTTCCACAACCGGTCACAGAAAACGCAAATCATGTCCCCCTCCCGTGTTTCCCGCCCCGTCTGTCCTGTCAAGACTCATTTGAATGTAACAAATGTACAGGACAGCTGACCACGAGAGCATCTGTCCCTTCTCTCTCTCTCTCTCTCTCTCTCTCTCTCTCTCTCTCTCTCTCTCTCTCTCTCTCTCTCTCTCTCTCTCTCTCTCTCTCATACTCTTCCAGCAACATAATTTTTTCCTTGTATCAACATTTTCACTTTTCCCATCACCCTTCTTCCCATCCTATCCTTCATCCTTCCTTCTTCCCACCATCCTTCCTTCTATCCTTTCCTTCATCTTTCTTTCGTCCCATCTTCCTTCCTCCCATCTTAACTTTCATCCTCCCTTCTTCCATTCACCCTTATTGCCTCATCCTCTCCACTCCTTCCTTCCTTTCTTCATTCCATCACCTTTCCTCCTATTCTATCCTTCATCCCCTCCATCTTCCCATCACCTCTTCCTCACTGCCCCATCTCTGTCACCATCCCTTCCTTCCTCTCCCCAGCCAAGTAGACTAGTGATGAATAGCGCGGATGGAACTGTGCCTGGCGCCTGATTAACACCCGTGTCATTTAGTACCCCTGAGTCAAGATGAATGGGAACACTTGAGGCGACACCGCGACTTTACCTTCGTTACCTTCGCCCAGTGATCCATGAGCCGCTGCTGCCTGTGTGGCCTGCGGTCTGCGTGGTTGACACCGTGATAGGGCGAGATGAATCATACTGCGGCCTTAGTGACGGATGTGGCTTCCTCAAGGTGTTATTTTTCAAGGCTTGCAGAGCGTGGCTGGGGTTAGGGCCGGGACTCGTATGAACGGCGTTACTCTTGTAGGTATAACTTACTCTGACGTTCATTGCTGTAAGTGCCGCTGCTTTCTGCTTCAGGGTCACCCGCCCCGTGACATGTGCAGTTTCATGCTGTGATGGTTTGGTTTTCTCTGAGCTTTATTGAGTTGAAGGTGAGACTCGTTTCTCTTCGCTTTTAGGTCGTTAGCAGGTTAACATTAGTATTCATGTTCAGCGCGGCCAGTCCTTACCAGACTTATATGAAAAAAAAAGAGAAAAAAATATCGAGAATTCCATATCAAGTGCATCTTGCGGTTAATATTTGTTTTCTCATTGAGTTGTGGTCTGGAAAAAACGAGCCAAGGACGGTATTTTCAACGTGTCAATCTGTCAGTGGCGGTGTTCATCTTGAGCGGAATTGGTAAATAGTGACTGTTCTCTTTGAAACTTATCAGCAATTTGCCTTTTCGTGTGTTGTTGGGATGGAGAATGAGGCAGAATAAGTCCCTGCTCTATGATTTTTAAGGCGTTAATACATCATTAGTGGTGTTCAGGTTGCAATTGGTTTGTCAGTCCTGCTGGTGCCGTTCCGGAAACTTATCAGTTATTTGCTTATCAGCAAACCTATTGCGGTGAGGATCATTGCTTACTCGCCCTGTCATCAGTGAGATAAGAGGCGGACTGAAATTATACTCTCTTTTCCAGTTGGCAACGAGGCAGTGGATCGCTGCTCATGTTTAGTACTGGTGGTGGTGGCGGTGGTGCTTCAGAACGTTATGATGATAAGGATTACAATTTAAGAATGTGTTATGGACTAAGATGAAAATAAAACTTCTTATAGATACATACATACATACATAATTTTAGGAAGCGTGTAAATGCTTATAAAGTCTGTATGCTCAGTGTTCAAAATATTGAATCATGGGAGGTATGTTTTTGCACAAAGATTATTCTAAAGCAATGTTTTTCCACTTGTTTCCATTTGGTCATGTTGCGCGTTATGTAAGTCTTGGTGTGTCTTGCTTCTTTACCTAGAGGACAGAGTAAACATGGGCGCTGAACGATCTCAAATCCAAAGTGTTGAGGACTATGCAGAATAGAAGGTCACTTATTGACTTTTCCTCACTGCAATGTTGACGGTGGCCATACGGTAAAGAGAGCTATGAGGAAACAAATATTATACAACATAAGGGGTGATGAGGAGGAAATGGGAATGGTTTGAAGAAAGAGACAAAAAGAGAAGAGAAAGTGGTGTTAATTTAGGAGAAAAGAAAAAAAGAAGAGAAATATGGTTATCGAAAAGTACTGTGGCATGAGAGGGAAGCTGAGGAGATGAGAGGAAGTGAAAGGAGAGGGAACATGACGACAAGAGAGAGGGCGTTGGGGGATAGGGGGTAAGGGAGCGGGCGCCAGTCATACGCCGCTCTCGAAGTGATAAATCAGGGCCTCAGGATTTGCATATAAGCCTTACAAAGGGCGAGACAAGGCCATATATATGTTTATGGACGCTCACTGTCCCCTCGCCCTATTCTCGGCCTACCCCGGGCCTGCCCTCGGTCTAGCTGTAATTGCCGTGCCAGCTGAACCCAGATGTATTATCCACTATTATTCTTCATTATCAGTCTGAAGTGAACTGAACTGAAGCAATTTTTTACTTGGCATTTTTTTTTCTTTTTTCCCTGATTCATAGTTACATTCTTTATTATCAGTCTCAGGTGAACTGAAGGGAAGTAATTTATTGAACGTATCTTTATTCTATTTCTTATGTATATTTGTGTTTGGGGGTCCATACTCATTTTCACGTGTATTTAAGGTAATGAAAATAGCTGTAGTTTTCTAAAGCTGTAATGTTATTCTCTAATTCATTTTTGTATTGTATCATGAGGTAAGCTCACACATTTTCTCTTCACGAATGCACGCACGCACGAGCAGCGATACTCTCATGTTACTTATGTTACCTAAGTCACGTGCAGCTGTTTTGACACTCGATGGTGATTGTCTTTTTTTTGTGTGTGTGTTTGTGTGTGTGTGTTCATGTTGGTGTGCTATTATTACTGGAAGAAGTTATCACTGCGCTTCATGTGTGTGTGTGTGTGTGTGTGTGTGTGTGTGTGTGATTGATGGTGTAAATTTCATAGTGATAGCAAAGTTTTTATATTCCTTTTTACTCTCCTCTCCTTCATTCCTTCCTTCCCTCTTTTCTTTTAATTTCTCCCTTCTTTCCTTCCTTCCTTTCTTCCTTCATCCATTCATTCCTTCATCCCTCCGTTCATACACACACTTTTCATCGATTCATTAGGGAGGCCTGAGATTAAAAGAAAAGTTTATTATCTAGGTCGGCCTACCCTTCCCGTTGCCTTGATCAATACACCCATAAAACAGTGTACCCTATTTATGGTGAGGAGGAGGGAGAGGGGGAAAAGAGGAGGGGGAAGATGGATATGGGTGAGAGAGAGAGAGAGAGAGAGAGAGAAGAGAGAGAGAGAGAGAGAGAGAGAGAGAGAGAGAGAGAGAGAGAGAGAGAGAGAGAGAGAGAGAGAAACTGGGTAATAGGAGGAAAATAAATTGAGGGAGTAAATAGGAAATAAGTACCTGGAAGAAATGAGTGACGAGAGAAGCTAGTAAAATTGTAAACATCACGTACCTTTTTACTAATGTTTGTTTTGTGTAGGAGATTAAACATATTAGAAGTTATTACTATCATTGGCCTTGATAATAATCATGATTTAGATTTAAGAATTGTCAGTTTGTTTTAATGGTCATCTGTTTTATTGGTACTTTGTGTTAATGGTTGTTTACTGTGGCTCGTGGCGCGCTTCCTGAGCGTATTTTGTTTTCGGATTTTCTGAATCTAGGTGGTGGGCAGCTGTTAGGCCTGTTTGTTGCGAGCTGCCGTGACGTGAGGTGTGGCAGGTCCGGCAGCATTGTGGAGGCGTGATGGCTGTGTACACCTTCCTTGTGGTATGTAGCATGCTTGTAAGTTGTTATAGGATAGCTAAGGTTCGTGATGCAGTGCAAATTTACTGTCAGTGTTATGTTGCTGCCACTTGTGTCTTGTTATGGTACGTAGAACAGCAGCCTCGTGTGTGCTTGGCTGCCAGAGCTTATCGGTGGTGGTGGTGGTGGTGGTGGTGGTGTTTTGGCATTGGCTGGTGCTGGACTGCTGTGATGCAAGGGTCGCGATTGCGAGGCCAGTGAAGGGAGCCACTTTTTAGATTTATAGTGTATATGACATTAAGATTATATGAAACTATATCTATGATATTAGGCAGTGTTTAGGTATGAGGGAAGCAGGTTAATATATCAGATGTATTTATTTATTTACTCGTTTATTTATTTATTTTTTTATGTAGGAGGGACACTGGCCAAGGGCTACAAAAATCCAATAAAAAAAGCCCACTGAGATGCCAGTCCCATAAAAGGGTCCAAAGCGGTAGTCAAAAATTGAAGGATAAGTGCCTTGAAAACTCTCTCTTGAAGGAATTCAAGTCATAGGAAGGTGGAAATACAGAAGCAGGCAGGGAGTTCCAGAGTTTAACAGAGAAAGGGATGAATGATTGAGGATACTGGTTAACTCTTGCATTAGAGAGGTGGACAGAACAGGGGTGAGAG
>NC_087151.1:9070000-9077500 GCF_035594125.1 Scylla paramamosain | reverse complement strand
GACGTTCATCTAAATGGACTTCTTAATTTTTTGAGGGTGACCTTTTTGCTCCAGCACGACAGCCAGCTCATCAGTCAGGTTGGCCAGCATGTTTCCAATGTCACTCAGCACGTCACCACTTCTACCTGGGAAACTTGAATTTGATTTTGATGTGTTTCCAACAGAGGCGCCCGTTGTAGCAATAGAATTCTGGCGGAGAGGAGGCTGAACTTCCCTGCGACGGAGTGCTATGGAGTGACGTAGAGAGAAGTGAGGAGAGTTACAAGTCTCTAGCATAGTCAAACCTGAGTGGGGACGGCAGGTTTACTACTTGATGGTTCCAGCGTTCTCATTTGTAAACGGCCATACTAGCTGTCCTGACTTGCTGCTGCCTTGGAGCTCTCACTGATGGAGTACGAGCAGCAAGGGGGGCGGCGGTGGGATCATCTTTGCGGTTCCCTGTGGCGTGTTGTTTGAACTTCCACTTCCCTAACTTGAATTATAACTCTCTTCTGTCTTTAAATTCAGTTCCTTCATGCAGATTTCTTCCCGATGAGTTGTTGGCTTCTTGAGATTCATCACGTCTTTAATGAACTGTGGCACTTCATGGACATCTGCTCGAGTCTTTGCAGTTACTTTGGCAACGGCTCTGAACTTGCAGGCAGTACGAGGTCTGGCAAGCGTTCCTCCACCTTCGTAATTATTTGCATACTCGTTAGCTGGGGTGATGTCGCAGTCATCCATAGATCTCTGTCCTGAGTAGAGGTTGCTGAGGTCAATAGATTCAACACTCACTCGCTGATCTCTCGTCCGAACACTGTCCCTGATCCCGGCCAGGTGAGGCAGGTTGACTGTGTAAATGTTGACTGTCTAAAACCCTGGGCGTATTCATCCATCACTTTGCTTTCCCCTCCCGGATACGCTTAAATACATTAGTCTGTATGAGTTAGGGAAGTGGAAATAGGAGTGAAGCATTCCCTTGCCTAATAGAATATGGAGGAGAGAGAGAGAGAGAGAGAGAGAGAGAGAGAGAGAGAGAGAGAGAGAGAGAGAGAGAGAGAGAGAGAGAGAGAGAGAGAGAGAGAGAGAGAGAGATAGATAGATAGATAGATAGATAGATAGATAGATAGATAGATAGATAGAGAGAGAGAGAGAGAGAGAGAGAGAGAGAGAGAGAGAGAGAGAGAGAGAGGGGGAGATAGATAGATAGATAGATAGATAGATAGAGAGAGAGAGAGAGAGAGAGAGAGAGAGAGAGAGAGAGAGAGAGAGAGAGAGAGAGAGAGAGAGAGAGAGAGAGAGAGAGAGAGAGAGAGAGAGGAAGCTGATGCATTATAGAAGTATTTCCTTAGTCTTGGTGGGAAGGGAAGAGGAGACGTGATGCAGAAACATTTCCTCATTTGTTATTCATTGTCTGAAGGGAAGGAGAAAATTATAATGCTAAAAGTACATGCCAGAGAGTGGAAGTAGAGTGTGATGTACTACGTTTGCTCGTCATATATCAGCAATTTATGTCATCTTTCCTGTTCAGCATTTCCTATGCATTGTTCTTATTGTAGCACAGAAGTGTTGCCATGCATTAGAAAGATGTATTACAATTAGTATTTTATAATTACCGTCTGTTCCTATGCATAAATTTCAGGCAACATTATCCTCTACTTCCATTAATCATTTCCTACTCTTTTACATGTCATTATTATTACATTTTCTATTTCCCCCTTAGAAGTTGTTATAACCGCTTGCACTTCTCCTTACCCAGTCACCCCTCGCGCAAAGATCATCGCACTGCAGCCAGAACTTGAAGAAAACTAAGTAGTTATGTAAGGCATTTTCATTGGATTCCTACATAATCTACGTTGAAATTTCCTGCTTGGGCGAAAAATAATCAATACTGTTCATCTTCCCATTGATATTTCTCCTGCTCTTCCTTCTCCTTCAATTTTTCATCCCTCACTATTTTCCACCTCCTCCTCCTCCATCTTCAAATTCATTTCTTCCCCCTCTTTCTCCTCACCGTCCTCTTCCACCTTCATCTCCTCCTCCTCCTCCTCCTCCTCATGCTGCACAACATAATAAGAGCTTCCTCCGTTGGGTTAGCAGGCAACTCCCGCGCGGGCGTTGATCTTGACAACGGACCAATCCCCACCCCTCCCTTGCCTCTTCCTTCCCGTCACCCTGGCTCGCTTCCCTCAAGCTTTTCCTGCGTCTTCTCTGAATCTGATATATTGTGTTTGAGTCCCTTCGTGTAAAATATATTTGTAATGTACGCTAAGCTTTTTTTTTTCCTCTATGTTATGTTTGTTTCATAACTGTAATTGGCTGAGCTGTATACTAATTCGAAATCGTAGTAATTTTCACTCTGTTAATCACTGTTTCTTGTGTTATAGATTATGTCCTCACATTGAGTCTAATATTTTTAGTTATGTTTTTTTTCTTTTTTTGCCACTGTTATGTTTTATTTATTTATTTATTTATTTATTTTTTGTCAACCTCTGAACTTTTACATGTTTATTTACGATCCTTGTATGAAATTCTAAACACCCAATGGCCGTTTCTTTTTTTTTTCTTGAGTACTTGATCGTTTCTTCTTATTTTTTTTTCTTTTTTGAATTTCCCAATCTCCTGCACATCTTTTAGCTTTTCCATTCTCCTCCTCCCTTTCTTCTTCTTTTTCTTTCTCATCTTATTCTTTCTCTTTCTCCTCCTCCTCCTCCTCCTTTTCCTTTTCCTTTTCCTTTTCCTTTTCCTCCTCCTCCTCCTCCTCCTCCTCCTCCTCCTCCTCCTCCTCCTCCTCCTCCTCCTCCTCCTCCTCCTCCTCCTCCTCCTCCTCCTCCTCCTCCATCCTGTGAAAGACCGTGCTCTACTCTGTCGTGTTCCTCCACATGTATAGTTTGCAATTATAGATCCTATTCGAAGTTCAGCAGATACCATCCAAATGTGCAAGTCGATCTGAGGGCAACTAGTCCTGCTTTGGTTTCCTCTGCATTCTTATTTATCTCCCTGAAATCTTGATAGCAATCTGAAAACACAGTGTACTTTGTAAAATTATGTGTCCTTACTTCTACCTCAATCGAGATGACCCTGTGTCCGAATATCCATCTAACATGAGCATCCTGCCTATATTTTCGCTATCTTGTATCCGCTCTCTTAGTTCTAGTATTCTCGTGCCCTTGAACCATTACGTCCCCTTTGAAAACACGTAGATGCTCACACTTATATTTTCTTTAAATTTTGATATCCTACTGTAATATTTGAGCGACTATCACATACCTGGATTTATGTATGTGCTCCAATCTACATGTGTTCTCTCGTGGTGTCTCCCATAATCTTCCCCCGTACCTGCTTGAACACCTGTCCTCTCTGTAGCTTGTTACTTCTCTTCACCTCACCGAATATCCTGTATTTTTGGGGTTCCTGTGCCAAATATGATGTAATTATGCTTCAGTGTTCCGCTTTTCCTTGTTGAAATATCGCTCTTACATTAGAATATTTCATGAGGGACCGGTTCTTCCTAGCTGCTGCTCCTCATTCCTTAGGCAACACCTGTTTTTCTCAGTTCAGACAAAACTTCTCTCTCTCTCTCTCTCTCTCTCTCTCTCTCTCTCTCTCTCTCTCTCTCTCTCTCTCTCTCTCTCTCTCTCTCTCTCTCTCTCTCTCTCTCTCTCTCTCTCTCTCTCTCTCCCTATTTCCCTTCTGTCTGTTGCTTTCAGTCTACCCATCTCATCTTTGTCAACACCCACGTTTTCCCAGCCACAGTAGCTGCCGGATATTCAAGGAGGGTAAAATTTTCACTTGTAACTTCCCCTGCCAGAAAGAACACATATAATGATAATGGTAAATATTGCGAATAAGAATATACTGTAGCAAGTCACACGAAAGGAAGCTGTTTCTCCTCTTCCTCCTCCTCCTCCTCCTCCTCCTCCTGCTGCTGCTGCTGCTGGTGCTGCTGCTGCTGCTGGTGTAATGAGCACACAGGAGAAAGCTAAGCTGATAACGGAAAGGAAGAGATGAATGTACGTGTATGAGACTTAGCGGCTGTAATAAAACTAATAGTAGTTCTGGGAGAGGGTTTGCATGTTCCCGGTGGGGAGTGAAGGGGGACTGAGGATGTGACGTGGTGTGGTGGGGTTGGGAATGTCGACTGATGGGGATTGAGGATATGATATGTAATAAATGCCCATCACTTTTCTATCCATTAAGTATAAGGTGTAGATGGAAGGGAAATGTATCAATACTTGCGTGTGTGTGTGTGTGTGTGTGTGTGTGTGTGTGTGTGTTGAATGAACTCTATTGAACTTGAGAACAAAAACACAAAAGGGAAGTTGCAAGAGGACAGAAGACTTGCACATAGCTGTTTCTGTATCGTACATACTTATATCCACCTATCATCTCTATCAATACATTTTATCTAGGGTTCCTTAAGTCTCCTTAATGACTCAGCACTAACAACCTGATTATTAGGTGTGTCCCAGTCATCTACCACTCTATTTGAGAACCAATTTTTTCCTATCTCTTCTTTAAAACTAACCTTATCAGGCTTGGACATCTTACTTCTACTCTTATCCTGATTACTAACATTAAGGATTTTATTTATATTAACCTTATTATATCCTTTACGCCACTTAAATGCCTCCATCAGATCCTCTCTACAACTTCTTAGTCAACGCCTCTCTAACGGATGTACAACTGAAAATTTTAATCTCCTTTCATAAGAAATATTTCGCATCCATTGTATGCTTTTGTAATTCTACTTTTTGCTGACTCTAACGGAGCTATATTCCTTCTGTAAGATGGAGGCCAGTAATGCACAATTTCCACATGTAACTTCAATAATCTTGGGAATTCTACTATTAACATTCCTAAAGGTGAATCATGATCAGCTATTAAAAGGTTCTCTTGTTCACTGTCCCTAAGTATTATATCCCAATCGATATTCTAAAGGTCAAAGTGAAATGTAAAGCTATTTTTCTCAATCCTGATTTAGAGAAATGTTTTCTTTACTGTACGTTTATGTAACATTTGTTACTTATTTTTATCTTTTTATGAAACACTGAACACTGAACGGAAAATATGCATCAAACTTCTGTTATTCATTTACCTTTTTTATACATACCTACATACCTGCGCATTGGTTTATTGACACATTCATTGTTTTATTACATTGTTCAAAATTTAGTTACCGATAGAAGTTTATACACGAACAAAAATTATATTAATAAAACATTGAAAATAATAAACGTGCTTTACTCCTTTTTAATTCCCTCAAGCTCACATTTTACTCTATATATCAAACTTTGCGTCACCCTATCAACTTAATGTCCAGTGTTTGTTTTAAATTATTGCTCAGTCCACATTTACCTCCTCTTGCAGTGCGTGTAATGAAGGTCCTCCATCCACTGCCAAGGTAAAGTACAGGCATTTGTGGCTTCTTCTGCACCATTGATTAGTTTCTGTAGTGGCTCCTGTGTTTCTCTCTCTCTCTCTCTCTCTCTCTCTCTCTCTCTCTCTCTCTCTCTCTCTCTCTCTCTCTCTCTCTCTCTCTCTCTCTCTCTCTCTCTCTCTCTCTCTCTCTCCAGAAATCCACATCAGAAGATTCCGTTAATGAAAGACGACAGAGAGAGAGAGAGAGAGAGAGAGAGAGAGAGAGAGAGAGAGAGAGAGAGAGAGAGAGAGAGAGAGAGAGAGAGAGAGAGAGAGAGAGAGTCCCTGCATGATTCCAGTATAAGAGAGGAAGAGCCGGAGGAGAGGGAGGAAGAACAGCAGAAAAATAAACGTGAAGAACAAGCAGAGGAGTGAAGAGAACATCCTGTGTTCCCCTCGCCCTCCACAGCGCAATTACCTCTGCTGTGTGTGTGTGTGTGTGTGTGTGTGTGTGTGTTGGAAGGAAGGAGATAAGGGTGCGAGTTAAGAAAATAACGTAAGATGTGGGAGGCAAAGAAGGAAGGAAAGGAGGTGTCAAAGTCTTCACTGTAAACACGAAGAGACAACAATTCATCCTCCATCTCCCGCCCGTGTTATTTTCCTCCCTTTCAATCACTTACCTTCACACCTTCATTTCACCTCTACAACATACCCTCCCCCCTCCTCTTCCTCCTCTCCCTCCTCTCCCTTCTTCCTCTCTTTCTCTCTTCCTCCTCCCTCCTTGCCTCCCGCACTCAGTGATACGTTGACTCCTCCTCCACTTCCTCCAAGGAAAAAAACATTTCCTCCAGTACTCCTGTCTTCCCTTCCTCCTTCCTTTCCTCCATTTTCTTGATGCCTCTTATTTCGATCTGAGAGATTTATTTAGGGGTAAAGAGAACGTATAAGGATGTCCATGATGAGCTTCACCATCTTTTCTAAGAGATATGGGATAGTGCAGTGGAAGACTTCTCCCCATCCATCGCCTCTCTTGGTGATAATATTTCGAGATTCCTTTACTTGGTCACTGGAGAAGGTTACTGGTCATTCATTAATTACTGAACATGATCGTTGTTGTTTCTGACGTGTAATACTTTGCATTTGTCATCGTTAAATGTAAACAAAAGCTAAATGGGTCTTTTTATGAAATCATCTAATTTCTGAGAGGGCAACGACATTTCGAATGTTTTCTAAATTTTCCCCCTTTGGCTGAACTCATCAATATATGAAAAAAATAAAAGGAAATATGTTTTCCATCTGACTATTTATTTATTTTTTCTATTTGCAAAGTACCGAGGTTACTTTATTGATAGTTTTCGCATCATCAGCTAGGTATGAAAATCTCAGTGAGCACATTGTCATTATTCACATGTATCAAGAACAGAATAGGGCCACGCACTGATGACTCACATTAACCCAGCAAGACAAAACACCATCTCCTACCACTTTGGTGTGATGGAGAGTGAAAGGTGGTGAAAAAAAAAAAAGGAAGAATACAAAGGAATACAAAGGAAATCCAAACAGCAACAAACCCTAATATGAGGAGTAGAAGGGAAGAGGGAGATGAAAAAAGGAGAAAGCGGCGACAAGTCGGATAGAAAGTGAGGCGATAAGGAGAGTAAGAACAGCATGCCGTAGCGTAGTGGAAAATCAGACGCTGAGGGATTGCAAGAGTGAGAATTGGTAGACAGAAGATGGAAGGGGTGGGAAGAGGAAGAGAAACAGTAGTCTTTACATGATGAAGGCAAAACAGGAGTGCCATCTGTCAGAAATTAAGAACAGTTCAGCGTTTAAGGGAATTTCTTTTCTCTATTTTTTCTACCCTGTCTTCCCATACCTACGCTTCCCCCCTCTCTCCTCTCTCCGTCCCTCTCTCTCCCTCTCTCGACCCTCTCCTCCTCCCCTCATGAACCGCGCAGTCTTCCTCACCCGCCAAAGACTAAAGGCGTCGTCTTCCTGGAGGGTGACGGTGGCTGGCCGCGATCAAAGGGAGGCGGGGAAGTGTCCTGGGTAAACGAGGGGAAGAGCGGGACGTGGGAGGAAGACGCCGCCGTTTGTCTTGCTCAGGGGGCGGGGAGGGGAAGGGCCGAGCAGGGAGGGGACGCTGTCACTGAAAGGAAG
>NC_087151.1:9050000-9067500 GCF_035594125.1 Scylla paramamosain | reverse complement strand
ATTTATTATTATTATTATTATTATTATTATTATTATTATTATTATTATTATTATTATTATTATTATTAATATCATTATTTTATTTTACTTATTTTCATTGTTTTAGTGATATTGTTTGTTGTTGTCACTATTATTAGTATTTTCGTGACTTTTTTCATCGCTCTCCAAATCTTTCCTTCGAATTCTTTTATATTTGCCTTTTATTGTTTTTTTTACGGCATTCCATAAACTAATGTAGGTTTATTGACGTCTCTCTCTCTCTCTCTCTCTCTCTCTCTCTCTCTCTCTCTCTCTCTCTCTCTCTCTCTCTCTCTCTCTCTCTCTCTCTCTCTCTCTCTCCCTTTTTCTTAGTATCTTATTCCTTCACTCACCTTTTATTCGGGATCTGCTCCTTCCCATTTATCGCTGGTCTCGAAGTGGACACATACTCCACCACAGATGGATATTGGCTTATTGCTGCAATGAGGGTGGTTGTTTTCTTTTGGTCAGTCACATGGAACGTCAGAACTGGCAGACTGGTGAACGGTTATGTACGTAGATAAGTAGAATGGTTATGTTGGTAGATACGGAGGTAGATCACTGATTGATTGGTAACTGTATTGACCGACGAACTAATTTTTATTATTCACTGAAAGATGGATTGTTTTTATTATAAGAGAATATGAGTAGAATAATAGCTGTGCATGAGAATGAGAGAGAGAGAGAGAGAGAGAGAGAGAGAGAGAGAGAGAGAGAGAGAGAGAGAGAGAGAGAGAGAGAGAGAGAGAGAGAGAGAGAGAGAGAGATTAGGATATGGTTATTGATAAATGAATAAATGAACAAGAATATAAGGATAAGATTAAGAAAATATAACCCCACAAACTTCATATACACGACGACATGAAAAAAGTTATTATACATTTTTTTCAAAGCGCATTCACATAAATAAATACGTTACCAGGAAAAAATCTCTCCCTCGCCAGTGCAGGATGTATATGAGTTAATTAAACCCAGGAGGCGGTTCATTTAATTCCCTGTATCCGTGAAGCGCCACAAGGTGTTCAGGAGGTGGCAGCAACATTAGCACCAAGCCTCACAACACTTCGCCTCACAAACCACAACCCTCACAAGCCAATCCAAAGCCCTCACCAGCCCTCCCACAGCTCTCACCAGCCCACAACCATCACTAGTTTACAGTCTCAAATCTCACCAGCTCTCACTCACCAGCCCACAGTCTCACCAGCCCTCCCACAGCCCTCATCTGCCTCGGGAACCTTGTCTCACACCTGCCCTTACTTCTTTGTCTTCGTTTTCTGCTTCCTCTTTCTGTGACTAGTATTTATTTATTTTTATTTTTCATGTTTTCGTGTGATTTTTTTTTTTTTTTAGTTTTTCTTTCCTTTTTTCATGACCGTCATTGTTATTATTGTTGTTGTTATTAATGTTATTGTTGTTGTTATTATTATTATTATTATTATTATTATTATTATTATTATTATCATCATCTTGTTTTTCTTCTTGTTGTTGCTTTTCTTCACATCATTTTTGGTACTACTACATTATAGACTCCAACTACTACGACTTGTTCTTATGCGTAAAGGATACTGGCCAGGTGTTAAATAAAAAAAAGACTACTTAACTGCTGCATTGTGACGACACTTGAATACAAAATAGTTATAATTTAGTGGGCTAGGTTAGATCTAGAGATACCCTGATAAAGTCGTACAGGAGAACAATATAGTCAGGCAGAGTTCCAGAATTTACTTCAAAAATGTTCTTACTCCCGCTAAACATCAATAATGCGCATGTGATTTCTAACATTTTCGCTTCATGTTCTTCCTTTCTATCATTACTCTAGTGTTTTGTAGGTAAATAAAAAAGGAAGTAGAAAATGAATATGAAGTACAAACAACATATATTCTATTCATTAACTGACGTTGTATTAACCATTGTTTTTGTGCATGTGTATTTTCTGTTTTTGTTTTTTTATTTATTTATTTATTTTCCTTTTTATTTCTTAAGTCACAAGTATGTTTGACATGTATTTGAGGTGGCGAGGGGGATTCCATTCACACCGTGCTTTTAGACAAGGTGGAATCAAAAGCTTTTCGTCTTATCAACTCCTTTCCTCAAACTGACTGTATTCAACCTCTTTTTCATCGCCACAATGTTGCATCTCTTGCTATCTTCTAACGCTATTTTCACGCTAACTGCTTCTCTGATCTTGCTAATTGCATGTCTCCCCTCCTCCCACGGCCTCGCTGCACAAGACTTTCTTCTTTCTTTCATCCCTATTATATCCACCTCTCTAATGCAAGAGCTAACCAGTATTCTCAATCATTCATCCGTTTCTCTGGTAAACTCTGGAACTCCCTGCCTGCTTCTGTATTTACTCTCTCCTATGATTTGAAGTCTTTCAAGGGAAAAGTTTCAAGACACTTATCCTCCATTATTTGATTTTTCTGTTTTAAATTCTCATGGGACCTGGCATTAAGTGGGCGTCTTTTTTTCATAAATTTATTTTTTCGCCCTTCTTGCATAAAAAAAAGTGTTACTATATAAGGGATTTTAATAATATGCATTGTATGGAATATATCCTTTATTCTTTACTTACAGATATACATTCGTGAATACTTGCATGGTTTGCCCATAAATTTCCCCCAAAAAAGTACTTACCTTTAGTGTTGGTGCTCTCCTTTCACCTGCCTATGAGAGAGAGAGAGAGAGAGAGAGAGAGAGAGAGAGAGAGAGAGAGAGAGAGAGAGAGAGAGAGAGAGAGAGAGAGAGAGAGAGAGAGAGAGAGAGAGAGAGAGAGAGAGAGACCATAACAAAGACGAAAAAACAAACTGATAGATGCAGAATTATATAAAAGAAAAAGAACAAGACTGAGATTGAGGCTGAGAAGAAAGAGTAACAAACAAAGACAGACAAGCACAGAGGGACAGAGAATGATGAACACTAAGACAAAAAATAAATAAATAAAGGGAGACTGAGACATATACAAACAATAGCAGGTAAGTAAACGAAAAGAAAAAAAAAATGAGAGAAACACTGAATTTAAGCCTGAGGATATGAAAAAAAGAACATATAGATAAGAGAGAGAGAGAGAGAGAGAGAGAGAGAGAGAGAGAGAGAGAGAGAGAGAGAGAGAGAGAGAGAGAGAGAGAGAGAGAGAGAGAGAGAAAACTTAGCTGAGAAGAGGACGAAATTACAGACACTAATAAACTCAAGGAAAGAAACAAAACGCAAATAACAGCTATGCATGGCTAGCGGCGTGGTGGGGCGGGTCTGTTCAGGGCGGGGCGGGGCGTGGCGGGGTGGAGCCTGGTGGAGCTGGGTGGAGGAGCAGGATGTGTGGTGGAGGAGCAGGTGGAGAGTCACGTCTTGCCCCGGTGGGTTGCCGCTCCCTGGAAAGATAGACGCAGAATGTAAGAGAATGGCGAGACTTAAAATGGCGGGCGAATGAGGGAGGAGAGAGAGAGAGAGAGAGAGAGAGAGAGAGAGAGAGAGAGAGAGAGAGAGAGAGAGAGAGAGAGAGAGAGAGAGAGAGAGAGAGAGAGGAGGGAAGGGGAGGGGGCAAAGTATCATGTATGAGATATTGATTAATTTATGAAATAGATGTTAGGAAATTGAATGGTAATGAAATATAATGTTTTTAATTTTATTGGTGGTTGTTATTGTTATTGTTATTATTGTTTTTATTTTTATTATTATTATTATTATTATTATTATTAATAATAATATTATTATTATTATTTATTATCATCATCATCATTATTACACTATGTAACAAAATTTTACTTTTGTCTTGTCCTTGGCCCCAAAAATAGGTAGGTGTGTTTCATACAGGGACTGCCACGTGTAAGCCTGGTCGCTTCTTGCAGCTTCCCTTATTTCTTATGTACTTATGTTCTAAAACATAGTTTTCCAGTTATTTCCATCTAAACAAAATAGAAAAATATTATTTTGATCTAAAACTTTGCTTTGGGGGTTAGAACAATGAATTTACATTTTTGCATTATTTCGTTATAGTATGGGTTACTATTGGTTTTCATGTCAGGTAAAGACCTTTGCAAAATCTCAGTTACTTATCTAATTGCTTTTGAATTGTTGCAAATAAGTTAAAACAATGAAAGAAAGAATATAAAGTATTCTAAAGATTTTTTTTATTTTAATAAGATCATTCTTGAACTGACCAGATCTAGCAAGAAATTTCTCATATTTAAAAGAATTTGCTTACATTTCAGAAAACTCAAATCTTCCAGAATGTTCTACTAGACACTTTTAGATGTTTCTAGAACATTTTAGAACATTCTATTCAATGTAAACTTTTCCAGAATATTCTAGAACTTTCTAGATACAGTAGAAATATGTAGAAGTATCAAGAATTTTCTAGAATCTACAAGAATTTTCTAGAATGATTCAGAATATTCTAAAGTAGGTTCAAGAATATTCTGGAAAAAAACTGAGAACATTCTGGAACATTTTCTAGAAACACTAAGAATATTCTAGAGTACTGCTTGACAATATAAAAGTAGAGGCTTGCAGACCACCAATCAGTTTTGCTTTGGCTGCCTGAGAAGACACATCACAAGAGGTGAAATGACATCAAGAGGCTGCAGTCATTCTCCAGGTGCATTCTGCTACATATGTGGTCAATTCATCAAGGCAAGAGCAAAGATGTTCTCTGTGACAACATCGGGAAAAATGGTGAATTTTAGCAGTTTTGGGGCAAAAAAAAAAAAAAATAAATAAATAAAATAAATAACTAAATAAATAGATAAAAATAAATAAATAAATGAATAAAATATAAAAGCCACAAAGCAAATTTTGACAAGAATAATAGGTATTTTCTATTTTTTAGCAATTAAAAGAGTTGAAAAACACTTCTTTGTCAGACAAAAATCATGTCACATAGTATATTATTATTGTTATTGTTATTGTTATTATTATTATTATTATTATTATTATTATTATTATTATTATTATTATTATTATTATTATTATTATTATTGTTCCTACTACTACTACTACTACTACTACTACTACTACTACTACTACTACTACTCCTGTTTTCATTATCATTTAAATTATCGTCCTCCTCTTCTTCATTACTATTACTACTACTACTAACTACTACTACTACTACTACTACTACTACTACTACTACTATTTTCACTATAATCAATTATCGTCCTCCTCTTCCTCTTCATCATTACTATCATTACTATACCATTACCGCTATCAACATTGTTACTCTCCTACTTTGATACGCTTACTCTAGCTCACTCTAATACTCTTCATTCATAAAAAAGAAAATAATAATGATAATAATAATAATAATAATAATAATAATAATAATAATAATATAAAAAACACTCATACTTTTACTTTCATTATCAACAATTCATCATCATCATCATTATCGTTCTCACCACCACCACCACCACCGCCACCACCACCACCACCACCACCAGGCGAGACCATTTCAACCAAGGCTCGTAAAAAAAGGGGGTCCCGCCTCCCTCAGCTAAAACCTTCCCGCCTCTAAATTCTTCTCGACTGTTATAACTCGGCTAAAATCATATATTTTCGAGATAACAGGAAATCATTAGATTATGCAAATGACCGGCAGTAGTTATCTTGGCTAGTCCCTTCCCCTCCTCCTCCTCCTCCTCCTCCTCCTCCGTCTCCTCCTGCCTAAAGCCACTTTTATTTCCTCCTTCGTTCTTTTTCCCTCCATTTCCTACCAAAGATACGGAAAACTGGAGGAGGGAGAGGAAGAGAGGGAGGGAAGGAGGGAGTCAGGGAGGAGGGAACGTAGAAAGGAGGTGATGTAGAACGGCAAGGAGAGGGAGAAAGGGAGCTTAGAGAGAAATGAATGTTTGGAGAAAAGTGGACTCTAGGAAAGATGAGAGGAGGAGAAGGAACTGGAGGAACAAGAAAAGGGAAGTGAGCAGGAGGAAAGCCAGGGTGAAAAGAAAAGGAGAGAGTGAAAACAAGGGAAAGTGAATAGGGGAAATAAGAGAAAAGAATAATGAGAGAGAGAGAGAGAGAGAGAGAGAGAGAGAGAGAGAGAGAGAGAGAGAGAGAGAGAGAGAGAGAGAGAGAGAGAGAGAGAGAGAGAGAGAGAGAGAGAGAATGGTCTGCAAGCTTAATTTTCTTTATCACATGAAAATTTGTGACTTTGGATACATAAAATAGTAAAAAAAAAAACACAATTATAGAAAAATTAAAATAGAAACACGAGTAATACGAGTTTAAATAATATGGATGACTTTGTGTTCATGAATTCATTACTGAGAGAATGAATAAACAAAGGAACATAGAAAAGGAAGTGTATGCAATGTATAGAAAAAATATATATATATATATATACAAGGCAAATTACACCTCGCCTATATTTCTTAGCAGTCATGATGAAAATTACCATTCATCTTTTTTTTTCTTTTTTTTCGTCCCCTTACTCATCTTTTCTTTTCTTTTTTTCTCGCCATATCCTCTTTTTCATTCCTCCCTCACTCCTTCCAAAGACACAGTTTCAAGAACAATGACTCCCTCTTCTTTTTATCCTTTCGTATTGAAGTTTGTCTTTTTTTTTTTTCATCCCCAGTTGAGAACTTAATTAGTCTCCCTTCATCTATTTACCTGTGAAGTCCCTTTTAGGAGACAATTCAGAGCGTCAGTAAATTAAAAAAAAAAGGTATTTGTTCATGAAATGTGGAGGAAAGGAAGTAACACAAAGACACAGCAAATACTTGAATGAGGATGAATATAAAAAAAAAAAAGAAGAGAAGAGAAAAGAAGAACGAGGACTCGGGGGTACAGGAAGAGGAGGCTGGAGGAAGAGGAGAGGAAACAGGAGGAAAAGGAGAAGAATGAGAAGGAAGAAAAGTAAAAGGAAGTGGGGGAGAGGGAGGAGTTAGAATATAATAAGATTAATTTCGAGGAACCAAAGTGTGTGTGTGTGTGTGTGTGTGTGTGTGTGTGTGTGTGTGTGTGTGTGTGTGTGTGTGTGTGTGTGTGTGTGTGTGTGTGTGTGTGCATGAAAATTATGAGAGGAAATAAAATTAAGATGGCAGTGTGGGAGGAGACGGAGGAATAAAAGGAGAAGGAAGAGGGGGAAGAGGAAGAGATGGAGGAAGAGGAAGAGGAGGAGGAGAATAGCAAGAATTAAGTGACAGGAATAATTAGACAGCCTCAAGATGAATCCGTGGAGACCAATCTGTCTACGGAGGAACGACAGCTCCTCCTCCTCCTCCTCCTCCTCCTCCTCCTCCTCCAACTCTTCTTATACCCTTCTCTGTTTTTCCATTCACCTCTTCCCCCTTCCATGCATCTCTCTCTCTCTCTCTCTCTCTCTCTCTCTCTCTCTCTCTCTCTCTCTCTCTCTCTCTCTCTCTCTCTCTCTCTCTCTCTCTCTCTCTCTCTCTCTCTCCCCACCAAGGACGTGGCCAGCGAGGAGAATAAACAGCAGCACGTGAGCCGGGCTTCGAACTCTTCGCCTTCAGAATACCAATCCGACACAATCACGGTAATTGGGTGCTCTCCTGATTACCTGCGCTCACCTGCATAATTCTCTCTCTCTCTCTCTCTCTCTCTCTCTCTCTCTCTCTCTCTCTCTCTCTCTCTCTCTCTCTCTCTCTCTCTCTCTCTCTCTCTCTCTCTCTATTGCTTTTATTTTATCTTTTTTTTCATTTCAGTTTATAATTTGTGCTTTTTTTTTCTGCGTGTCATTTTTTTCTCTATCATTACATAAGTTATTCCTTTTTCTGTCACTCTTTTGTGACTTGTTATTCTTTATTTTTTTATTTTTTGTAATGTTTATGATTACATTCTCTGACTTTTTTCCTTCATCATACACACTGATTGTTTTTTTTTTTTTATTATTTGATAACTTAATGTTTCTTTTTTTCATAAATTAATTTGCAGTAACATTTTCTTATTTTTGCATTCTCTCTTTTGCTTCTTTGGTTTGTGAATTATAACTTTAACGAATGCAAGAACCAAGAATCACTTAATATCAAAGACCGTATTTAGTTTCTATGACTGTAGGACACTTGGAACGCATATTTAATTTATAACATCTCTGTTTTAAATACGTTTACTTTACCTTTAGTTCCCCTTCCTCTGCTTTCTCATATCCCACTCAATTTCCACTCATTCTCCTCCTCTCCCTTCATTCCCTTCCCTCCTTTCCCATCCTTTGTACATTTCCCCTTCGTTCTTTTTTTTTTTTTTTTTTCTCTCTGCTTATGTTTGTTCCGTCCCCTCTCCTTTTTATCTCTCTGTTTCTCTCTCATGTGCTTTGACTAGCTATCATATGAAAAGTAATATTATTCATGTCAAAATCGACTAGTGCGCGCGTGTGCACACACACACACACACACACACACACACACACACACACACACACACACACACACACACACACACACCACTCTTATCATGGCCTCCTCACTTTTACACACTTCTCTTTTCCTTCACCTTTTCTTTCTCATTTACATTCTTTCCTGAGTTACTCTTTCTTCTTCCATTCGTCTCTTCTATGCATTTCACTCATCCTTTGCCTTTTTCCTCATATCCTCACACTTTTTTTTTTCGTTTTCATCCCCACCAATTCATTTTTCTCATATGACCCTCCGTGCCTTTCTTTTCTTTGTCAGTCTCCTCACCAACCCTCAGCCAAACCCACCTCATCTCCCTGTCTCTCCTCTGTTGCTCCATTCATTCCGTCCCCTCCGCCACATTCACTCCTACACGTGCTGAAGAATCGACAACTACTGCTTATAAATTTATTACTTTTTTTTTTTTCTCCTTGTATCTCTCGATTCGAAATATCCGTTAGTGAAGGAAACAAGTGTACCTACCTATGGATACATGCATTTCTTGTTATATTAGTGGTTTAAAGTGTATGGCTGTGATGTGAAAATGGTAATAAATGCTATAATAATTTTATTTCGTTTAGAGTCAGAGATATTAAAACAAAATCATCTAATACTAACTGAGTAAATAGCCATAAATCAAAATTGAAAGAATATATAAATAGTAATTAATACATTATTGGAAACATGAGAATTGTCATTTATAATATAATATTCACCTTAAGCAGAGTGCTACATAAGTGGGATATAGACTCAGTAATAAGATTGTTAGTGATGATTCAATAGGCAGCTTTTAAAAAGATCAGACAGGTTTCAGCATAAAGATGAAAGGTGGAAATAGGCAGGCATTTCTTACACAGGGGCTGTCAGGTGCAAGCCTAACGGCCTCCAGGAGCTCCTTTATTTCCATATGTTTTTTTAATGATTGACGGAGCTTATAAATGATTTAAAACAGTTACACTAATTTTATTTCTTAATTCACCCAAACTTCTCACACTACGTTCCTTAGAAAACATGATCTTTTCCTCTCTCTTCCCCTCTTGCCCTTTTTTTTTCTCTCTCCTTTCTTATGTTTTCCCTGTCTTTCTTATTCAATCTCCGTTCCGTAAAGAGCCTTCCCTCACGCCTTCCTTATTTTTATCCTAGCTCCTTTTTGTTCCTCTTCGTTCCAATTCTAATAATTTTCTTCTTTTTACTCCTATTTAAACTCCGCTTCATAGACATCCCTCTCTCTTCGTTTCAGTCCTTCCTTATTTCCCCTAACTCTTTCTTACCCTTCCTGTACATCCAGACACCCACCCACGCTCCCCTTCCATCCTTCCTCCACCATAATATTGAATAGATTAAATAGAAAGACAAGTTATCGTACCAATGAGGGAGTAGAGAGGGAGATAGAAAGAGAGAGGAGGGTAGAAGAGGAGAGGGAGGAAGGAAGGAGGGACGGAGAAGGGGACACACACACACACACACACACACACACACACACACACACACACACACACACACACGCCTCGCTCCCTGTAACAAACTACCGCCAAGAAAATGGATTTCCTGTAATAAAATAAAATAATTATGGAGTTTCGGAACTTTCTTATCTCGCCAACCAATCAGTGCTGTTATCGGAGGCCGCCCGCGTCCGTTTGCGTGCCTCTCCTTTAATGGAGTCGGCATAAGAATATCTGAGTCATTTTTCATTCAAGCAGAGAACCACGCGACTGTTTTTCTTATTTCTCACTATGGGGGCTTGGTGGGATGGGAGAAGGAGGAGGAGGGGAAGGAGGAGGAGAAGGAGGAGAAAAAAGATTGGAGTTGTCTTCGCTTTTACTACCGCACGTCTCCCTCTTTAGATTAATATAGTCGTAGTTAGTGGCAAACATCATCGTGAGCATGAACATGTCTGCTGCTGAGAGAGAGAGAGAGAGAGAGAGAGAGAGAGAGAGAGAGAGAGAGAGAGAGAGAGAGAGAGAGAGAGAGAGAAAGTGAAGAAACACAAATGAGAGATGGTAATGAAAAATAAATAAAAATGAATAAATAAAAAGGTTATCGTTAACTTTACATCTGTACGTCTCTTACTGTAGATTAAGTGATTAAATAAGATAACCTGTTAGTAACCATTGTGTTTGCTAGCATTTCTCCTTCCTTTGTGTTTTATTTTGTGGCTTTAACACTGCACGGCTTTCAATATAGATTAAATTAATGTACTTTATCACAAACCTAACCTCGGAAGAACCAATATGCTAAAACCATTCCTTCTCCCCTTGTATTCCTAGTTAGAGTAACGCTGTAGGGAAACGAGATAAGTGGATTGCATGTACAGCTAAACAGTGGAGTACAAGTGGAGTGAGCGTGTGGAGATGTGGAGGGGATGGTCTTGTATGTTTGGGAGAGGAAGAGGAAGGACTGTGGAAGGAAGGGGAGGCCTGATTTTTTCTCCTCTTTAATGTTTGAATATCCGAACCGAAATAGATTACATTCGAAATACTAATGGTGATGGAAAGGGGAGGAAAGGGAGGAAGGGGAGACGGCAGAGAGAGAGAGAGAGAGAGAGAGAGAGAGAGAGAGAGAGAGAGAGAGAGAGAGAGAGAGAGAGAGAGAGAGAGAGAGAGAGAGAGAGAGAGAGAGAGAGAGAGAGAGAGAGAGAGAGAGAGAGAGAGAGAGAGAGAGAGAGAGAGAGAGAGAGAGAGAGAGAGAGGCGGGGGGAGGAGTAAGGAATGGATGAAAGGCCGCAGAAGGGAGAAGGAAGAGAGGGAGTAAGGAGGAAAAGGGCGTGACTAAGGTGTATATCAGAGAGAGAGAGAGAGAGAGAGAGAGAGAGAGAGAGAGAGAGAGAGAGAGAGAGAAAAGCAATAAAAAAGGCCTACATAAGAAAGAAAGGAGTCAGTTTAGGATCTGGTGCTGGAAGAAGAAGAGGATGAAGAAAAAAAAAAAAGAGAAATAGAAGGAGGACAGAAAAAAAAGAAGAGAAAGAACAAGAACAAGATAAAAAAAACATCGAGAACAAAAAAATAAGAAGACAGAGAGAGAGAGAGAGAGAGAGAGAGAGAGAGAGAGAGAGAGAGAGAGAGAGAGAGAGAGAGAGAGAGAGAAAGAAAGGGAAGGCAGGTGTAGTGGAGGGTAGGAGGAGGAGGAGGTGGAGGAGGAGACATTGACAGGCAATTTAACTTCCAAATCGTCCCACATTCGCTTCTAACTGGGAATAACACAGACAATCACGGCTATTTGCATTTAGAAATGACGCCGACTTTCTGTCCTATTATTTCTTTTCTTTTCCTTCTGTCTTTCCGTCCCCCCTTCCCTCCTCTCCCTCTCTCCCTCATGCTCACATACGCTGGATAATCATTTGTGTTGCTTTCTGAGGGAGAGAGAGAGGGAGAGAAGCGGAGAGATGGAGGAACGGAGGGAATGAGGGAGAGAGGGAGGAAAGAAGGGAGGTAAGTAGAAATGGAGGAAGATTTGTTGTTATTTCAGGAAGGCTCCATTAATCGTGTGTGGCCGAGTGACTTTATTTGCTTTATTTATGGACCTTATTCAGGGGAAGCACAGGAGCGAGAAGAGGAGGAAGGAGAAGGAGGAGGAGGAGGAAGAGGAGTAGGAAAAGGAAGACGAGGGAGAGGAAAATGGCGAGAGAGCAGAGAAGCGAGAAACGAGGAAATAGGAAAGTAGGAATAAAACAGCCAGAAAGCAGAGAGAGAGAGAGAGAGAGAGAGAGAGAGAGAGAGAGAGAGAGAGAGAGAGAGAGAGAGAGAGAGAGAGAGAGAGAGAGAGAGAGAGAGAGAGAGAGAGAGAGAGAGAGAGATGATGGATTGGGAGCGATTTATAACGGAGAAGGGAGGAAAATGAAGGGGGAAGAGAAGAAGAAGAAGAAGAAGAAGGCGTATGAAGAAGAAAGGAGAAAATTATGATGATGGAAACACTTAAATGTAAATGAGTAAGATTGAATGGTTTACTTTAATAAGTGAAAATTATATGAAAAGAAGGATAAGTTGAAGGTAAAAAAAAAAGTTGAATTAAGAGTGATTTATTTATATATATTTGAAAGAGACAGCTATATGAAAAGTATAAGGATATTGAATAAATGCTGAAATTTTGATGAGCGCGATGATAACAACTGAAATAGTGGTGAAGATAGTAATAATAAGGAAAGGAAGAGAATAAGAATAAGAAGAACAAGAACAAAGAGGAATAAATAAAATAATCAACCAATAAGGAATACACACACACACACACACACACACACACACACACACACACACACACACACACACACACACACACTCACTCACTCACTCACTCACTCACTCACTCACTCACTCACTCACTCACTCACTCACTCACACACACACACACACACACACACACACACACACACACACACACACACACACACACACACACACACACAGAGTGAGAGGGGGGACAATAATTTACTCCCAATTAACAAATGACACAGATAAGCCCATTATTTATAGTGTTACCTGTGCATTCCAGGTAAGTACGAGGCTTTGGAGTGGCTAAGTACCCGCCTTACCCCTTAATGGGCCAGGTGGGTCAAGGTGAGGCGGCTTTGCTTAATGGCTGTCGAGATCAAATGGATTAGATTGCCATTGAGGCGTGGGCTGTGTGTGGAGAGTACAGACCCCCTTGAAGGAGTTCTGTTCCCCAATGCCACGGTGATGAATCGAGGGGAGGCGGGGAGGGAAAGAAGAGTTAGTGGTATGAGAGAATGCAGGGCAAAGTTGTGGTGTTTGGTGGTCAGAAGTGTACTATTTTTTTTTTTTTTTTGTCTCTTGATTTTTGTGATTTATTGGTTGTGGGTTACTGGAGAGGAATGTGGTATTTTAACCCTTTGACTGCCACTTGGTACACCTTTCCCTAATTAGCAGCAACTCTAAGACATCTTTACTCGTTCTACAGTCACATCCAATCCTTGAACTGGGAAGAAATTGCAAAATGTATTCTTTTTCGTCGCCAACTTTCTTGTAGATGCTTATAGAGACTTGACGCATTGCTTCTGGTGCTGCTAATTGTTTCGTGTCGCGGTGAAATGGTTAATTTGTTTTGACGTTTCTCTTAATATCAACTTATGTAATATATCGAAATTATTTTATTTATAACAGACTGTAGAATTTCATATTGAAGGAAGGAAGCAAAGAATACTGGAAGGAAGTGAGATATGTTACTGGAGTAGTGACCGTGACTGTACTTCCTCTAACGTCTCGACTGCACATTCCTCGCATACCATTCGTTCTACTTCACTTCTAACACAGCTCCAGATGATAAATTTTTCCAGAAGTATGTTTGTCATTTTAAGGCGAGGTCACTGAAAAGTACTACACCGCTGGATAATAGTCACCGATGAAAAGATTTGTAACTTAACATGGTAATCGCGGTAAAAGTGATGGTTAGAAGTAGTTTTATGAGCACTGGTTCCTTTGTTATTAGCTGAAGTAAATAAACATTATTCTCTTTTCATTAGCTGTAGTATGTAAGCATTGATTCTTCTGTCACGGCAGTTGAAGAAGAAAAATGTTACTTAGAGAAGGAGAACATGTAATCCCATAACTCTCTCTTTGACTCAACATAACAATACACCAATACATTATAGCTGGACAGAAAGTGACCGCTTCCGAACCAAGATATTATCATTGTAAGAAGAAAAGACCAGACAGAGGCATTGTGTAACTACATCTTAAGGATTCTATTGAGGTTAACTGACCAGAAGAGGTACAATAGAACAACGTAGCCAAATGGATCTCACAAGCTGCTATAATTCATTTCTTACTGTTTCACGTCGGGTAAGAAAGTTCTAAAGTCCAACATACCTACAACTTACTGGCTTCAGGAGTAATATATTAGGTATTGAAAAAGAAAACACTATCTGTAAATGAACATATGGAGCTTAATATAACAAATCGTTGAATCTTAATACCCACTTTCTCGAAATAGTTGATGAATGAAGTACTAAAAACTGTCGTAAAAAGACGCATAACGCATAGAAACTTACACATTACTACAGCTTCTAATGACGACTTGTGCACATTGAAGGAACACTAAGAACACTACAGTTATTGATCGCGTCCCTTTGTCACACTTCATCACCTTAGAACGAGGCCGATGCAATACAACTCTTTACACCGCAGTGGTGGTCACATTAATTATTATTGGTAGGAGATGTATTGGTGCAGGTGGTGGGTATTGTAAAAGTTTTCTGGGCGTTCCATCTTTGTGTATTGCCTTGGCACAAATAGGACAAGAGTGATGGTTTTACTTGATGTTTTAGTCATTTTTTTTCTGATATGATCTTGTTCTTGATTGATTGATTTGAATTTGTGTACAGCTCTTGCAATATATTTTTTCACTTTAGTTTATCTTTATACCGAGTGGAATTTGAACTTACGGTTATTTTAAGATTTACGTATGTGTTCTTCACCCTTTTTAAGCCTACTACATAACACAACATTGCTCAGTTTATCTCTTTTTCCAGTACTTACTGAATCATCTTTCCTCGTCCCCCTTCTCATCTCTTTCTCCTCAGATTCCCTTTAAACAGCTCACTCTAAAGATCCACCTCACATATCCATTTCATCCCACACCACCACTCAACATACAACACCAATATTCACTTCACGTCCTTCTTAACTCCCCTTCCTCTCAATCGAAAAAAATTTCCACTACCCTTCTTCACCTCATCTCATCTCATCTCCCTCCCCTTTTGAACTTCTTTCTGTCTCCTTCACCTGAGACTCACCTTTGGCTCACCCTCCTGCTCTTTCTCCTCCTCCTCCTCCTCCTCCTCCTCCTCGTCTTTCTTCACATTTCTGGCTCAGTCTAACCCTTTCCTTCAACCCCTCACCTCTTCACCTCAGTTCACCTCACTCGTGCCCTCCAAGTCACCGCCGCCAAACACTCCACTGTTAAAATCGAGTTTCGCGTAGGTGATCCTAATCCTGTCTCTTATCTACTTCCTCTTCCCCACTCTCCCACTCTCCCTGTCTCCCTCTCTCCCTCTCTCTCTCTCTTTCCCAAGCTGGTCCGAGTCACTAATCGTTTTAGATAAATATCACGGTGGCCACAAGGAGGGCGGACCAATATTTGAGGAGCAATATAGAAAATGGGGTGGAGGAAGCCCATGGTTGACTCAAGGGGCTGGAGCGTTTGAAAGTCATCCCGGTGAAGGGGTGATACGGAGCGTGTGGAGGAGGATGTGAAGTGGTGGTGGTGGTGGTGGTGGTGGTGGTGGTGGTGGTTGGTGTTGTTGTTGTTGTGAATTCAAGTCATGAGTAAGTTTTTTTGTTGGTTTCGTGATTGGCTTTTTCTTGTTGTTATTTACGTGTAATGTTACGGTGAGTGAGCGCCAGAGAGACAGTGATGGTGGTGGTGATGGTCTGAAAGGTGGTGGTTATGGTGGCGGTGGAGTTGGTGATGGTAATGGTGACTCACTCGTACAAGACAGTGTTCTACTCACTATGTTGGGGATTTAGTTTTTAGGTTTTTTTTTTTTTTTTGTCTCGTATTTTTGGTAGTTTGTTGCAATTTCTTATAATTAAGTGACTCCTTGGTATGTAGTTAGGTGTATAATTTTGTTTATTCTGTGTTTATCTATCAATTACACTTTCCTGCCGAGCAATCATTGTACCTTTTTTAATGAATATAAGAAAAGAATCCACATTTTAGCATTGTTAGCTCCTTCGTACGTACTTTTATTAATTTCCATGATTAAGAATAACTCACTTGACAGGTTTTATATTTTCTTTAAGACCTCAATGAAAAATCGCAAAATTAAAATAGCTCTACACACACACACACACACACACACACACACACACACACACACACACACACACACACACACACACACACACACACACACACACACACACACACACACACACACACACACACACACACACACACACACACACACACACACACACACACACACACACACACACACACACACACTGGAGGACTGGTGTGGGTGTATTATGAGTTCTTGGGGTGAGGTGGAGGATTGTCGTTTCCGGGGTCACTATTTCCTGTCACCCCTTCCTCCTCTTCCTCCTCCTCCTCCTCCCCCCAACCCAACCACTTTGCAATGGCAACACCCACCCAGATGTACCATAACAATCTCTCTCTCTCTCTCTCTCTCTCTCTCTCTCTCTCTCTCTCTCTCTCTCTCTCTCTCTCTCTCTCTCTCTCTCTCTCTCTCTCTCTCTCTCTCTCTGTTCCCCATTTTGCTCACGCGAGCGCATTCACTCTCTCCCTCCTCTCCTCCTCTCCCCCGCTTTACTCACCCTTCCCTTCTTCCCCTTCTTCGTTCTCCTTAGAAATAAGTGTAGAATGTTACGAATCCTTTCAATGCTTCCCCTTCCTTTCTTTCTTTCTCCCCACCAATCCTCTCCTCCTCCTCCTCCTCCCCCTTCCTCAGAGTTTTCTCGTTCAGGTGTTTCCAGGTAAATAGTCGTTTCATTCATTCGTTTCCTCCTTGTCCATCATAGTGTGTGTGTGTGTGTGTGTGTGTGTGTGTGTGTGTGTGTGTGTGTGTGGTGAGGTTTTATTATTTTCTTATCTGTTATTGGTACATGATTGTTAATATTTTTCGTTTTAATTTGGCCGCAGTTTGTCAAAATGTATGAATTGTTAAAGGTATATGTTATTATGTATATATGTACGTAAGCATCTTCATGCATACATACATACATACATACATACATACATAAATAATCTCCTGCCATATATAACGTAACGTTTTCGCTTATAAATGAGAGAGAGAGAGAGAGAGAGAGAGAGAGAGAGAGAGAGAGAGAGAGAGAGAGAGAGAGAGAGAGAGAGAGAATTAATAAGCAAAAGCAAAGTAAGAAGAATTAAAACAAATTAGAGCACCATATCGCCTCACTATCGCGGTCACAAGGGAATCAATATTTGTAACTCAATGCCGAAGGTAAGAGTAGGAAGTCACACCTGTGCTTAATTATTTGAAGGTGCCGAGAAAGGGGAGGAGTAGGAAGAGGAGGAGGAGAAGGGGGAGGAGGAAGAGGAGGAGGAGAAGGAGGAGGAGGAGGAGGAGAAGGAGGAGGAGGAGGAGGAGGAGGAGGAGGAGGAGGAGGAGGAGGAGGAAGTTAAATGGTTATACTTAA
>NC_087151.1:8977500-9042500 GCF_035594125.1 Scylla paramamosain | reverse complement strand
GAAAGAGGACGAGGAGGACGAAAAGGTGGTGGTGGAAATGGTGGTGGTCGTAATGTGATAGCGGTGAAGTAACAATAAAGAATTAAAAAAGAAAAGTAGAAAATAAATAATCTATCATCGTGTGTATAGCACTGAATGTCTTCCGTAGTATCAGTCGGCCATGAGCGTCTGCCTTAATTTTGTATGTATCATTCGATCTTGTACCGCACACCCTGTTTAGTATGATATGTCTTGTATTCGAAACATGCACAGCTGTTGTTTTGTTTGGTATTCCGCTGATTTACATAACTTCTCACTTTTTATGCCGATTTTTTTTTTTTTTTTTATAATGAAAAGTCCATTTTTTTCTTGGAATTTGGCTATGATTTCCTTACAATATTAATTTCCTTTTTGTTCCTTGGTTTTTTTTTCATTTATATATGTTCTTATCACCATTCCAGTTTTCGTTTTTTTTTTCCTTACTTTATTTCACTTTATTTCTACAGGTTCTTATCACCTTTTTAGACTTTCTCCTTATTCTTTTCACGTCACTCTCCACATTTCTTTCCCTTAACCAGCCTGTCCATTTTATAGCCTTCTTTATTTGACATTTTCCTCCTAGTGTTTCTCCTCCTCCTCCTCCTCCTCCTCCTCCTCCTCCTCCTCCTCCTCCTTATGGTCTCTTTCCTCA
This sequence comes from Scylla paramamosain, assembly GCF_035594125.1. Classification (NCBI taxonomy): domain Eukaryota; kingdom Metazoa; phylum Arthropoda; class Malacostraca; order Decapoda; family Portunidae; genus Scylla; species Scylla paramamosain. Next base: position 9,041,830 of record NC_087151.1, on the reverse strand, counting down.
TCATTGGCCTTCGAAAATTAACCTCTCACACTCACTTTGCTCTTTTTCCTCACCTTTAAGTCTTAAAATGATGAGAGAGAGAGAGAGAGAGAGAGAGAGAGAGAGAGAGAGAGAGAGAGAGAGAGAGAGAGAGAGAGAGAGATGAAGATAAATATGGTGATTGTTGCCAAAAAATTTCTTAACACTCAATGATATTATTTAAACCGACGCCATAGTAACTTTCTTCTTCTTCTTCTTCTTCTTCTTCTTCTTCTTCTTCTTTTGTTTTCCTTCTTTATTATTGTTTTTTTATTCTCTTGATTTATATTGCATCTCCTTTCCATATTACCGTAATTGTTTTAGCACTTATTTATTTATTTACTTATTTCTATCTTCTTTTTATATTTGGCTTTTGATTTTTCTTCTTTGGTATTCTTTTTTTTTTTTAATGGCGTTTCTCAGACTCGTAATAATCATATTTTATTCTCACCGCTCTTGCGAACTCTCACCTCTCACCTCTCTCTCTCTCTTTCTTATTTATTGTTCCATATATCATTGACTTCGTTACTTCTTTTCTCCCTCCCTCTCTCATTTTTTTCCTTTCTGTCTTTCTGTCTGTCTTTATGTCTATTTGTCTGTCTTTACGTTTGTTTGTATGTCTGTGCCTCTCTCCCTCTCTCCTTCCCTCTCTTTCCCTCTCTTTCCCACTCTCCCACTCTCCCCCGCATCTCTTTCGGACTCACTTTCTCACTCACTCACGCACGCTCCCACCCTCCCTTCGTCTCTCTCTCTCTCTCTCTCTCTCTCTCTCTCTCTCTCTCTCTCTCTCTCTCTCTCTCTCTCTCTCTCTCTCTCTCTCTTCCTCTCTCCCTCCCTCTTCCTGATTTATTTACTGATTATTCTTTGGCCGCTGTTCTTATACCCGCACTCAATTTGAATTTTGGCGGGGCTCCCGACGCTCCCCCATCGATCAGGCCCTTGAAATATGGACAGTGTTATCGGCATCCTGTCCGCCTTCCCCCCAGACGCAAGATTAAAGGTCTAAGTTTCACTCTTGTGGCGGAAGGTACGTCTGAAAAATGTATATTGTAAGGTAAACTCCGCTATTCTCACCTAACCTTTTAGCGCTTTTCGTCTCCCGCTTTCTCTCTCTCTCTCTCTCTCTCTCTCTCTCTCTCTCTCTCTCTCTCTCTCTCTCTCTCTCTCTCTCTCTCTGTCTGATCTCTCTTCTTTTATTTGTGTTTTTATGTTTTGTTTTGTTTTGTGTGTTGTGTTGTATTGTTGTGTTTCTTCTCTCTCTCTCTCTCTCTCTCTCTCTCTCTCTCTCTCTCTCTCTCTCTCTCTCTCTCTCTCTCTCTCTCTCTCTCTCTCTCTCTCTCTCTCTCTCTCTCTCTCTCTCACACTTTCATCATCCCTTCATCGTATTGTTTTATTCTTATATATTTGAATTTGCAATAGCTCTCCTTTTTAGGTTAAGGTTATTTATTTATTTATTCATTTATTTATTGGAAACGTTCTTCATCTTCTCTTGTTAAACTTATCTCCTTGTTACATGTATTTTTTTATTATTATTATTATTATTCATTCCCTCGCACATTTTCCAGCATATTCTCTCTCTCTCTCTCTCTCTCTCTCTCTCTCTCTCTCTCTCTCTCTCTCTCTCTCTCTCTCTCTCTCTCTCTCTCTCTCTCTCTCTCTCTCTCTCTCTCTCTCTCTCTCTCTCTCTCTCTCTTATTCTCCTAGCAATAAATTCTCACCTCAGATTTTTCCACACATCACAATCAAAGCCTCTAGTATTCTAAGCGGAAGTGAACGATGACCTCTTCTCTCACGACAGGTTTCGAATATCTATATAAAGTTAAACTTCACACACCTATATTGAAGAAGAAAAATCGTCATCAGTACCTTTGCTTTTTATTTCTCGCCGCTTCTGACAACGAAAAGAGGGAATATAGAGGGGAGGGAAGTAAAGGAGAAAGACATCGAAGGAAAAGAACAGCAGAGATGAATTGTTGAAGAACGTATAGGTCAAGATCTAAAAAAAAAAATAATAATAATAATAGGTAAGGAAGATAATCAAAGTGAGAAAATAAAATAGTAAGAAGGAATATTGTGTGAAGAAAAGTAACATCTCCGAGGAAAAAAGTAGACGAAGAGAATCAGAGAAAGAAAAAAAGTAAGAAAATATAGTACAGAGAAAAAAGAAAAGAGAAAAGACCACAAAGAGAGAGAGAGAGAGAGAGAGAGAGAGAGAGAGAGAGAGAGAGAGAGAGAGAGAGAGAGAGAGAGAGAGAGAGAAAATGGACGCAAAATTATGTATTGAGAAGAAGAGAAACAAAATAAAGCAACTATCAGCAAAAATTATAGAAGAAATCAAGAATTCTCCCCCACAAAAAAAAAAAAAAAAAAAACAGACGAGGAGGAAATTGAAGGAGAGGAAGGCAGAAAGATGGATGGAAAATTATGTATGGCGATGGAAGGAAAAAATTGTACGTCACTCATTGGTGAAGACGACCTAACGTGGCCCTCCTCCTCTCCATCAGGCTCTCGAGATTCTGAGATAATAATGGTCAAGGAGGGAAGAAGGAAGGGAGACGGAAGGATGAGAGGGCCGGGTATGGATGGACGGATGAAGGAGAGCAGGAGAAGGAGGATTATTAGCAAAGATGAACGTAAACTCGAGGAGGAACAACGCGAATATAAGAGGCTGGAGGAATTCAATAAAGGAGATGAGAGAGAAAGTAGAATTGAGTAATGGATATAAGGAGTGAGGAAGGAAGGATATTAAGAGAGAATGCAGACTATGGGTAAGATAATGGATGTAAGGAGTGAGGAACAGATGGATTAAGACAGATACATGAATGGAAGGAATGAAGAGAGAGAGAGCGAGAGAGAGAGAGAGAGAGAGAGAGAGAGAGAGAGAGAGAGAGAGAGAGAGAGAGAGAGAGAGAGAGAGAGAGAGAGAGAGAGAGAGAGAGAGAGTCTTCGTTAGCCCATACCCACCTGAGACTCTCTAACTGACAGGTAAGGAGAGGAGCACCCGGAGGAAACATTTCGGCTGCTTGAGGAGAAAATATTCACTCCCTAAAAAAATCATTGGAAGCGAATGTAAATAAGAAAAAAAAAACATGCGTACATTTTTTCCTTCAATAAAATATAGCTACTAATAGGACTTATTTTTTTTAAGGTTCAAGTTGAAATGTTTACTTGTTTAAATATTTTAGAGAAGCGCAAATGAGGCGGGTTTGGCTTAGGCTGGTGGTGGTGGTGGTGGTGGTGGTGGTGGGAGTTGCTGTGCTTTTATTTATCTTATCCTGAGGCTGAATATTTTCATCTGGAGAAAAAGAGTGATTGCGTTTTACGGTGAGAAACCAAAAAAAAAAAAAAAAGTTCGGGTGGGCGGGAAACGAAAGGAAAGTTCTCTAAGTAGAAATCCAAAGGTGAAGGAGATATTTGCTTTCTCTCTTTTTAGTTGCTTATTTCTACATTAATTCAACTGTTTGTTTTTTGTAAAGGAGATATTTGTTTTCTCTCTCTGATTATTTCTTCATTTATCCAACCATTTTTATTCTTATATAAAGGAAGTTTTTGCTTTCTTCCTCCTACTTATTCGCTCAATGTTTAATTTCTCCAACCATTTATTTGTATTTATTGGCGTTGCGTCTGTGCAGAGTGTACATCTCATTCTCCTTCACCTCATAAGACATCATAATGCTTTTCACCCACTCGCAGTACAACTAAAAAGAAGCAAGAGTGCATGGTGGGAATGGCGCCTTGGACGTATATGCTGAGACTTCATACATGCTGATCAAAGAAGCAAGCCGTGATCACGTCTTTCATAAATTCTTTCTTTAGGGACGTTAAGTAAAGCAGTGTAATGTTGCTGCTTGGTGGAATGTTAGAAGAGTGATACCGAAAAATGAAGTGCAGATGATTCTTTTCTAGGTACGTTAAGCAAAGCAATGCAGTGTTATTGGTTAGTAAATGCACATATTAGAAGAAAGTATAGTGCCGAAAAATAAAGGAACAGATGAATCTTGATCTTGGTACGTTAAGCAAAGTAATGTAACGGTATTGGCTAGTGGGAGCATGTTAAAGTGGGAGCTATTAAAAGAAGTAGTGTTGGAAAATAAAAGTACAGATGAATCTTTCCTAGGAGCGTTAAGTCATGTAAAGACACTGGCACGTCGAAGCACATGATTATTACAAGACATTTCAGAAGAGTAGTGCCGGAAAATAAAGTACAGATGAAACGCACTGCAATGAGATATGTGCAAGCTTAAAACACCAATCTCAAGTAAGTGCGAGGTTTAAAAAATGGAGTTGAAAGTGTTCATAAATAAGAACTTAAGTCATAGTGAGAAGTAACCCGCTCTTTCTCTCTCTCTCTTTTTATTTTCTCCTTTGGTATCAACCGACTCTCTCATTTTCTCTTTTTTTTTTTCCTATCAATAAATAAGAAAAAAAAAGTATAAACGGACAAGTAGCAAGCAATATTAACACATGGAAACTTATGTACTGAATATTTACTCGTACAAAAAAAAATAATAATAATAATAATAAAGAAGGAGACGCATCAGGGAAATTATAATCCTGAACTTTGATCGAGTTGCAAATAAAATGCAAATTTACTACAAGGGAAAAAAAAGTGTGAGTGAGTGTAATGTGCAACTTTGAGTACTACGTCATGTGTTTTAAGAGTGAATGATGAGGCGGAATTATTAATGTGGAGGTGATGTGTTGCTTTTAGTGTGCGTGTGTGTCTGTACGTGTGTGTGTGTCTGTGTGTGTTTGTGTGCGTGGCGTCTAGTCTTGCGGAAAGAAACTCGTAGGTACAAATCATGTGCATTGATCAAGATAACACTGCCAGTAAGGATCATAACTGCTATCATCATTAACACCACCACCACCACCACCATCACCATCACCACCACTACACCACCATCACGATTTCGCGGCAAATCCTTTCAATATAAAAAGGAAAAAGAAAAAGAAATCATGACTGACAGTGATTGAATTGCCTAGACAACTCTGTGTGTGTGTGTGTGTGTGTGTGTGTGTGTGTGTGTGTGTGTGTGTGTGTGTGTGTGTGTGTGTGTCTGTGCTCGCGAGAGTGTGTGCGTGCGTGTGTGCGTGTGCGCTGTAATTATCCCTCACTCTCTGCCTCGGCTTTGATGTAACGAGATTTTATGCAGCATTGAACTCCCAATTTATGAATAGGAAACGACGCGATGATGCAAATGCAGAGCCGGAGGAGGAGGAGGAGGAAGAGGAGGAGGAGGAGGAGGAGGAGGAGGAGGAGGAAGGGCGGTAGCAGCGTTACTCTCCTCCTTGCTGTTGACGCCTCCCTTCCCGTCAGTTGGGGAGCCGCGCCTTTTCCCTCCCGCCTCTCGTAAACACTCATTGTCGTAATGCTGAGGTCCTGGAGGGGAAGAATCAACGTGGATCCGAAAACAGGTCGTGGTAATGAGGGCTGTTATTATATTTTGATTGTCGTGTATACGTAGGGTGGTGTTGATGTTTTCCTGGTCTTGTGTGTGTGTGTGTGTGTGTGTGTGTGTGTGTTAGTGATAAAAGAATGATTCGGAAAAAAAAATTCTATACATGAAATTAGAATATTAAGTTTAATATCGAGTTTTTTTTTTCTTTTTGTGGGGTTGAAGCTTTTACAAAAACTTAAAAGCAAAGTGTGTGTATGCATTATGTGTGTGCATTAGGTGTGTGTCAGTATGTCTTTAATCCGCACAACATTGCACATGAATATTAGTCTGACTTTCTCTCCTGCACAGACTGAAGAACCAGAACGCAACGAAACCACGGAAACACGAGACAGTTTTACAGGTTAGTTACTTTTCAGCTTTTAGCAAATTATTGTCATTCAGAAGGCAAATATTAAAACACGTGGGGTGCTTCGTTGACAAGCCTTTAGTAATTCATAACTTATCCTAAAAAGAAATCTGTTTCGTCATTATTTCTTATGTTTGTTAGTTAGTTTTCAAGCTTTTATTAAACCATTGTCATTCAGAAAGGAAACATCAAAACACGTGTGCTGCTGCGTTGACAAACCTTTAGCAATACATAACTTATCCTAACTAAAAATATGTTTTGTCATTATTTCTTACGTTTACCTCAAGCATCACTCTGCCATGCTAAGGAGGAGTCAGCCAGTTACTCAGCCAATCATTCTGTCAGTCAGCCATCGCCACAGGAGCGGGAAGTAATAAAGGATGGATCCAGATGTGCCGCGGTCCACAATTACGTCACATTCTCGAATTACGTCATAAGAAGGCAATTTTTCCAATCTGGGCCGCGTCGCCACACCTGCTGGAGTCTGAGGTGAAGGAAATGAGGCGACGCGTGGTGCAGGTGTGACGGAGGAATGGATGAGGCGGAGGAATTTTTTTGACGGGTGTTGAAGCTTTCATGGCAATTTGACCGTAGATTCCCCCCTTTTTTTTTGAGATGAAGATTTCTTTGGGATTGTAAAAGAGCTTGAGAGAAGGAGTTGCTATAGATCTTATGGCTCTATAGCTTCCTGGCAATTTTACAGTAGATTCCTTTTTTTTTTTTTTGAGATGAGGATTTCTTTTGGGAGTGTAGAAGGCAGCTTAAGGGACGGGGTTACAATAGATCTGCGACTGTACAAGCGTTTAAGGTTACTTTACTCAATATTTTGGTTCAGATAGAAATACTGCACACAGAATGATCAGTGTGGGAAATCTTCTTTTTGAGTTTAATTTCAGGCCTGTAAAAGCGATGAAAATAAAGCTCCTCATAAGTAAAGAAGTTAGGTTTTCACTTTTCTGTATTCTATCGCCTGCCTGAAAGAATGTCTAGATGGAATGGTCAGTATAGGAGCTTTTCTTATTATTTTTATTTAAGGATCACTTTTAAACTTTATAGGGGACGAGAAGGAAAAAAAGGTCGGATACTGGTATGAAAGAAATGGATGGTAGGACCTCTTTTTGATATCCTTTCCCTCTTTTTCCTCAAAGCTCTCAGGTCTGGAAGAAAAGGATTGATGTGGGAATCGTGTTTGACGTTGTGAATGCCTTCCTTAAGTCTTCTAAGGGCGTTGGGGAGAGGATTGACTGATCTTAAGGCCTTTGAGACTGTCTAGACAAAACAGATAGTGATAGCTTGAACCAACTATTGCATTATTATTATTATTACGATTTCATTCATGCATTCTTTTATGTCTCAGTTCTTGACTTTCAGACGACCCAGAACAAAACTAAAAGGAAAAACGACAGCGGGAGTGAATTAAGCATAATATTCCTATTTCCTCAGAGGTAGCAAGCGGTGTAGGAGGGAAATGTTTGTGGTGTGTTAGAGGATGACATTGCTAGTCGCTTGTGATAGCATTGCGTCATCTGGCTTGATATTACAGCTTGCAGACGCGTGTAAAAGGAAGCGGTGGATTGAGGCTATCATTGGTATCGTCTCCCTCTGTTTCATTGTTTTAAGTCGAACCAGCGAGGAACTGGTTTGCAGCAGGAGGAGGAGGGATGGCTGTTCTTTCCGGTTGAGGGGCGAAACCGCGACAAGACAAAAATGAATAGAAAAATAATGTAGAAGAAAAAAAAAAAGTGATTCTATATAAGGCAAACATTGGATACTATTGGAAAGTGTAGGAAATGAGACGTGGAAGGCGGATTAGAGTTTACAGTGAGAGAGAGAGAGAGAGAGAGAGAGAGAGAGAGAGAGAGAGAGAGAGAGAGAGAGAGAGAGAGAGAGAGAGAGAGAGAGAGAGAGAGAGAGAGAGAAGTGTAAGAGGAATGTATTATATAAACAACAATAACATAAAAATTAATGGAAAAGACCATGTAAAAAAAAAAAACTAATTCTAGAAGACAAACAAGAAATACTGTTAAAAAAAAGTGTAGAAAATGAGACATGAAAGGGGTATTAGAATTTACAGACAGACACGGAGAGAGAGAGAGAGAGAGAGAGAGAGAGAGAGAGAGAGAGAGAGAGAGAGAGAGAGAGGGAGAGAGAGGGAGAGAGTTGTTACGAGAAATGCATAATATAAGCAATAATAATTTTTTTCAACAACTTCAAACCCACACCATGGAAATAGAGCGTAACACACACAGCCGCCACAGCCAGCAGCTCCTTCCTCTCTATCCAGCAGCGAGTGTAAATGTGTGCAAATTATACCTTACATTAGTCTCCACCCTCATTCTATTATTTTCCTCCTCCTCCTCCTCCTGCACCACCACTACCTTCCTTCTCCTCCTCCTGCTCCTTCACCTCCTGCTGGCGTCCATCACTCGTCACGCCCTCCTCCACGCACCATTTTCCCCTCCCCCTAAGTGGTGTTCCTGTTTACCAGTGTTCCCTTCCCATGCTTGTCTCTCCTGGCCGCTGCCCTTTGAGAACACTGGAGGGGAGAGGCGCGGCACAACACTTGGGCAGTCAGCTGGTGAGAGAAGAGGAGGAGGAGGCGGTGGAGGAGGAGGTGGAGGAGGAGGTGGTGATGATGGAAGTGGAGGAGGGAACAGTTGGAGGAAGAGAAGGAGGAAACAGGTGGAGGAGGTGGTGGTGAAGGAGGAGGACGAGGAGGAAGAGGAGGAGGAAGAGACGACAGTTGGAGGAAGACAGAAGGAAACAAGTGGAGGAAGAGTAAGAAGAAAAGAACTAGGTGGAGGAGAAAGAAGAAAAGGAGGACGAGTAGGAAACAGGTGGATGAGGAAAAGCAGTAGGAGAAGGAGGAAGAGGAGGAAGAAGAAGAGGAGGAGGAGGAGGAGGAGGAGGAGGAGGAGGAGGAGGAGGAGAAGGAGGAGGAGGAGGAGGTGTAGCAATGAATAGCCAAAAGAAATGCGTTGGTGTTCTTTTGTATGTCCGAGTTTTCATTTCTTTTATTTTCTCTTTTGGGTTTATTTTTTTCTTTCAAGAATTTAGTTCCTTTCGTGTATATATTTTTTCCTCTTATTGTTTACGTTTTTTTTTTGTCTTCATGGTGTTGTGTGTTTGTTTTTGGATGTATTTTTCGTCTTGTCACCTTTCCTCTTTAGTTTTTACATTTTTTTTTTGTCTTTTCCCTTTATTTCAGTTTTTTTTATTTTTTATAGCTGGCATTTCCTTTGTTTATGTATACCTTGCTTTCCTTTTTCCTTTCTGAAATACTTCTTGTCCTTTGTATCATCCAACTGATCCTCCTCCTCCTCCTCCTCCTCCTCCTCCTCCTCCTCCTCCTCCTCCTGTGCGTTTCTTTCTTTCTTTCTCCTCCGCCTGTTCCTTGTCCTGCCCTTCTTCCTCCTCCTCCTCCTCCTCTTCCTCGCTTTCATTTCCCTACACTTTTTCTCCCTCCTCCTCTGCTATTCTTCCTCGTTCTTGTCACTATTTTAATTTCCTTTTAAATATTTTCATTTCCTCCACCACCACCACTACCATTGCTTCTTCCCCTGCACTACCACAGCCACCACCACCACCACCACCACCACCACCACCACCACTACCTCCACCATGTCCCCGTAGTCCGACACAGACAAACTCCCCGGCTGCGAGGTGGAGAAAGCCGTCATCCTCAGCCCTTCGTGGTGTGATTAATGAATTCAACTTCCCAGCCAAAGAACTTTTTCTCTGCTCTTCATTTTCACCCGACGAGCGGAGCAGATGGCAGAATGATGTAAAGGAAATGAGATTATGGCTGAAAGATTTACACAGGTTATTACAACTCGTCTGACGCTCGCTCTGGGAGGGATGGAGAGAGAGAGAGAGAGAGAGAGAGAGAGAGAGAGAGAGAGAGAGAGAGAGAGAGAGAGAGAGAGAGAGAGAGAGCGCCAGACTGACAAAGACAGACAGACAGATGGAACCAGAAAAAAAATAAATAGAAGTATAAAAATAAAAATGGAAATAGATTCAGTAACACCCATTCCACTCTCCCCTTTTCTTTCCCTTCACTTTCTCTCTTTCCCTCTCCTCTCTCTTCTCCTTGAAACCCTCTCCCTCTCTCTCCCTCTTCTTTTTCTTCCTTCCCTTCTCCTCCTTCCTTGAACACTTTCTCTCCCCTTCTCACTTCTCCCTTCATTTATCCCTTCCTCCCTCATTCCCTGCCTCTTTTTCTACTCCCTCTCTCTTCCTCTCTCCCTATCCCCCCAACAGAGCAATGCAGGACAGGTTAGGTCGGAGGCACAAGGAGGTGTAAATTAATTTTATGTGAGCCTCGCTGCCGCCAACGCCTCGACACGTGAAGAATATTACTCTCCAGATGCTGAATGGCAGAGTGAAGCGCCTTGCTATATTATCACACCCTGCCGCCTCCCTCGCCCCTCCTCCCTCACTCCCCTGCTTGGCACTACACACGCCTCCCGCTCCTTGTGTGTCTGTATTTGGGGGGAGAAGAGAAGGAGAGTTGAGGGTTGTTATGTGAAGTGGGTGTTTGCTTTGTGTATTTTATTTTTTTCGTGTGTTTTGTGTTTGATTTATTGTCCTTGTTATGGTTTTACGTGTGTTTTCTTTTATTTTTTTTCTCTATTATTATTTGTGTCTTCTTTCTTCTTGTTCTTTTTTCTCTTTCAGTACCCTTCGTTTTTAATCTTTCCTCTGTTAGTGTGTGTGTGTGTGTGTGTGTGTGTGTGTGTGTGTGTGTGTGTGTGTGTGGTGGGGGGGATGGGGGGAAGGAGGGGTTGAGGAGAGATAAGGGCGATTTTGGGAAATGTTTGTGTTTTCTTTTCTTTTCTTTTTTTCGGTGTTTGAGTGCAAATTTATTGTTGTTATAGTTTTGCTTCTCTGTTCTTTCAATTTCTTTTTTGCTCTGTTTTCTTATCATCGGTGTTTTCGTTTGTCTTGTCCTTCTCCCGTTTTTCTACCCTCCTTTCCCTTTCTCCTTATCCTACTCTTCCTCGTCGTCCTCCTCTTCCTCCTCCTTCTCCGTGTCTTCCTCTTTATTTTCCTTTTTCATCTTCCAAACCTCTTCGTCTTCTTCCATCTTCCTTCCTTCCTCTTTCTTTCCTTATCATTCCTCCCTTCTCTTTCTTTTCGTTCTCTTCTCCTTTTTCTTTTCCTTTTTTTGTTTTCCTCTCCTCCTCCTCCTCCTCCTCCTCCTCCTCCTCCTCCTTTCCTCATTACCCCTCAGTTTAATAGCTCATTACTCTTTACTTCTCTGGCTCACAATCTTCCTCCTCCGAAATGTGCTAAGTCACTGTACATGCCCCATTTTCTCTCTTAATCAATCTGTGTTGTACGTTTTCTTTGGAGATTCAATTAGATCATATATGATTTGTTTAATTCAATGATTATATATTGTTTTTCTATTTATTTTTTGTATTCCTACTTTGTCTTTAATTCTATTGCTTTTGGTTTTCTGTTTTTATTTTTCTTGTTCTTATATTTGTTGAGAATTGTTATTTTTATTATTATTATTATTATTATTATTATTATTATTATTATTATTATTTTATTTATTTATTTTTTTTACCTATTGCAATGTTCTAATTTTTCGTTCTTATGTTCTTTTATCATTGTCTGGTGCTTGAATTCAGTGTAAAATGGTATCCTTTTGTAGCTGTCCTCCCTAACATTGAAGCTTTGTAAGAAAACACCAAAAAATGCACTCAAAGGAGCAAAGATAGCCAAATGAATACGGAATAATAAAAAAAAAATAAATAAATAAAAAATAAATAAATAAAATGTAATCAAGGAAAGTGATGCAAAATAATAACATAGTGAAATAAGCAGAAGCAAACAAACATATGCTAATTCCGATACTTGATTCATGCCCTTAAAAAAAAAAAAAAATCGAAAAGTACGAATATGTTTTAAGGGCGATGAAACATGGAAGTTCCCCCCCACCCAAAAAAAAAAAAAAAATAAACAAAAATAGTGAAGTAGTGATGATGACTGTTATTCTGTGGTAGGTGGACAAAATATAACTTTTTTTTTTTCCCAGGATAATAATTTAAACATAATACATGAGTAAGGAAAGCTGGTATAGGGCAAAAATGAGTAAGATTTATTTAATTAACGGTCCCTGAAGAAAGTTAATTAACAAAAAATGTTGAAAATTAACCTCAGTAAACATAAAATACAGACCAGACACCACCAGACTAGTCCTTTCAAGGTACATACTCGTATAGAATACGACTAAATGCCGCTCCCCTCCAAAAAAAAGTGAATAGAAAAATGCCTAGAAAATATTCAAATTAGTCTTATCATGCAGATCAGATACCACCAATCTACTCATATTGTGGGTTAACTTACTAACGACTTCATATCCATAGAGTGCCTGAGGGTAGCCATTAGTTAGCCGTTCTGTGCGCTGCTACATCTCAGCAGACCCTTCATCTACCCTTATATAGCGCACCGGAACGCGGGGGTGAGTCCTCTAATGTCCCAACATACTCTTTTCCTTAGTACAGCCCTGCCAAGCCATTACTTCTATATTAAACCCCTTATGCAACCTATCGTACCTGTGATCTAACTTATTAAAGGGTATTTTGCCCGTATATGCTATCATGCTGTAGCCCGACATAATGATAGCATTTTATTACCAAGCATGCCATATATAGCCCAGTGAAGCTCTTAAAACTCGCCCAAGGTAACTATAACATAAGTCAAATAACATAGAAGATAATTTAACGGTGACTAATTCAACCATAACGTTGCATTTTTTTTTTTTTTTTTTTTTTTGTTCTGTGTGTGTGTTCTGTGTGTAAGGAGGGTTGAGGCTATTCAAAAACCAGGACAAAAAAATTCTTCTCTTTGGCCGCTCACCCTCACAGCAAATAAATTGAAAAATGAAATAAAAATAAATAAATAAAGATAAATAAGTAAATAATAAATAAATACATACAAATAAATAATCAAATAAAATACAATAAGTTGGCAAAGGGTAAAGATTCCAGTCGAGTAAGCGAGTTTAATTCCCAAGATATCTCGTAAGAACAAAAGAAAATAAAGAAGGTTGCGTAGTATATGGAACCAGTAGGCCTACACGTGGCAGTCCCAGTATAAAACACCTGTTCGAACCTATCATTCCCATAAATAAACACTCCTCGCTTAAAGCAAAATCAGAGCAATATTTAAAACCGGTATCAGGTAGAGAGCACCTCCTAAAGTTACTTCTCAAAAAAAATAAATAAATAAATAAATAAAATAAAAATTCCTGTTCCCTAACACACATATAGTCTTACCTAACAGCTCGACACAGGAAGGTGGGAAAGGAGTAAGAGGCGAAGAGTAATAGTAGTGTTTCCTAACCTCACCTTTACTTGTATCAGGTGGAGAGAGCACCTATTACACTCACCTCCCCTTAAAAAAAAATACCTGTTCCACTTTTACCTAAAATAGCTGAAGTCACAGGAGAATTAGAAAACATCGACAACAAGAGAACAGTACCTAATAATCCCACTTTTCCTTGTGTCAGGTTGAGAGAATACTAATTATCTCACCTTTTCTTAAAATATCTATTCTCTGACACACAATAGCAGGTGGAGAATAGTAGGTAATAACCACACTTTTCCTTGTATCAGGTAGAGAACACCTAATCTCATCTCCATAACACAACTATAATCTTACCTCAAATGCTCAAGTCACAGGAAGGTTGAAAAGCATTATGAGGTAGAGAGAAGTGCTTAATAACCTTACTTTTCCTTGTATCAGGTAGACAACACCCCCTAAACTCACCTCCCTATCACACCTGTTCCCTGACACACTTACCTCAAATACTCAAGTCACAGGAAGACGAGAAAGCAATATGAGACAGAGAATAGTACTAGTACCTCATAACCTCACCTTTCCCTGCCCTGAAAACACTCGTTGCCTAGCACACCTATAGTTTTACCTACATTTCCGCGCCTCACCTTCCATTAACCCCTTCCGAGCGCCCCCAGGAAGCGCCGCCGTGCCCGTAGGAAAGGCGCCGCATGTAACATTCTTCCAATTTGATGTCAATTTTCCGGCCAATTTTGTGCTCCAATTTGGCCCGTGCCGAACAATAACACTGAAGATTGGAAGTGAGGCTTGAAGGAAGAGGAGGAGTGTGAAGGAAAGGAGGAGGGAGGGACGGATGAAGGGACGACGAGTGTGTGTGTGTGTGTGTGTGTGTGTGTGTGTGTGTGTGTGTGTGTGTGTGTGTGTGTGTCACGTATTGGAAGTGATGTTTGAAGGAAATTTGTGTATGAAAGAAGGAAGATGAGACGAAGGACAAGTGGCCGAGTGATTTAAGAGAGTAATAATGAGTGCAGTGTCTTGTGGCCAGTTCATGAAATTGTGGACTGAGAGTTTCGTCTCTGTAATGACACTATCCAATACTTTTTTTTTTTTCATACCCATATTTTTTCGTTCTTTATATTTTCTTCTTTCCTTTTAAAATTCAATTTCCTCATTACCCATGCCTTGTTTTCACTTAGCGCTATGTTTCTTTAGTTACATGATTTTTTTTTTTTTTTGCTATGGATAAAGAAGACTCAATCACCAAAATAAACTCAGGAAAAAAAAAAAAAAAAACTGATTATTCCTCTTACTCACTGTTGCCGAGTTTTTGTTTCCCTCCTGATGCATAAATTAAAACACAAACCTAACAATTCCATATCTGTAATTTACCCCACGTCGATGTGTACAGTAAGTCAAGAACCATAGTAATCATTGGACATCAGTAACTTCGTGAACCTTTTGTAAGCTGCGTATCACATCACACACCATTACTCTGCAGCCTCTGTGGGGACTAGAGGCAGCAGTGGCAGTGTGTGGCGGCCCAGCAAACCTCCACAGCGAACAGGAACACTGGATTCTTAACACATTAATGAAGATACAAATGGAGATGTACTTATATAACAGGAAATGTATTGTGGGAAGTCATTTTTGAGAGAGAGAGAGAGAGAGAGAGAGAGAGAGAGAGAGAGAGAGAGAGAGAGAGAGAGAGAGAGAGAGAGAGAGAGAGAGAGAGAGAGAGAGAGAGATGAAGCAGAAGACATCAAAAGAATATAAAAATGAAGGTGTAGAGTGAGAGCGATAGGAGGAGGAGGAGGAGGAAGAGGAGGAACAGTGTGAAGGAGAATGTATGAAGAAAGGGGAGGGAGAGGAAGAAAGGAGACCAGAGGGAGAAAAGAAGGACGACGAAGAGGAGGAGTAGGAGGAGGAGGAGGTCTTGTGCGGCTCACCAACCCCTGGGGCGAGATGTGAGGCAAAATGGAGCAAAGGAGAGAATATGGAGAGAGAGAGAGAGAGAGGAAGGAAGGAGGGGAAGAGGGGAGGGAAGGATGGAGGAAAGGGAAGGGAGGGGAGGGAGAGACTCTTCACATTGCCCCATAATTCAAATTTTCTTCTTCCTCCTCCAGCAATTTCTCTTCCTTTGCCCTGAGCTTGTTTCTTTTCCTGGTATTTTCCTTCTCTTACCCTTTATTTCTTTAGTCTTATTTCCTCATTTCCTTTCAGTTACATCATTGTCTTCTTCATCTTCATTGAGTCTTTATTTCCTTTCATTAATCTTCCGAAAGTGTTTTATCAACTTATCTTCCCCTCTTGTTTATCTCCTAGCTCTTCTACCCCATACTCCTCTTCTCCTCCACCTCCTCCTCCTCCTCGCCATCCAAAGTCCCGCTGAGGTCCTCCCGGGGGGTGTCTAGAGAGCTTTTGCTTCCCCTTTTTAATGTGTACAGTGAAGCTTCCCTGCTGAGTCTTGGAGAGCAGGAGGAATGGGGGTAGAAGATGGGGTGGAAGGGTGGAGGGGACAGGAGGAGGGACGAGGAAGGGTCTTAAGGGGAAGGAGGAAGATATAAAGGGCGAAGAAGAGATGGTAGGGGGATGCGAGGGAAAGAGTGAGGAGTGAGGGGAGAAGGAATAAAGAGGAGGGAGCAATAAGAAGGGATGGCTTTAAGGGAGAAAATGGTGCTAGTAAGGGGAGCTTTGTGTGTGTGTGTGTGTGTGTGTGTGTGTGTGTGTGTGTGTGTGTGTGTGTGTGTGTGTCCATTTATTGTTGATATTTTTATTTAGGATAGACAAATTTTTTTAATAGGAAATAAGTCGATTACAATACATTTTATAGAAAGCCATTTATATATATATATATATATATATATATATATATATATATATATATATATATATATATATATATATATATATATATATATATATATATATATATATATATATATATATATATATATATATATATATATATATATAATTTTTATGATAGTAATACGAAGGAACTAAAAAGAGAGTGCGGGTTACAAAATCTTTTTCTTTTTATTTTTTCACATTGAGGAGCTGTAGAGGGTTAAGTAAATACCACGTGCATTCATAAGTATTAATAGAAATAAAAAAAAAAAATAGACCAATAAAATGAAAAGGAAAAAAAAATAAAAAAGATAAAACAGCGAATACAAAAGAAATGTAGAAAATGAAAACAAAATCATGTAAAGTGTATGATTTTCTCTCTTCTTTTATTATTTATCTACATTTTTTTTTTCTGGAAGAGGAAGAAATGATTGCAAGATATATTTATTAAATAATGAAAGCAAAAATATCATCACAATGTTTTTTTTTTTTTTAAGAGTGTCACTGGCAAAGGGAAACAAAAAAGAAAAAAAAAATCCCACTGAGGTGCCAGTCCCAAAAGAGATGTCAAGAGAATCATCTAAAATTGAAGGTTAAGTGTCTTTAAATCTCCCTTTTGAAAGAATTCAAGTCATAGGAAGGAGGAAATACAGAAGCAGGTAGGGAGTTCCAGAGGTTAACAGAGGAAGGGATGAATGATGGAGGGTACTGGTTAACTCTTGCATTAGGGAGGTAGACAGAATAGGGATGAGAGAAAGCAGAAAGTCTTGTGCAGCGAGCCCGCAGGAGGAAGAGAGGCATGCAGTTAGCAAGATCAGAAGAGCAGTTAGCGTGAAAATAGGGGTCGAAGATAGCAAGAGGTGCAACATTGCGGCGATGAGAAAGAGGCTGAAGGCAGTCAGTCAGAGAAGAGGAGTTGATAAGACGAAAAGGTTTTGATTCCATCCTGTTTAAAATGTTGGTGTGAGTGGAAACCCCCATACATGTGAAAGCCATACATGGACGGATAGGGATCCTGTACAGAGTTAGCAGCTGCGGGGATGAAAAAAAAAAAAAACTGGCGGAAACGACTCGGAACACCAAAGTTTCTAGTTTAGATAATAAATAAAGGACAGACCGAGGATGTTCAGTGTAGAAGAGGGGAACAATTGAGTGTCAGTGAAGAAGAGGGGATAGTTGTCTGTAAGGTTGTGTCGAGTTGATAGATGGAGGAATTGAGTTTTTGAGGCATTGAGCAATACTAAACTTTCTCTGCCTCAGTCAGAAATTTTAGAGAAATAAGAAGTCAGGTGTTCTGTGGCTTCCCTTATTTCCATAGTATGACCTATTTCTTTACATATATAGACTATTTTTTTTTCTAATGAGAAGCAAATAAAGGAATAAATGTTAGCCAAAAAAATACATTGACATATATAGTAAAGACACACTAAAAAAAATCAATGTTATCGCACTACGTTTAATATCTAGTATTTTTTCTTCTTCATTTAAGGGAAGAAAATAGTATTGATAATTACTGCACGGATATTTACTGGAATGGATTTAAGGGATAACTATGTGCATGACAATAAAATATGTACGAGAAAAAAAGAAATAAAAATGATCTATTATCACACTACATTCAGTCTACGTTTACTATTTTATTTTTTCGAAGGGAAGGAAATAGTGTTGATAATAATTACTGCACAGATAGTTATTGAAATGGTTTGAGCGGCATTCTGGGGAGCAACAAAGGCAAAAAAGTGCAATGAACGTAAATTAGGCCGCGCCATTGATCGCAGCGTGGCGGCTATTGGTGTAATGACTAAATTGGACCCCAACCTACGTTTTTCGCCAATAAGTTCCATGATCAAAAAGCTGCATCAGGTTTTATTTCCATTTTAGTGGTTTTACCTATAATTTCTTCCTCCTCCTCCTCCTCCTCCTCCTCCACTTTCTGTTTATTTCAATGTTTCTCTTTCTGTTTTTTTACCTCTCTCTCTCTCTCTCTCTCTCTCTCTCTCTCTCTCTCTCTCTCTCTCTCTCTCTCTCTCTCTCTCTCTCTCTCTCTCTCTCTCTCTCTCTCTCTCTCTCTGTGCTCTCTGTGTGTGTGTGTGTGTGTGTGTGTGTGTGTGTGTGTGTGGGAAGGAGAGGAAGTGAGGGAAGAGAGATATGAAACAGAGTAAAGGGAATAAGCATGTAGGAATATTATAAGCAGTAGTAATGATAATGATAATAATAATAATAATAATAGTAATTATAATAATAATAATAATAATAATAATAATAATAATAATAATAATAATAATAATAGTAATAATAATAATAGCCAATAGAACAAGTTTAAATGCGTGTGTGTGTGTGTGTGTGTGTGTGTGTGTGTGTGTGTGTGTGTGTGTGTGAGAGAGAGAGAGAGAGAGAGAGAGAGAGAGAGAGAGAGAGAGAGAGAGAGAGAGAGAGAGAGAGAGAGAGAGAGAGAGAGATTGCGTCAATTGATTGATGCCTCCGTGCAATTATCGAGGTACGAAATTAGTCCTTGGTCTTGCCTCATCACTTTTCCCTTCAGCGCCGCTTTCTGCTCCTTCTCACATTGTATTTCCTATCATTATTCACCGATATCTTCCTCCTCCTCCTCCTCCTCCTCCTCCTCCTCCTCCTCCTCTTCCCCCCCTTATGCATTATCTTCCTCCTCCTCCTCCCCCCCTATGCATTCTCTTCCTCCTCCTCTTCCTCCTCCATTCCTTCCTCTATCATCTGCTTTTTTTTCCTTTTTGTTCTCCTCGTATTCCTCCTCCTACAGCTCTTCTTTCTCCTCTTCGTCTTCCTCCTCCTCCTCCTCCTCCTCCTCCTCCTCCTCCTCCTCCTCCTCCTCCTCCTCCTCCTCCTCCTCCTCCTCCTCGTCCTCTTCTTCTTCCTCTTCCTCCTCCTTCTCTACCTCCTCTTCCTCCTTCTCTTCCTCCTCCTCCTCCTCCTCTTCCCCCTCCTTGTTCTCCTCCTCCTCCTCCTCTTTTTCTGCCTCTTCCTTCTCCTCCTCCACATTTTGTTTCTCTTTCTCTTTTTACATTTTTGCGCTTTTCTAACGTTCCTTTACTAATATCCTCCTCTTTCTCCTCCTCTTCGTTGTCATAGTCTTGTCTTTTCATTATACTTGTCATCATTCTTCATCACTTCCTTCCTCTTTCCTCTTCGTCTTTTGTCCGTCCCTTTTTCCACCACCACCACCGCTGCCGCTGCTGCCGCCGCCGCCGCCGCCGCCACCGCCGCCACCGCCATAACAAGATCACCGGGAGCCATGATGGAAGTCTCTCTTGGTTCATATTTCATATTTATTTTCGTCTTTTTTTTTTACGTTCATATCCATACGTGTTATATTGCAGAAGAGAATTGTAAGTGTGGTTGAAACGAGGGGAATCAAGTCAAGCTATAGAACTTAAAAGGCTCGTCGAACTTTGGTTGGATAAAAGTTGTTTTCTTTCTTTTCTCTCTTTTTTTTTTTTTAGTTAAGAAGAGTTAGTTAAGTAAGGTTACAATTCATAAAACTAGAACTTTAATTAGGTAAAAGTTTAGGTTCTTTTCCTTGCGCGTATTTTAAGTTGAGAGTCATGTCAGGGTTACAATAGATAAGACTAGAACTTTGGTTATGAAAAAAAATATCTTTTATTTTTTGTACTTTTTATTTAAAAAAAAACACGTCAGGTTACAATAGATAAGGCTGGATGCAGTATTCTTAAGTTACAGTGTACTAAAGTCATTCAGTTCATATTTCCTGTGCCTTCTTTTATATATATATATATATATATATATATATATATATATATATATATATATATATATATATATATATATATATATATATATATATATATATATATATATATATATATATATTACCATGGACTCATAAGATCAATTCAGGTTTGTGTTTAGTATTTCGCACAGCGTTCTCTCTTTGTCTCTCAGCACGAGCCTGTGTTTATTATCTATGCCATTCTTTGCACATCTGACCTTGCTTGCTCCTTGAATTCATAAGTGTTTTCTTTTCCTTTTAGAGATAAACAGTCTAAAATCCAAGGACACATACATAGAGGATAAATATGTATGTTGCACCTAAGACGACAAATCAAGGATGAATACACTATATATATATTTCTCCTTACAAATAGAACCCAGGAGAATGAAATACGAGTAGTAACTGTGTATCGATCATCAAAAAATAAATAAATAAATAAAAAAAAATGTCCTTAAAAATTGAAGCAAAAGGAATGATGTGAAGCAGTAAGTGTCTATGTGTCACCAAAAACAGACAATTTAGGCTAAAAAGGGCAGGCATCGATAGTTGTTTCTTTCGTGTCTAAAAAGAGAAGTAAACTAACTGATGGCGCTTTTGCATTATAAGCGGAAGTAATTATTAGACGAATTCACGGATAGAGAAAATAGGTGGAAATAGGCAAGATTTATACAGGCACTGTCACGTGTAGGCTTGATGACTTCATGTAACTTTTCTTGCTTTCTTATCTCCAACTGCTCTTATGTAACTAAAATAATGGAAGCTGTTGTATAATGAACACAGGCCAGAAACAGAGCATGTGAACATTTGAACATTTATTCATAGCCAATATATAATACATTACAGGATTTTAGTTATTTCTATGTTAATGGATAGCCTTTCTGAAGCCGAAGCTTTTCAGACAAATTGAAAAAAAAACGTAGCATTGTATCATGCACTGAATAACGATATGGGAGAATAGCGGTCTGGTGCAGGAGATGACGAGGCATCCAGCACCACATCCCCACCTGCCGCCGACACGTGGAGTCAAACACACCCACAAAAACTTCCCTAGATATGCGGGAGATAAATTCCCACAAACCACCACCGTCTCCACTTTGCATCCTCCTAATATATTCGCGCCGACTAACAGCATTGTGAAGGAATTACAAGCTTGTCAGTAACACTTAAGCTCAAGATGTTCCCGGCGTGCGTGCGAGTGTTGAGGGAAGATTGCACACTCCCAGCTTGTAATTTGGCTGCAAAAACACACTAAACGATGTGTAAGTAAGGAAGTGAAGGGAGGAGGGAGTGGTGTTTCCTCTCGCGCCTTGCCGGGAAAGGAATGATGAGGCTGATGTAGGTGAGGAGGACCCAGGCAGGTGAAAAGGTGGGCAGGTGAGGAGGTAGGTAGGCAGGTGAGGGCAATCAAGGTGAGAGTTTGAAGGGAATGCATCCATCGAGCTCAATTAATACTATGCAAATACTACTTACCTACCTAACTCCTCCGCCGCCTCCTGTTCTTCCCCTCGCTCCCCTTTCCTTCCAGTTTTTCTTTCCTTCCCTTTCCTTTCTTTCGTTACGTTTTCTTTTCATCTTGCTTATTATTTTTTTTTACTCTTGCATCTCTCATTCTTTTTTATACCATACAAGTACAAGTTACTCAGTTTCTTGCCTTGCTTCCTTTTCCTGGTTTTATTTATATTTCCTGCCTCACACTACATTCTCTTTTCTTATTATCCGTTTTATTTTGTGTGCATGTTTTTGTTTTTATGTAGGATATTAATGCGTTGTATGTTTAAATTCCCCCTTCTTCCCTTTGCTTCCTTTTCACTCTTCTTTCTTTCAC
This sequence comes from Scylla paramamosain, assembly GCF_035594125.1. NCBI lineage: Eukaryota > Metazoa > Arthropoda > Malacostraca > Decapoda > Portunidae > Scylla > Scylla paramamosain. Next base: position 9,020,255 of record NC_087151.1, on the reverse strand, counting down.
TTTCACTTTTTTTTTTCTTTTCTCATTATTATTTACCTGTGTTGCTTGATTTCTTCTCTTCAACCTGTTTTTCTTTCCTCTTTTTATACGTTGACTTCTCATCTTTCGCATATTTTCTTCCTTTTTCATCTCATTATGTTTATCTTTGTTTTCTACACTTACTTAACTGTTCTCTTAGTTTTCATTTTTCTGTCGTATATTTTACTTTAGATGTCTTTCACTAATTCCTTTTCTCTCTATCTTTATTATTTTCTTTTACCCATTTTTCTCTCCACCTCTACCATTTTATTTTATACTCTTAAGCCCGCCTTTTTGTCTCCATATCCACTTCTCTCCACCCTTCCTTCCGTCCCTCTCATAAGCATTTCAAACTCTTTTCTACTTCGACACAAAGGACTTAGGAATGACAAAAACACTATTACTTGGGAGACGAGAGTTATAACGCGCTACAAGAAAACACCAGCAATACACAGACCGAACATATACGTAGGTAGGCAGGGGGAGTAACACGATGATAAGATTATATAGTGAAGAAAGAGGAGGAGGAGGAGGACAAAGAAGAAGAAGAAGGGAGAAGAAGGAGAAGAGTGGAGTGACTTGTTCTCCATATTTCTCCTTCAAGTAATAACAGAACTATGAAATTTTCCGCCTTTTCTGTATCACCACACTTCTCCTCCCCCTCCTCCTGCTCCTCCTCCTTCGCGGTAGAGTCGAGGAGAAGCGTGTGAGTGACGTTCGATCCTTCGTAAGCCTTATCGGGCCTGTTCTAGTTATCTGTCAACGGGACCGATGCAGCGAGAATCGAGGAACCATTTGGTGACGACGACGAGAAGGAGGAGGAGGAGGAGGAGGAGGAGGAGGAGGAGGAGGAGGAGGAGGAGGAGGCGGCTGGGTTGCTGACAAGGGTAAGGGAGGAAAATAGGTGATTGGAAGGAAAGTGAGGGAGGAGGGAAGGGAGAGATGGGAGAAAGGGAGGGTAATGAGGTTGGCAGAAGGACGGGAGGAGGAGGACGAGGAGGACAAGGAGGAGGAGGAGAGAATTCAGAGGGGAATAGATGCAGAGGGAAAGTGGGAGGGAGGGAGGAGGGCTTCAGTAGGGGATCGGAGGGGTGGAGAGACGGAAGGGGAGGAAATGAAGGGAGGGAGAGGATCGAAGAAAATCGAAATGCAGCTGCGGTTGAGGCATAAGGCTTCTGAGGTGAGAGAGAGAGAGAGAGAGAGAGAGAGAGAGAGAGAGAGAAGGAGAGAGAGAGAGGAGAGAGAGAGAGAGAGAGAGAGAGAGAGAGAGAGAGAGAGAGAGAGAGAGAGAGAGAATTGGGGGAGTCAAAGGGCTGAGTAGCATTATGAGGAAAGACGTAGAGGGAATTTTTTTACGATTGAGAGAGAGACAGAGAGAGAGCGAGAGAGAGAGAGAGGAGAGAGAGAGAGAGAGAGAGAGAGAGAGAGACGAGAGAGAGAGAGAGAGAGAGAGAGAGAGAGAGAATCTCTTAAAGACAGTACACAAACACATACAAAGAAAGACAGAGATAAACAAAGAAATAGAAAGACAGAGAAAGAATCGCTGTAAAGACAGACAGACAGACAGACAGACAGACAGACACACAAACAGACACACACACACACACACACACACACACACACACACACACACACACACACACAGTGACACAGGTGTGATCAGAAGGACGTTTTCCAGGCAGGTAATTATATTAAAGGTGCGCGGTCACATTGTCACCTGGCGGGAGGCGGCGCCCGTCACGACTTGCATCACACCTGTATGTCTGTGCCCCCTTTACCTTCCAGTCTGTTGGCAATACTGTGTGTTGATTCTCCGTTTATCTATTTATTTATTCATATTTATTTATTTATATATTTGCTCTTTTAGTATTATCATTGTTTCTACCTGTCTCTGTCTGTTTGTTCATCAGTTCGTGTGTTTGCGTTCCCTCTACCTTTCAGTCTATTGGCAATGCGTGATTATGTGTCTTTTCTTTTTTACTTATAGAATTGTTGAACGCCTCTCATTGTTGTTCCCTCCAATGTGTTTCAGTGTGTATTTTCCTTTTGTCTTCATATGTAATTCTTATGTCCTTTTTTTTTTTACTAAGAATTATCAATGATTCTTTTTCTTTGTCTATACCACATTGTTTGTGTCTGTCTGTCTGTCTCCCAAATTTCAGTTTGTTTGTGTTCCCTTTACCTTCCTGTCTATTAGCGGTGTGTTGATTCTTTACTTGTTATTCTTATAAGTGTTTTTGTTTTTACTTTAAATGATTATCAAGACCTTTTCTTGTCGGTCTCAATCGATGTTTCAAGTTATATTTTTGTTTTGTGTTTGCCACTCTCTCTCTGTCTGTTTATCTGTCTGCCAGTCCCCCAATGTGTTTATTCTTTACTTTATTTATGAATGAGGATGATAGGTGGAAAATGGGAAAGGTGCCATATGTTTTATACCAGGGCCTGCAGCTTTCCTTATTCTTTTTTTAGTTCCTTATATTCTCACCTGTACAATGTCATTACATGTACCCTTCCTTTCACTGATTGTCGTCCATGAATTCTCAGTGTATCCTTACTGATAAACAGGTAGCCCTTTGTATCTATTAGTAACTAGTCTAGCATACGGCTCCTATTTACACAATCCGTTCTGGAGGATTGTGTAATTACTTCCCTGCAATATAGGAGTACCAAGACACCTCAGAAGCTAAACCGGCCGCCTCTTTATATTCCTTATGACTTTTTTTAGAGAGTTATTATATTATGCACATTTCTCAGCTTTATTTATTTATGTGTTTGTTTGTGTACTTGTTTATTTATTGTCATTGGCTGGTCTCCCTGGTAATAAAGAAAAAGGCTTTATCCTCCTAGTGTGCATGCTATATTTTTTTATCTTCTCTTCTTCCCCTATGAAGGATAGAGAAAGTGGTGGAGGATAGAAACAGGAGGAGGAGGAGGAGGAGGAGGAGGAATGAAGTAAGAAAAAAAAAAGAAAAGAAAAGTACGAAAGAAAAGATGGAGCATTTTGACTTTTTTATTTATTTTCTCGACTCTCTCTCTCTCTCTCTCTCTCTCTCTCTCTCTCTCTCTCTCTCTCTCTCTCTCTCTCTCTCTCTCTCTCTCTCTCTCTCTCTCTCTCTCTCTCGCCCTCTCAGCACACGTAAGTTCTCCTCACTCATCCATTGTATTTATTGCTTGCGAAATCAATATCTGAGGATCACGTCTCGCCGCCGCCGCTACCGCCCCGTCCCGCCAGAAGTCAGAAAGAGGGGCGCTGACGGGACGGGGAGGGGCGTGGCTGGGCGGGGCGTGGCGAGCGAGTACTTGAGAGAGCCTGGTGGGGGCGGTACGTGACATCGGGTGTGATGGGGCGGGAGGAGGAGATGATTGGTAATGGTTGAGGAAAGAAAGGATGGGAAAGTGAGGTGAGGGAAAGCATGGGAGACAAAAGAATGAAGGAAATATGAAACGCAGGATGTTTAGGGATTCGGGGAAGCTAAGAATAGTTTAAAGGTGGGGACGGTGATTGAGTGTTGTGGTTGTGGTGATGATGGGTTAAGGAGAGCAGTAATGGTAAAGAGAGGTTAGGGGAAGCAATAGGGAAAAGAAATAAGATATATCAGAAAGGGTGAATATTTATGGGATCGGAAAAGCTACGTAAGGATGTTTTTTTTTATTTATTTTATTTATGTCTTTTCGTTATTGAGTATTTTGTTGTAGGTCCATTTGGCTTTCAATATCAGCAGAGGGAGAGAGAGAGAGAGAGAGAGAGAGAGAGAGAGAGAGAGAGAGAGAGAGAGAGAGAGAGAGAGAGAGAGAGAGAGAGAGAGAGTCTTACATTCCAGCATTTTCTTTTCAATTTCTTCCATTTTTCTATGTATTAGTCTTGCTCCTATTACCCGCCTGTTCCATCTTCACCACCACCACCACCACCACCTCCTCCTCCTCCTCCTCCTCCTCCTCCTCCTCCTCCTCCTCCTCCTCCTCCTCCTCCTCCTCCTCCTCCTCCTCCTCCTCCTCCTCCACCACCACCACTACCAGCACCAGCAATACCACCACCTCCTCCTCCTTCCCAGTCTCTCTCTCTCCCTCCCTCCCTCCTACCCACCCACCTTCCCCGTCAGGAACAGAAAATATGACACTGGTAAATTGGATTTCCTACAAAACTTAGAAAATTAGTGTATAGCGGCTGAAAGAAGGCAAGGACGGGATGCCTCGGGACTGGAACTGAGCCAGAGCGATGGAGGGAAGGGAGGTAGAATGGAAGGAAAGAAGGAATGAAGGAGGTAAGGAAAAAAAAAGGAATGAAAATGAGAGGGAATGTTGAGATAAATGTACACCTGTTTCCTTATTTCATTTATTTATTTTTTTTTTTAATTGGTTACTTATTTGCTTGTTGCTCCGGCTGCCAGTCTCTCTCTCTCTCTCTCTCTCTCTCTCTCTCTCTCTCTCTCTCTCTCTCTCTCTCTCTCTCTCTCTCTCTCTCTCTCTTTCTGTCTCTCTCTTTGTCCCCATCTTCCTTTGACTATTGCGCTCATTTCTGATCTATTTTTTTCTTTTACTAGTCAGCATTTCTTCTTCCTGACACCGTTCCTTCCTCCTCCTCCTCCTCCTCCTCCTCCTCCTCCTCCTCCTCCTCCACACGGGAAGGTTGCTGTCAAATGCCTTAATGAAGATACAACAAAACTTCTGTAATTTCCCGCGGGAGAACCTCGACATGGGGCCTCCCGAAGGTGTTTATTGCGCACCTGCTCCACACCTGACGGAGGGACGGGGCGTGGGGAAGGACGGGAGAGGGAAGGGGAAGGGACAGGGGGAGGGACGGGAGAGTATAGAGAAACAGATAAAGTAAAGAAGATGTAACTGACAGACTGTAGGACGGAGGGGCAGATTGCATAGAGAGGCGGAGAGACAAGTGTAGCAAAGATATAGAAGATAGGCTGAAAAAAAGTGGAGAGATAAAGAATATGGAGAGGTGAAGTAAATAAAGAGGTGGAAGAACGGAAGAGGTGGAAGAATGGAAGGTACAAGGAGGTAAATGAAAGATAAAGATGCAGCAGAGATGAAAGAACGGAAGACTGGAAAGGTGGATGGTATTTAGAGATGTATGATATAAAACGGAAAATGGATAGAAGAGAGAAGATAGCAAGGCTTATATTCTTTAGTCTCTCATAAGGACAAATTCAAAGGCTACAGAGATGAACAGTCGGGTATTCATGGTGGTTTTTTCCATTGATGGCCCGCAGTCCTTTGTTCCACTATCGCCAGAATCACACACTCCTGAAGACCACACTAATTTCCACGGCAACCAGTTACACGAGAATCATAGGAGACGTGAACTAAGTGAGATATGCATGTTTACTTAAAGAAATAGAGCTGATAGTCAAAGAAAGAGATATAAATGTGACAAAAAGGTGATCTTAACTTAGTCCAAGTACAGCGCCCAAACGTTTAAGAATACGAAGCCAGGAATAATGGTAGACGCGAAGTGATAAAATAAAGGAGATATTAGTCATTGAAGGGAATGGAGGAGAAAACTGGCGTATGAAGATGTAAAAGTGACAAGGTGATCTTCGAAATGGAGGAATGATTGGGACTGGTATGTGTAAGTGATGTATGAGAAATAAGGTGATTTTTTGTTCTCTTACCGTCATGCGCGCCTTGCCGTGTTGCTCATCTCCGTCTCCCTCTCTCATGAACCTGTGAAGCAAGAGAAACAATACATAAGCATAACGCAGATACAACTTAGATTATTAAACATGAGCGAAAAGGAATAGATAAAATTAAATAAAAATTATAAGTTAAACAATACAAGTGGAAAGCAGATAATGAAACACAGTACATCCATAAATATTTTAACGATAAAAGATGCAATTAATAAGTTTGAGTTGAATATCCCGGTATTGTATTTAGTGAAATGTGTTGGGCGATAAGCGATTTGGGTGAATGTAAATGTGGTGATACAATCTGATGAATTATAATTAGGCGTATAAATAGTTTTAAGAAATACCTCCAAAAATAAAGAATATTTCTCACCACCAAGAGAAGGAAATGAAAGTAACAATCCTTTAAGAAAATAAAATAAAACGAACGAAGATAAAAGCAAAAGAGAACTGAATAAACAACATCTCGGAAAATTTATAAATATTGAGATAGAGGTTGCGAAGAAAATTTATAGATATAATAAGCATTCAAATAGGCAATCATTACTAAACAGAAAATGCTGATTCGAGGAAAACTCAATAAAACAGTAATGATAAAATATAAATTGGATGGGAAAATGCGATCGCGGAGGGAAAGAGAAAGACGGGAAGAAGGAGAAAGAAAAGAAGGGAGAAAGAGAAGGAAGGAAGGAAAGAAAGGAGGAAGGAAGTAAAGAGGAAAAGGAAGAGAGCAAAAGAAAAATGGAGAGAGGAAAAAAGAAAGAAAGAATGAGAGAGAAAGAGAGACAGACAGACAGAGACAGACAAAAATAAATACCAAACTTAGAACATTAAAAAGCAACAAAACAAAGAAAATTATGACTAAAACGTATATGAAAGAGAAGGAAGTGAACTCTTAAAGGAGAGGAAGGAGAGGAGGACCTAATAATCATAAGCGGCAGGTGTACTACATCCCCTTACCTCTCTCCCTCCCTCTCTCACCATCCTTTCACGTGACAGGTAGGCCGAATCTATCACGGAGGCCTAAGGTAATAATTGTTCCCTTCCTCGTCCCTAATTTGACAATGGTGACACCTCGGCCATCACTCTCCATCCTAATGAGACGGTGCACCTGACCAAGTGTTACCTGTACTTGAGCTAGAGAGGGAGCTAGAGGTGGAGGCTTAGTGTATACGTGTGTGTGTGTGTGTGTGTGTGTGTGTGTGTGTGTGTGTGTGTGTGTGTGTGTAGATTTCTCTCTCTCTCTCTCTCTCTCTCTCTCTCTCTCTCTCTCTCTCTCTCTCTCTCTCTCTCTCTCTCTCTCTCTCTCTCTCTCTCTCTCTCTCTCTCTCTCTCTCACATTTGACTTGTGTTTTATTTCATTCCTAAGACACATTTCCCTTAAATACCCTATGCATCTACTCTTCTTTTTTCCCCTTTTTTATTGCAATTTTTTTCCAGTCATCCATCCCCGCCTGGTGAGGGGAAGGAAGATTGGCAGGAGAATGATGATGATCCCTATACATTATACCCCTTATACCTCCCTCCCATGCTCCCCCTCTTTCTCACTGGAACCCTCTCATACCCCAACTCCATGTTTCCTCAGTCTGCCTCTCTTTCTCTCTGTTTCTCTCCCTCCTTCGCTCCTTAACCCTCTACTGCGCGACACTACGCCCCGTGTGTGGCCCTCAACTTAAGACATTATCCATGATTACATAAAGGAGAATTATGCTCAAGGGGGGCCGCCATAAACAAAGGCGTTAAGAGCATAAACATCAGCTAGAAACGCTCACCCCCAGGACCGGATATCAAATCCTTAATTACGCCCCACTCCAAACTGGGAGGACGACGAGGAGGAAAAGGTAAATAAACGACAACCCTTGATGCAGGTGTGTGTATGTGTGTGTGTTGGAGGGGGGATGTGTGTGTTCTAGTGTGTGTTCTCTCTCTTAACTATGATGAAAATTGAAGGATGGCGATGAGAAAGGCTGGTATAAGAAGGTTGGTGTGGGTGTGAGTGGGTGTGTGTGGATGTGGCTGTCCGTTCTCTCTCAGCTAAGATAAAAAGAAGGGAAGGATAGCGTGAAGGATAAGACGGCTTCAGGAGGGAGAGGCAGAAGGACCATAGCTCTTCTGACTAGGATAAAAATAAGGGAAGGAAAGCGTGGAAGATTAGATGGCTGGGTTAGGAAAGCGAAGCAAGGCGACATTTTGACCAGAGGATTTCAGGCTGCCGGCTATTTCGTGCTGGTGGTGGTGGTGGTGGTGGTGCTAGTAGTGGTGGTGGTTGTAGTTGTAAGGCATCTGAGTAGTGCAATTACCCGTAACAAGAGGCCCCCGTTCACGGCATCCCACTAAACAAGGGGCTTTTAACCCGAGACTCTGTACTTAGGGACGCCCAACTCAGGGACATTTTCGCAATGGTGAGAGACCAGCCTGCCTGCCTTATGTCACCCCGTAGCCCCGACCATGGTAGGCTTCCCCCACCCCGCTGCACTTTATGGCGCTGACGAGGGTGGGTCGGTGGGTGAGTGGGGTGAGCAAGAGGATGAGGGCGTGGAGGGTATAAAGGAGGAAGGGGATGGGACGGGGAGCATTTAGTTGAAGGGTGTAAGGTGGGGATTGTGAGTTTTTTTTTTTTTTTTTTTTTTTTAGTGGTTGTTCCGACACACTGTATGACTTCTGGTGGTGGTGGTCTCTCTCTCTCTCTCTCTCTCTCTCTCTCTCTCTCTCTCTCTCTCTCTCTCTCTCTCTCTCTCTCTCTCTCTCTCTCTCTGTCTCAGACATTTGTTTTTAATCTATATTTAACTTAATTTTCTTTGTTTATTTTCTTTACCCATGCAATTTTCAGCTGTCACTTTTTTTTTTCTTTTCTCGTCCATGTGGCCTCTCAAATAGAATGTTCCCTCTGAGACTAAAGCTCCTGTTTCAGTGCATCTCTTCCTTTACATTTACGAAAACCAAATCTGAGAGGAAAACCGTAATCCACATATTTCTTAGTTTCCACCTTGCATCTCCCTCCTCCTGCCACCCCAATACACAACATAGCTTCCTTTTTCCCTCCCCTTTCCCTGCCATATATCCTTCCTCCCGTCCTCCTCCTCCTCCTCCTCCTCCTCCTCCTCCTCCTCCTCCTCCTCCTCCTCCTGGCGTACACTTTTCCTTCTCGCAGGACACACGGGGACCCTTCCTTCCCAAATCATTTGTAATGTTTAGTGTCAAGTCCGGATTCCCCTGCGGCTGCAGAATTTACGATTTCATTAATGTATATTGTTTCAAATTACACGCTAGTTTAATGTTACGTGGTTCCTGGGCATGCAATTAGTAATTACGCGAGACATCATTAAGACCTAAAATTGGCTTACGTTTCCTGTATGGGCGGCTGGAAGGGTGGTAGAAGGGGCCGGGTAGGGGTATGGAAGAGGGGGAGTAGAAGCGGTGGGGGTTTAAATACTACATGTCGCGACTAACGTAACCCAAATGCAGGAAGAGGAAAAGCCCTCTATTTTTGCCTCTGGTTTCGGATACGGGTGACACTAGGATACCTGAGCTGTAATTACCTGGCGGTGTAATCGAGGACCACAGGTGAGGCGGGGCGAGGTGAGAAGGGAAGGGAAGGCAAGGGGGAAGAGGAAGGGGGAAGGGAATGAAGGGGTGTAGTGTGCTAGGTGAGGATTTCGTAACATTGTACCTTGCCATTCCCATGTTTATATGAGATTGTTTATTGTCTGTCTGTGTGTGTGTGTGTGTGTGTGTGTGTGTGTGTGTGTGTGTGTGTGTGTGTGTGTGTGTGTGTGTCTGTGTGTCTGTTGTTTTGGATGGATTCCCTTTCGTGTCTTTTCTGAGAGAGAGAGAGAGAGAGAGAGAGAGAGAGAGAGAGAGAGAGAGAGAGAGAGAGAGAGAGAGAGAGAGAGAGAGAGAGAGAGAGAGAGAGAGAGAGAGAGAGATGGAGGAGCCGTGTGTCACAGTAAAGGACCTCTAATTAATAGGTATGACCCCCAATTGTGTGTGTGTGTGTGTGTGTGTGTGTGTGTGTGTGTGTGTGTGTGTGTGTGTGTGTGTGTGTGTGTGTGTGTGTGTGCGCGTGTGTGTGTGTGTCTCGTACGCCATTTTAATAGATTAAGTATATTTTCTTCATCATCTCTAACTATAGGGAGGAGGGAATTTTCTCTTTTATGCCCGGCCATCAAACGCTAATCACTGAGACTTAAGAATTTTTAATCCGCCAAGTAATTTTGTCTTGAAAGTGACTGTGTATGTTTATCTATTTACTACACCTGTTTGTTTATCCGTGTACTTATTTGTGCTTTTGGTTCTTGTTTTTGTTTTTTTTTCTTTTTTTTTTTTTTTTTTTTTTTTTACATTTTTTTTTTTTTACTTGCTTTGTCTGTATATTTTCTTTTATCTGTTTATCTGTTCATCTTCCTATTTTTTTCTTTGCTTTATCTGTGTATTATATTTTTCGCCTGTTTATTTATCTATTTATATTTAATTACTTATTCCTTGATTTTTCGGTGCATTATTTTTTTTTCAGTCATTAGTCATATATTCCACATTATTATTATTATTATTATTATTATTATTATTATTATTATTATTATTATTGTTATTATTGTTATTATTTTTTTTCTTTCTTTTATTTTTTTGCTACGCAGTTTCTACATTTCTCTATCAATTTTTCGTTTATTTCCGTCGTTTATGTTCGTGTTTTCATGTTTATCCTTTATCATGTTGACTTCCTTCCTTTCTTTTTATTATTTAATTCTTTGCAATGTACGTTGATTTTGTGTAACGTGTAACAAATTCCATGTTATGTTATTTTCTCCCTCTTCTTCCTGTCTTCCTGTCTTCCATGTCTTCCGATTTACGTTAACAATATTATTTTTCTCTTGCTCGTCTCCATTCGTCTGTTCGATACACACACACACACACACACACTCTCTCTCTCTCTCTCTCTCTCTCTCTCTCTCTCTCTCTCTCTCTCTCTCTCTCTCTCTCTCTCTCTCTCTCTCTCTCTCTCTCTCTCTCTCTCTCTTATTCCCCTCTTCCTACTCTCTTATCTCTCGTTTTCTTTCTTACTCTTCTATCGTCTCCATTTTATTCTTTTTGTTTTATCTTTCTTTCATATTTTCTGTTAATATCCGCCACGTTTTCTCTATTATAGCCTCCCTGCAGTGTCTTTTTTTTACAGTCATCTTTTCATTAGTCTTCCCTTCCTGTTCATTTTTTTTTTATATTCCTTTCAGCATTTATATTATTAATTGTTTCAACTTTTCTGCTTATTTTTTTTTTCCATTAGTCCCTCTCGAAAATCCTCCTCCTCCTCCTCCTCCTCCTCCTCCTCCTCCTCCTCCTCTTCCTCCTCCTCCTCCTCCTCCTCCTCTTCCTCCTCCTCCTCCTCGTCCTCCTCCTCCTCCTCGTCCTCCGCCTCCAGTTCCTCCAACACTCCTCCAGATGGAAGAAGAGGACTTGCCTTCCTCGCCACTTAATTATCTCTGGCTAGTAATTATCAGCCTAATCTGCTTTAATCTACTTTCACTCTTCATTACCAAATTGCCTAAGAGCGCCATTTTTTATTTTATATTTTTTTCCATATTTTTTTTTTTTACCTGCGGAGCCTCCATCTTTCATCAATATATATATATATATATATATATATATATATATATATATATATATATATATATATATATATATATATATATATATATATATATATATATATATATATATATATATATATAATTTTTTTCTGGCATAAATTATCATCGTATGTTTCTCTTAGTTTTTTTTTACTATGGTGTATAATGATTTGATTTTTTGGAGTTGTATTTATATTCATGTTATTTTATTTTATCTATTTTTGGGGGATTGCGTATTATTTTATGTTCATTTTTTTTTCCATTCTATTTCTCTCTCACTTTTTTTTTCATGTTTTACCATCTTATCCAAGAGAACGAAATCTGCCACTCCTTTCATTCATCAAGCAAGTGTTTTTATGTTCTCTTTTTTCTCTCGTTTTTATTTGAACCAGTGCAGTCACTCATATTAATTTTCATACTTCTCACATAACCATATTCATACTGACATGCACACTCATATAGCTAATTCATCAAGGTTTTTTTTTTTTATTCTTGTTTTATTTAAGCCAGTACAGTAATCTATATCCATTCTCACATACATACATACATTCACTTTTACACACATTGACATACACACCCATACAGTCTAATACAGACCTAAGGCACTGACATCCACACCAGCACACCCACTAATACTAAAACAGCCATCAAAACAGTCATCCACAACACACCCACTCCGTCCACTTTTCCCTTTCCACGCGCACACATCCCTCCACCAGCTCACCACATCCACCTTCACATCCACAGCCAGTCCTCCACAGCAGCATCCAAGCGTCTTATCTCCTCGCCATTTTTCTCCATTCCTCCCCATATTTTGTGAAAACTTTTCCACCCTCCATATATTTCCTCCGCCATCCTCCTTCCCCCAAGCAAGTTTCCACATTCTCCTCCTTCTCCCTTTCCTTCTCTTTCTTGTCATTTATTTTGTCCTTCTCATGCTGGTGTTCTCTTCCTCTTCTTCTTCTTCTGTCTCCTCCTGCTCCTCGTCCTCGTCCTCGTCCTCCTTTTTCTCCTCCTCCTCCTCTTCCTCCTCCTCCTCCTCCTCCTCCTCCTCCTCCTCCTTCTCCATATCTCTCCATTTCCTCAAGTTCTTTGCAACTCTCTCCATATCTCTTCCCCGCCATCATTCTCACTTCTTTCCATCATTCCTCGTTCATCTCAAACTGCTTCCACCCTAGTTCGTGCGCTCGCTCTCTCTCTCTCTCTCTCTCTCTCTCTCTCTCTCTCTCTCTCTCTCTCTCTCTCTCTCTCTCTCTCTCTGACGTGTCCCCATCCTGCGAGATCGAACCCCGGGCCTCAGGGGGGAGGATTCCTAACTTCCTTGACAGTATTGAAAATTTTATCACGACGCCAGATAAAACGATTACCTGTACGTCGCTCCTCCTCCTCCTCCTCCTCCTCCTCCTCCTCCTCCTCCTCCGCAGCCGCCGTCTTCTCCTCCTCCTCCTCTGTCTTCTCCTCTCCATCCAACCTCATTTTTCCCATCTTTCCCTTCTCCCCCTCTTGACTAAAGTTTTTTTTTTCCTTTTCTCTCTTCTGCTTCCCCTCCCTCTTTCTTTTCCTTCCTAGTTTTTTTTTCGTTTTTTTTTATTTCCATTTATTTACCCCGTCTACTTTTCATCTCTCTTGATATCTACTTTCATTCTTGAGTGCTGGTAACTAATTGTCTTTTCTGCCTTCCTTTATTCTTTCTTTTCTTCTTTGTTTTCTTACTTTCCTTCCCATCACCTAGTTTATCTTTATCTTTTCTTCGTTTATTTGTTTGCTCTGATACTTTTTTTGCGTTATGTCACCTCTCTCTCTCTCTCTCTCTCTCTCTCTCTCTCTCTCTCTCTCTCTCTCTCTCTCTCTCTCTCTCTCTCTCTCTCTCTCTCTCTCTCTCTCTCTCTCTCTCTCCGTCAGCGAATTCTGCTGCGTCCGTCAATAATGTTATCAGGGAACAAAAGAGAGAGAGAGAGAGAGAGAGAGAGAGAGAGAGAGAGAGAGAGAGAGAGAGAGAGAGAGAGAGAGAGAGAATAAAAAAAGTATGCCAAAAAGCCAGCGATCGCTAAGTTGAAGTACGAGTACAGTGAACGGAAATTACGAACTTGTTCAACATATAAGACAGGGAATTTTTTTTGTTATTTCACGAAAAGAGTGTGTGTGTGTGTGTGTGTGTGTGTGTCTGTGTGTGTGTGTGTGTGTGTGTGTGTGTGTGTGTGTGTGTGTGTGTGTGTGTGTGTGTGTGTGTGTGTGTGCGTGTGTGTGTGAAAGCAAAACATTTATGTAACAAAAGACAGAAAATGTATGATTGTCTTGTATGTAAATAATTTTCAAACGAAATAGTGGTAGCGGCAGCAGCTGCAACAGCAGCAGCAGCAAAAACAACAACAACAACAACAACAACAACAGCAACAACAACAACAACAACAACAACAACAACAACAACAACAACAACAACAACAACAACAACAACAACAACAACAACAACAACAACAACATTTACTCGTACTACTACTTCTATTTCTACTTCGGCTTTTACTACTGCCACTACTACTACTACTACTACTACTACTACTACTACTACTATTATAAATACTACTAACTACTACAGTATTACAAGGAAGTGAAAAAGAGTGAAAAGATTAACGAAAAAAAAGACATTTAGACAACATAGAGAAAAAAACACCCCATCTTACAAGAAAAAAACATAAGACAAAAAAAAAAAAAGAAAATTAAGCCGAGAAAACGGGCGAGACGGAAGGGGTGAAAAAAAGAAGGGAAGGAAAGAATGGAGACGAAAAACGGAGAGTAGGAAGGAAGCCCCGGTTACCTTGAGGCGTTTCCAGCACAAAACACGGAGACTTATTCCTCCTTGACGCCTCTATGTCTTGTTTTTATTCTCCCTCCCTTGCCTTGCCTCTCTTTCTCTCTCCCTGCCTTCCCCTTTCATACTATTTTTATCCTTTCTTTTATGGTAATATTTTTTTCCCTTCCTTTTTTTCTTTTCAAGCTCTTCAGTATCTTGCTTCTCACTCCTCCCTCCTTTCCCTTTCTTATTTTTTTTTCTCTCTTTTCGTCCTTCCTTTTCTTTTCTATTTACACTTTTCACTGTTCTCTTTCGCTATCATCTTCCTTTTTTTAACTTTACTTTTTCTTTGTGTCCTCGTCCTCCTCCTCCTGCTCTTTCTCCTCTTCATGCTCCTTTTCCTCCTCCTCTTCATGCTCCTCCTCCTCCTCCTCCTCCTCCTCCTCCTCCTCCTCCTCCTCCTCCTCCTCCTCCTCCTCCTCCTCCTCCTCCTCCTCCTCCAACTCCTCTCCCTCTCCTTCCTCCTTCACCTCCAGGCATTTTATAACTCCGTGGTAAAATTTAATTAACAGAATCCGTAAAAAGTGCAAGATAAAGAGAAAAATATTGATTGACATAACAGGAGTGACCCGTACTCCGTTTTCCTTTTGCTTCCTGCCCAATTAACTCGAGTCGCGGGGAAGAAAAATATATATAAACGAAATCAATGGGAGGAATTGGTGTTTCTTTTTCTCTGTATTTTTATCTATGGGAGTCTACTATTTGAATGATTTAAGATTTTTTTTTTTTTTTTTTTTACCATCAAGTGTATTTTCTGGTCTTTTTTTTTTTGTGTGTGTGTGTGGTGAAAGGTCTGGGTGGTGGTGGTGGTGGTGGTGTGTGTGTGTGTGTGTGTGTGTGTGTGTGTGTGTGTGTGTGTGTGTGTGTGTGTGTTTCCATTTGAACTATTAATAAGTCTGTCTTTTCTATTTAGTTCTGTTTGCTGCCTCTTTTTTTTTTTATATCACTTATTTGCTCTATATCTTCTTTGTTTTGTTTATTAAATTTTTTCTTGTCTGTATTTATACCTGGTTATTAGTTCGGAATTGGCATTTCATTTTTTTCAGTCACTTTTTTTTTTTTCCTCTCCTATTGTATAGCTGATGATGTACAAATTTGCTGGTGAGCTTCTACCTTTCAATTTAAACTCTATTAATCATTGTAGTTATATTTAGTTTGTCTTTTATCTGTTTTACCTATCCAGATAATTTGTACTTCACGTTTGTTTCTCACAGTTCTTTAAAATATTTTCGTCCACTTTTCATTTGATTAACTTTAGGGACACATAATTCCCAACTACATATTGAATCACAAAATATATCCATAATTAACATTTATATTGCCATATGTTTCCTTGCCTTGTGTCTACCTCTTTACTTGCGCTCTTTCTGTTCTTTTATCTATTATTCTCTGTCTGACCAAATCTAAGCTTTCTGTAACATAAAATTCTTACTTGCCAAATCACAAATACAGTTAGTTTCCCCTGTCCTTGTGCGTACCCTCGCCTGCTGTCCTTATCTCCTCTGTCTGATCAAATATAATTCCTCCATAACATATAACTCTTACATTTCCACCAAATTACAAATACACTAAGCTTTTCATGTCCTCGTCCGTACCCTCGCCTCCTATCCATCTCTCCATCTCTTGCCTTGCCTTGCCTTGCTCCATCCCTGTCTCTGTGATCTCTCCGCCCGCCGCCAGCCTCAGAAAAGATAGAGACGTGAATTCCAAATTTGTTTTCTCCCTTATAGCTCAGCAAGTGCGGCAGAGGAGCGGAAATTGTGCAGCAGCAACATCAAAGTTCTGTCTTAGGGACCCCGACTTGACAGAGCCTCGTCCCCTCCCTCTCTCTCTCTCTCTCTCTCTCTCTCTCTCTCTCTCTCTCTCTCTCTCTCTCTCTCTCTCTCTCTCTCTCTCTCTCTCTCTCTCTCTCTCTCTCTGGTCCAGGTTTTCTCGTTCCATATTATACATTTGTTCTTCCCACGGTTTCTCTTATCCTTTCCTCCTTCAATTCTTCTTTCCTCTTACCTCTTACCCTCTCTTATTCTCCGCCTGCATCTCCTCCTCCTTTCCCCTCCTTCTCTTCCTCTCCTCTCCTCCCCTCTCTCCTCCGTCCTCTCTCCTTCCCTCCCTCCGCCACAAAACACACAACAAAAATAATTGCTCGGGTCGACATGTCCCCCGAAGATTGTTTTTTCCTTCACCGTTGTTTTCCTTGAAGCGTGTTTAGCTGTTTTATCCTCTCGTGTGTGTGTGTGTGTGTGTGTGTGTGTGTGTGTGTGTGTGTGTGTGTGTGTGTGTGTGACTATCTTTTTTTGTTGATCGTCTCCTCTTAATCATGTTTATTTTTTAAATGTTTAGTTTATGTATTAATTTGTTTTTATTACCTGTTTTTATTTATTTATTTATTTTTCTAATGATTGCCGTTGTTGCCGCCGCCATCGCTGCACTGCCCCGTCATTGCTATTATCGGCGTTATATACATGCATATACTTCTACTACTAATTCTACTACTACCACCACCACCACCACCACCATTTCTACTACTACGACTACTACTACTACTACTACTACTACTACTACTACTTACGATATTTGAAACACCTCTCTCGAGTCTGCTTATTTCTTGCCTTTAACAGTTTCCTCATGACAGAAGGAAAAGAAGTTATTGCAATAATAAAAAGCGATAAGCCCAGCTAGCAATTCTGACACCAATAATCATACACCTGAAATAATAAGACTAACACTAATAACAGTCTCATTGCCTCGTACATGCACTGTGTCTCCCTTCCTTCTTCTCTTCATCACGGTACGGAAAGAGGCAGCAACAACAGTAATTGTCACAGAAATAACACGTTGCCGAGAGTAATAATGTTGGTACTAATGATAGGATAAACGTCGTTATTTATCCCCTTGTTCGTGTTTCCTTCATGGTAGTGATGGGACGGGAATAATGTATAGGCAGTAAGTAATAGTAAGATTAATATCAGTGATATAATAGATACCTCATAAGAAGGAGCTCTTTCTCGGTGCTTATATATTTTTTTTTCTCTCATTTTGGTGATGTGAAAGAAATAATGTATTGCTACCAACAGTAAGATTAATACTAGTAATACAATAGATACCTCATAAGAAACGATGTCTCTCTCTTTCCCTCTCTTCCTCAGTCTTCATGGTTTCTTAATTCTGGTCATAAGAAAGAAATAATGAATCACCAGCAGTAGTAAGATTAATACCAGTGATAGAATAAATCTCCCATACGAATGATCCCTGTCTTTCTCAGTGTTAACGTTTTTTTTTCTATTCTAATTCCAGTGATGTGAAAAAAAAAATAATGCAACAGTAGTAAAACCAATATCAGTAATAGAATAAATACCTCATGTGAACGATCTTTTTCTCTCTCTTTCTCTCCAAGTGTTCATGTTTCCTTCATCTCAGTAATAGCCGTCCCTCTCTCCCGCGGCGAGGAAACACAAAATGTTACTTCCCACACACTAAAAAAAAAAAAAAAAAAAAAGGGCAACCCAGAGGCCGTTTTCTGATTATAAACAAAAGCGAAGCGTCTCCTTTTGTCTTGTAACCCGGGAGGAGCTAGGAGGCCAGGAGGAGGGGAGGGGAAAGTAAAGGGAGGGAGGGAGGCTGGCAGGGAGGGAGGCAGCGAGGGAAATAAGTAGGAGATGGAAATGCGGTGAGTAGAACGGGGCCGGGATGGAGAAAGTGACTGAAGGAGGAGGACAGGGAGGGATAACTTTGATAAACGTGTTCACTACAGCAGGAAAAAAGTTGTAAAGGATGACAAATATAGGTCGTGTTCACTACAGAAGAGGAAAGAGAAGTGTTTACTATTTTTTTTTTTTTGCAGTAAAAAGATATATATATAAAGAAGAACTGTATGGTATGCTCACTAAATAAGGAAGAAAATTGCACAGTTAACAAAAAATTGCAAAAGTTAACAAAAAATTCAAAACGTATTCACTAACCTAAAGGGTTAAAAAAAATGTCGAGGAGAAATACAGTTATCTAAATATTCAATTAATTACTGAACATGGACATGGAAGAAAATGCAGTATAAATGTGAATAAAATGAGAATGATGCAAGAAATGCTTAAGAGAAGAAAGAAAACAAAGAATGGAAGAAAGAAAGAATAACTGAATAAGTGATAAGGAAAATGACCAGGAGAGAGAGAGAGAGAGAGAGAGAGAGAGAGAGAGAGAGAGAGAGAGAGAGAGAGAGAGAGAGAGAGAGAGAGAGAGAGAGGGTGGAGAAGAAAATGACTAAGGGAAGGACAGTTGCAAGAGAGAATGTTAAAGGGGAAAACTCAACACAAGTGCCCCTTAACAGATAAAAGAAAAAAGAAAAAATTTACCACATTTAAATAAGTGAAGCACATCAACAGTGGTAGAAGTTTATTGCTTTTATTGTTGTCACTATGTTATATTTATTGTTATCGTTGTTGTAGTTATCATGATCTGTTTTATCAATAATAATAATAATAATAATAATATTATTATTATTATTATTATTATTATTATTATTATTATTATTATTATTATTATTATTATTATTATTATTATTATTATTATCTTTGTTATTATTATTATTATTATTATTATTATTATTATTATTATTATTATTATTATTATTATTATTATTATTTCTATTATTAATGTTAATACTACTACTACTACTACTACTACTACTACTACTACTAATACTACTACTACTACTACTACTACTACTACTACTGCTGCTGCTACTAAATAATGATGATGATGATGATAATAATAATATTAATGATAATAATAATAATAATAATAATAATAATAATAATAATAATAATAATAATAATAATAAAATAATAATAACAACAACAACAACAACAACAACAAAAACAACGAAACCACCATCACCACCACCACCACCACCACCAACAACAACAACAACAACAACAACAACAACAACAACAACAACAACAACAACAACAACAACAACATCATCATCATCATCATCATCATCATCATCATCATCATCATCATCATCATCATCATCATCATCATCATCATCATCATCATCATCATCATCATCATCATCATCATCATCATCATCATCATCATCATCATCATCATCATCATCATCCCCACCATCACCATCACTCTCGTATTATTATGATGAGAATAAACATGCGTCATTGGGGCGTTGGGAAGCGATGGGTGGCGGGAACCTTTTTCTGCGGCCCAGAGGGAGAAAAGGCCATTGTGTGAGGCTTGAAACCTAATACCTGGCGGCTTGATTACTGCCGGAGATGACAGCGAGGGAAGCACGGAGAGAGGAGAGAGGTGGAGGCTGGGACGGAGGAGCGGTGTAGGGGGGAGAGAAAGAATAGGAGATGAAGGGAAAGAAGGAAAGGAGGGAAAGGAGGGAAGGAAGATAGGATGGTGGAGGAAAAGTAAGGGAATATAAGAGGAATGGAAGGAGTGGAGATACAGTTAAATGGAAAGAAGAATAGAAGGTAAAGATGATGGGATATGATGGGAAAGGAAGGGAGGAAGAAGGGTTGGGGAAGGAAAACAATGGGAAATTAAGGGATGGGGAGAAAGAAAGAAGAATGACGGAGGAAATGATAAGAAGAGAAGGAAAAGGAAGAAAGGGAGAAGAAGGGGTGGTGGTGAAAAATGAAGGGAAAGGAAGGAAGAAGGTAAGAGATGAAGAAAAAATAAAGGAATACAAGAGGAAGGGAAAGAAAGGAAGAGGGAAACAAAGGAGGAAAGAAAAATCGTAGATAAGAAAAATGGTATCAATGAAAAGAAATGAAAAATACTGTTCTTTTAGAAAAAAAATTATACACTACCACCATCACCGCCATCACCACCACCATCACCACCATCATCACCACTGCCCTCATCACTTCCGCAATCTGTGGCGCTCCCATGTTGCGTCATCATCATTACCATCGTTATCATATTGTGTTGTTGGTCTGCTTGTAATTGTTTGTCCCTCTTTAGTTTCTTGTCGTCGGTGCGTTTGGAACTAAATTGTAGAATCACAGGCTGCAGTTGTTACGTGCAACTACTCGCCCATTTAGAGAGAGAGAGAGAGAGAGAGAGAGAGAGAGAGAGAGAGAGAGAGAGAGAGAGAGAGAGAGAGAGGGAGAGAAAGATGGATGAAGGCAAGAAAAGCGGGGAAGTAGGAGAGTACCAACAAGAAAATATTAAGGAAGAGGAGGAGGAGGAGGAGGAGGAGGAGGAGGAGGAGGTGCTGGTGGTGGTTAATGGGCAAAGAGAAAAAGAGGAGTGAAAGAAAAGAAAGAAGGAAAGGCTATGGTGTCGAGAGAGAGAGAGAGAGAGAGAGAGAGAGAGAGAGAGAGAGAGAGAGAGAGAGAGAGAGAGAGAGAGAGAGAGAGAGAGATAAGAAATAACACGTGAGGAGAAAATAACACACACACACAAAAAAAAATGGACGAGACAAAGGAAAACACAAAAGGGGAAAGTAAACGAAGCGAAGGAGGAAGAAGAAGAAAAGGAAGAAGAAGAGGAAGAGGAGGAGGAGGAGGAGGAGAAGGAGGCAGAGGAAGAGACGCCCTGGGGGTTCATTTTGTATGCTGGGGAGGAGGTCATGTTTAAGGCGTCTTGGGAGGAGGAGCAGGAGGAGGAGGAGGAGGAGCAGCAGGGAAGAGGAAGAAGAGAAAGAGGAGGAGGAGTACAGGGACTGGAAGGGGCTGAGTTTAGGGCCTGGTTAGGGAGTAGGAGATTGGGACTGGAAAGAGGAAAGGCGGAGAGGGAGGAGCAAGAGAAAGGAAGAGGAAGAGGAAGATGGGGACTTACTGGAAAGGGCTGAGTCTGGAACCTAGAAGAGGGGGAAGAAGCTTGGGACTAGAAGGGAGGGAGAAGTGGGACTGGTAATCTTGAGCAGGGAAGGGCGTCGACTCCTGCTCCCATTTGTCAGTGTCGGGTCGGCCTGCAGCGCTCTGATAACACTCTAATGGACCCTTCCAGTCCCGCCTTCCAGACCCGCTCACCTCCTTCCCCTTCATCCAGACTCCCCCTTCTTTTTCTTTTTTTTTTTTTCACCGTCTCGCTTATTTCTATTCTCTCTCCGCTCTCTTCTCGATCTCCGCGTCTTTTCTTCCGTTCATTTTGTTACGCTACTTTCTGTCGTTGCTCCTTCCACAGGTTTCTTGGTTCTCTTTTTCTCTATCTTTCCGTTCTTTCTTGCTTGGTTGGTTTCCTTGCTTCTTGTTTTTGTTTCCCTTTTTCCGTCTTTCTTTGTTTTGTTTTATTTGTTTTTTTTTTTCAGGTCGCTTCTTGTCTTTTTTTTTTCTTTTGTTTTCTCTGAGACTCGTCTTGTTTTTATTCTCACTCTGAGCTCTGTTCTTTTATTCCTATACTTTTCTATTTCCTTTTCTTTCTTCTTCTCTGTCTTCTTCTCATTGTTGTTGTTGTTGTTATTATTATTATTATTATTATTATTATTATTATCATTATTATTATTATTATTATTATTATTATTATTATTATTATTATTATTATTATTATTATTCCACTTCTCCTCCTCCTCCTCCTCCTACTTGCAGACTTGGCGTTTTACTTTTCATTTGGTTCCAAGCTCAAAGTCCGTCTTTTTTCCTTCTTTTCATTCTTTTGCTCCCCAAACTCCTGAATTTCTCAAGATTCGTCTTCATTTTCAACCCTTTCTCTGTCTTTCTTTGATTTTTTTCCTTCTCAGACTTACTTTTCCAGCCTTTTGGAACTCATTCCCACTTCACTTTTTTTTCTTTTTTTCCAGAGCTCCTGCATTTTTTTCTTGTTTCTTTCCTCAGTCTCCTCTCCAGGTTTCCTTCTCCTTCTCTTCCACACCTCGCGAGGAATCCGCGCACCTCCTCTTCTTTCTACGGCCTTCTTTTTCTCTCGTTCGTTTCCTACATTTTCTTTCTCTCTTTTCAAGACCGCCTCCTCGGGGTCTCTTTCATACTCTCTCTCTCTCTCTCTCTCTCTCTCTCTCTCTCTCTCTCTCTCTCTCTCTCTCTCTCTCTCTCTCTCTCTCTCTCTCTCTCTCTCTCTCTCTCTCTGTGCATCCACTCCGGTCATCTTTCTTCTTTTCCAGGACGCGTCCACTTGCCTTCTTTTCATCGTGCACACTGTTATTTTTCACCTCTTATTTTAGTTTTTATTTCTGAATCGCTTTGCTTTTCATTATTCAGATCGTCTTTTCCATTTTTCTTATCTTCCAAAGACTCCATGCAGATTTTTTCTTTCAGATCAGACCTCTTGCTTTTCCATGATTTTTTTGCCCATCTAAAAGAAAAATTTTCTTTTTCCTTCTTCCTTTCTTCCTATTGCTTAACTCTTGCCGTACTTCAGGTCTTTGCCTTTCTCCGCCCTCCATTTCTTTCCCCTCTTTTCTTCCCCTCAAGTCATAGACAAACTCCAGAAATTCTTTAAGAAAAAAAGTGGCTTTGATCAAAACCAGACGAAGCTCACAGAGACAGACGGTCAGGGTTCTTTTTTCTTTCTTTTTGGTAGAACTTTCCTAATCGACAGACTTTCTTGACTGATATGCGTTCCCTAAGAGACGTAGTTTGTATTCTTATTGACTGAGATGTTTTCTTTTCGCTCACAGATAAACGCTTGTGTGAGTGTAACCGAGTGAGTGGCCTTACTTAGCAAACCCTGCAGACCTCATCGACAGAGACCACGAAAACAGTGTCGCACATAAACACATAAACACAGAGACACATCCCTCTCTGATTACATAGGACTGAAAACCTTAAACCCTTGTCTGAGTGTGACTGAGTGAGGTGCTTGATTCTTTATTTTTAGCAAACTGCACACTCGATGGCAGAGACAACGAAAACAGACTCATCACACATAAACACAGAAACACATTCCTCTTTAACCATATTGGACAAAAAAAAATTAAACCATTTGTATGAGTGTGACTGACTGCCCTGATTCTATCTTCAACAGACATTACAAACCTTCATGTGAGAAACAATAAAGAGACTCACGAATAAACACACCTAGAAATTCTCCAATAACCATATAGGACTAAAACCAAAACTGCTCTCCCTTTCTCCGCCACCCCACAAGAAAAAAAAAACTACATAAACATCCTTAATTTTTCTTTGCTGCCATAAAAGAATGAGAATGATGGAGAGAGAATTACGTTCCATCGCCTCCAAGTTATTATCAATGAAGATCACGTTGGCCGGAGGAGGACTGATCAAAAAGTTAGGCTTTAGGCACCCGGTGGTGGTTTTGGAAACTCTCCAGCCCACCCCATAGAGAGAGAGAGAGAGAGAGAGAGAGAGAGAGAGAGAGAGAGAGAGAGAGAGAGAGAGAGAGAGAGAGAGAGAGAGAGAGAGACTCCAAATAAAAACAGGAAGGTAAACAGGAAAAAAACAAACAGAAACAAGCCTGGAACAAAGATGAGAGAAAAAAATAGTGCAATATATATGATAAACTTAGACGTAAAGGAAGAAGACGAAGAGGAGGAACAGTAGGAGGAGAAAGAGGAGGAGGAGGAGGAAGAAGAGTCGGGGGGAGGAGGAGTAGGAGGAGGAGGAGGAGGAGGAGTGGGGAGGAGGAGGAGGAGGAGAAGGAGGAGGAGGAGGAGGAGGGTAGGAGGAGGAAAAATGAAAATGAAGTAGAAAAAGGAAACAAGAGATGGATGGAGGAGAGGGTGGATCTTGGCACCTTTCCCGGAACTCTCCCTTCCTCTCTTCCTCTCCCTCCCTCTCCTCCTCTCCCTCCCCCTTGACGAGACGAAGTAGAGGGGAGGTGGAGGAGGAGAAAGAAGAGGAAGAGGAGGAGAATAGAGTGATGCTGACTGGCTGGATGGCTTCATGTTATTTTTTTACCAATATTTTCATGTTATTCTGATTAGGAAATAGTTTTAGTTGGTAGTGTTTTCTTCGTTATTTTAATTTATTTATTTTATTTATTTTTTTACTTTTATTTTGTTTTCGGTTTGGTTTAGATGATTTTATCTTTCGTATGTGTATGTTTTGTGTTGGAGGTAGTGACTTTTCAATCAAGCACCACCATCATTATCATCATCATCATCATCATCATCATCATCATCATCATCATCATCATCATCATCATCATTAGTGTTACCATCATTATCATAACTAATGACTCTAACCATTTCTCAAAAATATCACAATCGTAATCATCATCATCATTATTACTACATTTTCTATTGACTCATATCACACACACACACACACACACACACACACACACACACACACACACACACACACACACACACATACACACAAAAGACGCAGCATCCAGCCACCACCACCACCACCACGACCACCATCATCATCATCATCGTCATTTTTTTCCAGCTGACTCGGTTCCATCATCACCCACAAAGACTGTTCCTTTCCCTCCCCATCAGCCGACTGAAGAAGGCTTCTAATTGGCTTATCATTATGTTTGTGAGAGCCAATTACTTGCACTTATGCCAGTTATTATCCAATCACAATGAAGCCACCCTGGTACGGCGTGTTTTAATTGGTCGGCAGAATCCTCTTCAACAGCCTGGCGGGGCAAATCATGTGGGTGAGGTTTTAACTTGGTCTTGCGGGCCGTAATGAGCAGGTGAAGAGAGAGAGAGAGAGAGAGAGAGAGAGAGAGAGAGAGAGAGAGAGAGAGAGAGAGAGAGAGAGAGAGAGAGAGAGAGAGAATCAGACAGATAGACAGGGAAAACTGAAGAAAAGAGAAAAAAACATAAAATAACATAAAAAGAGAAAGAAGAAAGTGAGAACGAACGGAACGGACGGGGGATGTGAAGAAAATGGCTTAAGAAAACAAGAATGAATAGAGGAATCATTAAAATTTAGCAAAGAAAAAGCATGGTCCAGAAACATGAAAGATGATTAGCCTTGCGGCACAACTCGCACTGACAAAGCGAGGCAGGGAAACAGATAGACAAACAAACAGACAATGATAGACAGACAGATAGACTGGGAGACAGAGAAACAGAAGTTATATTTTCCTATATTCTTCGTGAATGGTGAAAGAAGAGACATATGAATCTACCCTAATCTTACTGTTACTCGGTTACATGCCAAAATTCGTTATTTGTAAAAGAAATACACAGACAATGGGAGACTAGAATAACTACTTTACTTTTATCTTTTTTTTTCCTTTTTTAGGGAGAGACAATTAGGAGGCCTTTTCCTTCTTTATTCGTGTTTCTTCTTTGCCTCCATTTAGCATAAAAAAGTATATATGTACACATTGATGGTTATTTATATGAATATGCATGCTTAGAGTGACATACTAGCTTCATTAACATATATCCATATAGACGGACATAAGAATTAGTAACGGAGAGACAGAGAGAGAGAGAGAGAGAGAGAGAGAGAGAGAGAGAGAGAGAGAGAGAGAGAGAGAGAGAGAGAGAGAGAGAGAGAAAGAAAAGAGGCAGATTAGCAGTAGGCAGACAGACAGACAAACAAACAGTTGTACAAGAAAATACTATCTTCAGATTCCTGTAAAATGAACTGTGATCATGTTATTCTTGATCTCTTCTCTATTCTATTAAAGTAGTTTTTTTTTTCATTAGTTTTAAATGAGAGATTCATGAATAAATCTTAAATAAAAACATATGTAGATGACTAGAAACGTGGATCATTCGATAGATATATAGATAATTAAGTTGACTATACATAGATAAGGTTATGATACTTAAAACTATATATGCGATACTTTGATACTTAAACTAAAGTTACTTATTACCGCAGATTAACTGTTTTAAAAGCAAACTGCCCTTATGTGACGATACTTGAAATTCTCTCTCTCTCTCTCTCTCTGTCTCTCTCTCTGGTCCGTAATAAACTTAGCTACAGCCCTCACAATCAGCTGTAGTCCGCCCAATCCAATCTCTCACACTCCTCCCATCCCAGTGAAGTTTGCTCCTCCCACATTGATTTTTATGCTCCTCCCACCTTCCCACTCAAAATTTCCTTTATTTCAATCACTCAAATCAAATTTTCTCTATTCGCTTAGATTTCCGATGCCCTTCCCATTTTTTGTTCAGATTTTTTTATATCATTTATTTATTTATTTGTTTATTTATTTATTTATTTATTTATTTATTTATTTATTTATTTATTTACAATTATTTGGTTATATTTGGGTGGTATAAATAAGCAATTAGACGATTGTTGGTTTGGCTGTAATAATTTAGTGTTGTCGTGAACAGTTTGTTGCAATTTGTCGTTGATTGTTTCACTGCCCTCTTCGAGTTTATATGACAGAAAGCAGTCTTCTTATTGCAACTCTTATTCAGTTCTCCTCTCCCTCATCCCTCACATTTCTAGTATTTATCTAACCTCTTCTTCCTTACCCCTACTTTTCTACTCCATCTTTCACTCTTTCCATCACAAACACTGATGTAAAAACACTAAACCTCTCTCTCTCTCCTTCATACTTTTTCCATTCACCTTTCCCTACTCATCCTTCACTCAGTGTAACTCCTTCCCTATCTCTCACTCTCTATTTCATCTCTCACTTCCTCTATCACAAACATTTATTGATCTAACAGACTATTCTCGCCTTCTATTCATTCCTCTTGTCTTCGATCTTTCCTCATTTCAACACTACTGACCTTCTTCCATCTTCCGATCATCTACGTCTTTATCATCTTTCCTTATTCCCCTCCCATTAAGATTTCGAAAGCCCCACCCCCTTCCTCCCCTTCATTCACCCCCTGTCCATCCATCACCCTCCTCTCTCTCTTTCTCTCTCCTCCTCCCAGTCAGGCGAGTCCGGTGACATCAGTGGTTTAAACGTCCAATCCAGAGAACTGATTTACTCCTTCGATTAGCTCCTCCATCATCACCAGGTCGCAGAAATTAAGTGAAAAAAATAATGATGAAGAAAAAAGGGAAAATTGCATATCTCTTAACGCTGGAAGGTGCCTCTCTCTTCCTTTTTCTTTTTCTTTTGTTTTCTTTTCATTTTTGGTCTTAGGGTTTAAGGGAAGTGATAGTTTTCGTCATAGTTTTGTTTGTTATTGCTGTTTTTGTTGTTGTTGTTGTTGTTGAGAGAATTGTGGTGATGGGGATGATGATGATGATGATGATGATGATGATGATGATGAAGGCGATGATTATTATGATGATGATGATGATGATGATGATGGTGATGGTGATGATAGTAAATCATGGTATATTAGTATCAGTTTCATAAAGACACTAATGTTGATAATAATAATAATAATAATAATAATAGTAATAATAATAATAATAATAATAATAATAATAAAAATAATAATAATAATAATAATAATAAAAATAATAATAACAAACATATTTAAATGTGTGTTAAAAAGATTATTGTTTTTGCCGCTAGCGTTCTTATGATTTTCGAAATACTTATAAAATAATTTTTTTGTAATTTTTAAGTTTTCATAATTTTTTTTACATAATATCATTGTATAAAACATTACTACTGCTTCTACTACTACTACTACTACTACTACTACTACTACTACTACTACTACTACTACTACTACTACGACAGCGTTTAGTTTTTTATTATTGTTATTGCTCACGCACACGGTCAGAGAGAAGAGAGAGAGAGAGAGAGAGAGAGAGAGAGAGAGAGAGAGAGAGAGAGAGAGAGAGAGAGAGAGAGAGAGAGAGAGAGAGCATGATTGGAGAATAAGCGTGAAGGGAGAAATGTGTGAGTGAGAAATAAAGTGAGTAATTGTATTAAAATGTGTAGAAACGAATTATTGTCTGATGAAGATGGAGAGAGTGCTGACAAAGGGTGATAGAAAATGGAAGAGGAGGAGGAGGAGGAGGAGGAGGAGGAGGAGGAGGAGGAGGAGGAGTAGGGAGAAAAAGACTAAGGAAACAGATATCAAGAGCGAGAGAATGAGGAGAGGAGAAAGAGGAAGAGATGAAGATGAATAGATGAGGGGAAGATTACAGAAGGGAGAGAGGGAGAGAGAGTGAAAGAGAGGAAGTAAAAGAGAGGTCGAGGAGAAGAGGAGGAAAGGAGAAGGAGGAGGAGGAGTAGGGGGAGGAAGCCACTCTCCTTCGCTCTCACCAAGTCATTAGTTACTGTCGCTGCTTGAAAGGCCGTGAACGGAGGGGCTCGGGCCTGACTGGAGGAAGCAGGAGCCTCATTCATCAGCCTAGCCAGGTCACCTTTCCTCTCCCCTTCTTCTTCCATCCCACTCCTACTCCTCCGCCTCCACAATATACTCACAACGCACACCCATCTTTTTCCCACCCTCTTTACTCCTTTCTTTCATTCACTTTCCATCTTCCTCCTCCTGCACATTCTCCAGGCAATCAGCGAACAAGTGAGGCTCCCAAGAACACCCGAAGAAGGAAAAGAGAGAGAGAGAGAGAGAGAGAGAGAGAGAGAGAGAGAGAGAGAGAGAGAGAGAGAGAGAGAGAGAGAGAGAGAGAGAGAGAATGGAAGGCAAAGAAGAGAGTATAGGAAGAGGAGATCCGAGAGCGGGACGACACACTACACAGGGTTAGGAAAACACTCCTGCCACACCCACAGTAACACTCCAGTAGTTCCTGGAGTGTTGTGGCGCCCCTGGTAGATACTTGGAAATGAGAGGAGGTGGTGTTGATTCGACTGACACAAATATTTGCACGGCTTCTCACGACTCCAAGGAAAAATGAACGTGGAGTTGGTGAGAGGGTAGAGGATAGGTGAGTGAATGGGTGATGGAGTGTGTGTGTGTGTGTGTGTGTGTGTGTGTGTGTGTGTGGCTTTTTTTTTTTTTTCATTGAAAGGGGAGAAGAAGAAAGGAAGAAAGGTAATAAAAAATTAGAAAAAGGATAAGGTATTGTTTGCAAGTTTACTCATAAAGGTTTTAACTAGACATTGTAAACAAACATTGTAAACACACACACACACACATACACACACACACACACACACACACACACACACACACACACACACACACACACACACACACACAAAGACATGATCTGTTACTAACACTCGCAAAGTACAAAATGGCCTTAGATTTTTCGACAAAATTTACAGAAATTCTTCGGTTTTCTTGTTTGTTTATTTGTGTTCTTTTTCTTTTGTTCTTTTCCTCTTTTCCAGCTTTGTTTAGATATGTTTTTTTTATTCTTTATCCATTTTTCTTCACTTCCTCATACATCACTCTGGGTTTCTTCTTTTTTTTTTTCTATTCTGCGGACTGTGGAATTTTCCTTTGCTAATTTTATTCTCTCATTTTCCTTCCTCGTGGTTTTCCTCTTCTTTTAATTTAACTTTTCTACTTAACTAGAGCGTCTAATTTCCTCTTCCTTTCCTATACTGTTTTCTTCTACTTTTTTTTCATTCATTCACTTTCCTCTTCAATCCTGTCAGTTCTTTTCCCTTTTTGATTAGCTTTTGCACCTTGAATTTCATTTTTTATTGTTTTTTTTTCTCTCTCTCTTCTCTTTACTTCACCGATTCTATTCCTTCCCCTTCACCTTAGCTCTATTCTTTCCTTCCCTCCTGTTCTATGTATTCTTTTCACCTTTCACTCTCCTTTCTGTTTGACTTCTGTTTCCCTCCTATCTCCTCCTAATTCTTCTCTACCCACTTATCGCTCCCTTCCGTCTAGGCTCTATTCTTTCCTTATCTCCTGTTCGCCACATCCCCTTCACCTTTCACTCTCCTTCTTCCTGCTTGACTTATCCTTGCCTTTTGCTTGCTATTTTCCGTCCTATCTCCTGCTAATTCTTCTCTACTCACCTATCGCTCCCTTCCCTCCTGCTGCCATGGACTAAGTCAGCCCAGACAGCCTCAAGCCGGTGGTGGGGACGTTTGCAAAGGGAGAAGGAGCTCGCTAAATATGCTAAGAGTGGCGGGTTTTGCAGCCTTAATGCCGTCACAGGATCGACAGCCCGGAACAGCCCTAGTATCCTTTCAATCTCTTGCCGCCGCCGCCTTCTCCTTCACCTCCTTCACCTCCTCGTCTTCTCTATCCTCCTCCTCCGACCCCTTCTGCTTTTGCTTCTGTTTTTACTTTTGTTTTTGGTCTTTCTACTTTTTTTGGAGGGAGGAAGAGGAGAGGGATGGTTGATTTTTCTTTTTTTTTGTTCATTTTCTTGTTTCCTTTTCCTTTCCTTTTTTTTTGTTTCTTTTTCTTCCTTCACTCATTTTTATCCTCTCCCTCTTCCACACCACCACCACCACCATCACCTCATTCTGTGTGTTTCTTGTTCGTGTTCATCTCTTTCCTCTTTTCTCTCTTTTCTTCTTTCATTCATTCATTACATCTTTCCTTCACTCATTCCTACCCTCTTCTTCCTCCCCCACACCACCACCACCACCATCACCATCACCATCCCCTCCTCCACTTCCTCCGCCTCTTCCTCCCCTTGCTCCTCCCCGCTGCTCCCCACAAAGGCCGTACGCTCGTCTGAACATGACAATTTCATTTTCCAAAACGAAGAGTCTGCCGGCGTCTAGAATATAAAACAGCAAGTGCAGCATCGGTGGTTTGGCTGTGCAGCAATCAGCAACCCTCCTCCTCCTCCTCCTCCTCCTCCTCCTCCTCCTCCTCCTATCTTTCCTTTTGCCTCTTCATTCCATCACCGTTTTCATTCTCCTTCCATTTTTTTTTCTTTTCTTTTCTTTTTTTTTCCCAGGATATCCTTGAATAAACCTTCTTGACATATAACTTCATTTTTTGTTATTGTTCTATGCTATTATTTTTTTTTCTATGTATCAAATTTATCATTCTCTAATTTTCAATGGGTTCTACGTATTATACTATTTTTTTTTTTTCATTACGTCAATCATGTTATATTTTTCTCTCCGTATTTTCGTTCAGGTTATTTTCAAGCTGATTCTTTTCTTCGCTCTCTGATTTTTTTTTTCTTCTTTCTTTCTCCCGTCTGTTCTTTTCTTCCACATTTATTGACTCTTAAGATTTTATTTAATTCTATTTCAAGATTTTTTTTTCACTCAGTGTTATTTTTTTTATCTCCGTCTTTGTTTTCTTCTTTTTGAGAACATTTTTACTCAGTCAATATTCTTCATAATTTATTATTACTACTCTCTCTCTCTCTCTCTCTCTCTCTCTCTCTCTCTCTCTCTCTCTCTCTCTCTCTCTCTCTCTCTCTCTCTCTCTCTCTCTCTCTCTAATGGTTAAGGAGGATGAATAGGCGAGCGAGCGAGCGAGAGAGAGAGAGAGAGAGAGAGAGAGAGAGAGAGAGAGAGAGAGAGAGAGAGAGAGAGAGAGAGAGAGCATCTAAACGGATCTCAAGGATAAAAAATATGTATAAAAAGAAGTAATGTCCATTTCTGGAGATGTGTGTACCTGTGCCTCACCTGCGGCCAATTAGTGCTAACGAGAAGATCCACCTGCCGCGGCGGTGACCGTAGGGCGCGAGACTGCTGAGAGCGTGAGAGAGAGAGAGAGAGAGAGAGAGAGAGAGAGAGAGAGAGAGAGAGAGAGAGAGAGAGAGAGAGAGAGAGAGAGAGAGAGAATGATAAATAATGGAAAGTATTGAGTAAAGAAATTTCTGAAAGCAAAGGAAGCTAAATAAGTAAGATAAAATAAAGTTAAGAATAGAGAGAGAGAGAGAGAGAGAGAGAGAGAGAGAGAGAGAGAGAGAGAGAGAGAGAGAGAGAGAGAGAGAGGATTGAAAGGATGGATAAATATAGAATGGAAGCGCAAGGTAACAATCAGAGATGAGGAAAGGGTGACTTGTTGCTTAATAATCCAAGGACGAGGGATTTTGTATTGGCTCAGCCTGTAAGGTGTCTCGGCGAGGAATTTTGCAGAATTTTCTCTTGTTATAGAAAAAATAACTAGTTCAGTGGCAGAATTTTGTAGCGAGTTTTAGTCAGTAACATTTCTTAGCTGGGAATTTTGCGGTTTCCATGTGTTTTATAGAAAATAATGATCTAAATCAGTAGTTTCGAAACAGACTAAATTTTATGTAATCAAATTAGATGGCAGGTAGTTGTGGATCTTTGATAGTAGAGAAATTTGACCACACACACACACACACACACACACACACACACACACACACACACACACACACACACACACACACACACACACACACACCCTCCGCGTGCGGGGCGCTTCTTCTCATCTCCAGCAAATAACACCACATTCTTAAAATGTTTGGATGAAGGACCCCCTGGGCCACTCACCCCCTCCTCCCCCTGTCCCACCAACTTATAATTACCCCTCATACGTGCCCCTCGCCAGCCCCTCATCCCCCGTGGCCCCGCTTAAAGACCCCCTCTAACTAACCCCGACACAAGCAACGGCCTTCCTGTACTCGTGCCTGGCGTCTGCATCCCCAAGAAGTCGGCGGTATTTATCAATAAAGCGGGTAATAAAGCCTCCTAAATGGGGCATGATGGCGGCCCCAAAAATAAAGAGAGAAAAGAGCCGTGTGTTACAGAACCGAAGTATCGGAAAACTCCCCGCTTAGTGCCGCAGCGTTGCCAAAGTGGTGCCGCCCCCGCGCCGCCCCGAGATACGAGGTCATTTGGCTATAAAACGCCACTTAGCCGCGGGATATTGGCGTGATTCCCGGATCTAGACATTAGCCACGAATGGGCAGGACTCTCGGCTAGTGTTGCCAGGCGGGGGTGCCACCTGGGAGGCCGCCGGGAGGGGAGTGGCGGCTGGGTTGGCACCACTGCGGCAGGAACGGAGGGAGCAGATAGGACGGTGCGCCATTTTTCATGTAGATCGCCGGAATTTTTAATAACTTGCCAGATCACCCACAGTAGGATACTCAATGGCCGAAATTTGCATGAAGTCCATTACGAAATATGGGGACATTAAACTAAGGCCCGGGAGGACTAGGAATGGGGAAGGGGGGCAGGAGGAGAGGGAGAGGGAGAGAGAGAGGAGGGGTATAGTGGGAAGAGGAGGAGGAGGAGGAGAAAATAAGTAAGAAGAGGAACCGGGAAGGGGAAGTCGGTAATAACAGTGGATGAATAGAAATATAATGAAAAAAAAAAAGTAAAGAGAACAGAGAGGAGGAAAGACAAGGAAAACTGGGAATAAGAGGAGGGGGAGGAGGACGAGATAGGAGAACAAAGAAATTGCCAAACAGAGGGAATAAAGAAATTTAAGAAAAGGAAAGAAAATGTGGAATACAGACAAGACAAGACAGAGACATGACTGAAAAAGTAACTGACAAAGCAAAACAGGAGGAGGAGGAGGAGGAGGAGGAGGAGAAGGATAAGTAGGAACAGTAGGAAGAAAAGAAGAGAAGAGGAGATAAAAAAGATACAAAAAGACAAAGAAGGAAACGATGACGAACAAAATTAAGAAAAAAGAAAAGAAAGAAAGTCAGCACTTAAAAACCAACCCACTTAGAAATACATACAAGGAAAATGGACACAGAAAGAATGATAATAATATATAGAAGAATAACCAGAAAGAGCGAGGTAATAATTACATTAGTATGCACGACACTACTTAAGCACAGAGGGAGGCAGGGACGCGCGGGCACCGGGAAGAGAGAGAGAGAGGGAGAGGGAGAGAGAGACTTGAGGCACAGGGAAAGCAAAGTGGGTGGAGGCGGCGATTCAGTTCATGGGCGAGGTGGCGTTGCGGCGACTGAGCATGGGCGTGAGGGGCGCGTGGGCGTGGAGAGGAGGTTGATGATACAGAATTTTGAGGGTTACCGGGCGGCTGAGCGTCGTGGGCGGGTATCCAGTAGACATGCATTTTTGTGGGCGTGAGAGTAGTGATTAGGAGGGCGCAAAGTGGTGGTTGGGTGCTCGCCTGGCTGCCAATCGACACTTTCCATCACGAGGAAAGCAAATTTCTCAAATCCACCTCGGTAATTGGGCTGGGAGAGGAAGAGTGAGCGGGAATCGTATTGGGTGATGGGTGTTTACCTCCGGGCCACGATTGGTTGGTAGGCAAGGTAGCGCTCTCCTGATTGGCGTGTGTTTAGCCAATTGCATCCAAAATATCATCATGCTTCCTTCTGTATCCGCCGGTAAAGAACAGACACGTGACGCGAGAGGCGCGGGCCACCTGTGCACTGATTACAGGTATTTGCTTCATTCCGATGATGCTCGATAAAAATTGCGCCATTTAGGGGGAAATGTATACATATATGCATTTTTAATATATTTCACGAGCAATTTCAGCTCAGAGTAGTAATTTGGGGGGAATATTTGTATTTGGTTGGAAAGCTTGAAAAGAAATTCTGATGAACGAATGCCCGAGTCGTGTGGTAATATAACATTTCTTGCCATCAATTGTATAACTTTATAGCCCCCGGAGTGGAATCTCACAACAACAACAGCACGATAAGCATGACTCAATGAAGCCCCGCGGAACACTGATTGATATTCAACTAAATGTTCAAACTATAAACTGCAGGAAAAAAAAATATATTCTAATATTCATAAGACGTAGTTTAGTCCACGATTATTTTTTTCCATATCTACAAATCTCTCTCTCTCTCTCTCTCTCTCTCTCTCTCTCTCTCTCTCTCTCTCTCTCTCTCTCTCTCTCTCTCTCTCTCTCTCTCTCTCTCTCTCTCTCTCTCTCTCTCTCTCTCTCTCTCTTGATGCAAAGCTATATTTTCATAGGTAAAGAGAAAGACTTCATCTGTCAAATGAGTTTGGTCCAAAATATTGAGACGTAGAAGTGTATTTGCAACCAGTCAGTATCTGATGAACTAAGTGGCAGCTTGGTGGGGTGTTGACAGAGAGGGCCCTGTGAGGCTTGACTTAGCACAGGTGTAGTGGTGGAGATGGTAGTCAAGGCAGTGGGGAGAAATCCAAAATTGTTATTGGTGGAGGAGAAGGGTGGAATAATAGACTAGTGGTGGGAGAAGGAAAGACTAGAAGTATTTGTGGTGGTGGATGTGGTGAGGAGGGGTGGAATGATACAGTAGTGATAGTGGGATGAGGGGAAGGACTTGAAAGTAGTAGTAATAGTGGTGGTGGTGGAGGGAAAGGGTGTATACGTAGTAATAATGGTGGTGGTGGTGGAGGGGAAGGAAGAGTGGAATAAGAGTGATGGTAGAAGACTCAGGTTGTTCTTTTTACATTCTTTTTACTGCATTGAAAAGGCGGATAGTGATTGTGAGTTAATCAACTTACTACTAACTGACTGAGTGATTGACTGGCTGGCTGGCTGGCTGCGTGCTGACTGGATGAGTGAATTTGGTGGTGAATACAAAGACAGACGAGTTGTTTGACTGATGGACGAACTGATGGAGTGGCAGAGTGACTTGATAAACCATTGACTAATGTATTGACCCCTACCTCCCACCACCCCCACCAAAAAAAAAAAAAAAAAAATCTGCATACTACATTTGACCGGAAGTAGTTGGTTAGGTATGAAGGAAAAAAAATAAATCTAATATAATGACCGCCTAATGAAATGGGATGACTGAATGAGTCAATTGACTGTTTAGCACCTCAATAATATATTCTTTCATGTGACACTGTAAAGAATTATGATGACAGTAATAATGATAATGACTATGAAGACGATAATGAAGAGCTCTTTTTTTAATAGACAGCAAAATGTAAATAAGATACACTTGGCTGTACGAAATATTAGCCTGCGTCAATCACACACACACACACACACACACACACACACACACACACACACACGAGGGCGGTGACCCAGACAGTAGAGTTGAGACTTTCATAACTTTCTCCTAATCAATATCTTGCGTCTGAGTAATAAGTGATGGGGCGAGTAAGTTGTATATTCCTCTCTGCTGTGCTTTTTTCCCTAATCGCATGAAATTACCCTCGAGAACACTGCAATAATTTTTCCTCGTTTGCTATGTCAAATTGACTTACCCGGAATTGAACGACACTTACGGAAATATTCTTAAGCAGGTGTTACTAAGAAAGCATCATAATTTTTTTTTTTTTATTCTTTATTTCAGTCGTTTTTTTGTGTTGTTAGTGTACGTGCATAGATATCTGGAGCGTGTCGCTGGTGGAAATTATGGTCATTGTGGGGAAATGTAATGCTCTCTTTTGTGTTTGTTTTGCTGTTTTTTTTTGTTTTTTTTGGGGGGATGGGGTTTGTTATGCATGTCAGAAAGTGTTTACTGCTCATCTGTGTCTTTATTGCTGTGGTTGTTGTTGTTGTTGTTGTTGTTGTTGTTGTTATAATGGTTATTATTATTATGACTGCCATTAATATTATTGTTATTATTATTGTTATTATTATTATTATTATTATTATTATTATTATTATTATTATTATTATTATTATTATTATTACTTTTATTTATTTATTTGTGGATGACAAGAACATATATTGAATGTTGTTGTTATTGCTACTACCACCACCACAACCACCACCACCACCACCACCATTATTCCCACTACAACTCATTAATTATAGCAACAAGACGCCCATCATCACCACCACCACCACCATCACCACCACCACCAGCAATACCATAACCACCACCACCACTATCTATGTCACCACCACCACCAGTACCACCACCACCACCACCACCACCTCATCAGTTATGACCCACATAAACATTACTCTAAACACACACACACACACACACACACACACACACATACACACAGGGCGCGGCGTTACATGTTACAGGAATATTATTGCGAGACGCCATTACTTAGGCGCCGCCCCGCCGCCGATGACGTCACCGTTGCGTCACCAAATTACGTCATATATTGTTTACATTCCCGAGAACTTTCCAATGCGTGCAGTGATTGGTCGCGCGGGACGGGGGGCGTGTCTGCCTGCTTGCCTGGCTGACGGGTGTGTGTGTGTGTGTGTGTGTGTGTGTGTGTGTGTGTGTGTGTGTGTGTGTAGGGGGGAGTCGGGTAGAGGAGTGGGGAGGAGATATTTGCATGCGTGTGAGTGTGTGTGTGTGTGTGTGTGTGTGTGTGTGTGTGTGTGTGTGTGTGTGTGTGTGTGTGTGTGTGGAGGGAAAGGGGATTGAAGGTATGGTGTGCGTGAGTGTGTGTATGTATGTATGGATGACTGTAGGGAAAATTGGATAGGAGATATGTAGTGTGTGTGTGTGTGTGTGTGTGTGTGTGTGTGTGTGTGTGTGTGTGTGTGTGTGTGTGTGTGTGTGTGTGTGTGTGTGTGTGTGCGCGCGCATGTGTGTGTGTGTGTGTGTGTGTGTGTGTGTGCGCGCGCATGTGTGTGTGTGTGTGTGTGTGTGTGTGTGTGTGTGTGTGTGTGTGTGTGTGTGTGTGTGTGTGTGTGTGTGTGTGTGTGCGTATGTGTGTGTGTGTGTGTGTGTGTGTGTGTGTGTGTGTGTGTGTGTGTGTGTGTGTGTGTGTAGGGTTGGGAAAGTGCTATGACTAGTGGCGTGATCAAGGGAGTGTTATATCCGCAGACTATCATCATCATCATCATCATCATCATCATCATCATCATCATCATCACATCACTCTTCATTGGATATTACACAGTTCAAGTCTTCAGGGGCTGATGAAGTGAATTTACACCAAGGACAACCATATATTTCCTTCTCTGATGAAAAAAAAATCCATTATAGGAATTTCCATAGCAAAATGTTCACTTTCAATGAGTTTTCTTCTTTTTTTTTACTTACTTTCTATACTTCCCCAGGGACGATAGATATAAGGAATATGCACAAGTTCATGGATGACTTAGTAGTGACCATGAACATCAGGATTATTGTGAAAATTTTATTACTTTATGAAAATTAATTATTATTTTATATTATTAATATTGAATTATATTGAATAAAAATAGCTATTTTTTTTTATTAATGAATTGAACTTATGTATTGTAATTAATTAAAACAAAATACAGTACTTCATAAAAGAAACAAGAAAATATATAAATAGAAAGAAAACACGAAATTTAGATATAGACAAAAAAAAAGAAAGAGGCATGACTGATTCAAAGGAAATATTTAATAAGGTATAGACTAAGTGTATAAGAGAGAGAGAGAGAGAGAGAGAGAGAGAGAGAGAGAGAGAGAGAGAGAGAGAGAGAAAGAGAAAGAGAAAGAGAAACAGAAACAGAACCAGAGATCACATTCTCATTTGTTTGCTTCACCTCCACCACCTTCCTTTCTTCCCACCCTGCACTCTCCTTCTCTTCCTTTCTTTCCACCCTTCCATCCTCCCTCTTCCTCCTCCTCCTCCTCCCTTCCCTTCCTCCTCCTCCGTTCTTACCTTGGGCGACGAGCGCATTAATTGCCCACCTTCTCTCCCCTCCAGCTGTCTACCCTCCTCCTCCTCCTCCTCCTCTTCCTCCTCCTCCTCCTCCTCCTCCTCCTCCTCCTCCTCCTCCTGAGCCGTGATGTTGCAGAAGGAGCGACAATAGAGGCCGTGTTCCTCTCTCTCCGCGGGGCACCAGACACGGGCAATCTTTATTTCTCCCGAAGGTGGGTTTGGCAAAGGCATGACAGCTTGGAGCGAGGGAAGGAAAGGGAAGATAGGGAGAGAAGGGAAGGAGGGGAAGAATGAAGGGAGGGAAGCAAAGGGATAGTGAAAGAAGGGAGGGGAGGAGGTGTGGGTGTGAGTATTGAGTGAGTGAGGGAGGGATGAACGGATGGAAGAAATAGGAAGACGAGGAGAGAAGGAGAGAAGGATAAACGTGTGGATGTGAGGAGTGATGGAAGGAAAGAAAAATAGGAAAGGATAAATGGGAAGGAGGATGAGTGGAGGGAGTGAAAGGATAGATGAGGATAGGAGAGAAGGAAGGAGAAGAGGATAAACGTGTGGATGTCTGTGACTTGAGTGAGTGAGGAATGGAAGGAAGGAAAGGGAAGAAGAGATGGGAAGAAGAAAAGCCCGAAGGAAAAATGCGTTTGAGAGAGAGAGAGAGAGAGAGAGAGAGAGAGAGAGAGAGAGAGAGAGAGAGAGAGAGAGAGAGAGAGAGAGAGAGAGAGGAGGGGAAAGGAGGAAGGGAGGGAAGGAGGGAAAGAGTCGCAAGTCATTCTCTCGACATCGTCCTTGAAGCAAAAGTTACATGTGCATGGAGGCTGGTGGAGGGAGGGGGGAAGGAGAAGTCTTCCCTCCTCCTTCCCCCTTCCTCCTCCTCCTCCTCCTATCCGTCGGCATCTTAATCCCCAAAGTGTGTAAGCATATTGTTCCCATTATGTCTGTCTGAAAACCAAACATTCAAAGAAGAATTTACATTAACTTCCTTCATGCCATTATCTCTCTCTCTCTCTCTCTCTCTCTCTCTCTCTCTCTCTCTCTCTCTCTCTCTCTCTCTCTCTCTCTCTCTCTCTCTCTCTCTCTCTCACGTACCTCGTCATCTGGTCCTCGTCTGATGCACGTACTGGAAAGAAAGGGAAAAAAATAGGAACATTAAGATTCATGTCACCGGGAAATTGTTGCGAATAACACATGGTTTTGCTTTTTATTAATTCATATTTGTTTTAATGCGTTATCAATTTCCTTTTCCTTTTGTGTCTTTTTGCGGAACGTTTTTTATCATTTCATACGTCTGTTGTGTGTGTGTGTGTGTGTGTGTGTGTGTGTGTGTGTGTATACGCGTCAGTTGGTGTGTGCATCGCAGGGTCTAGCCGGCTGGGTGGGTGGTAAAGAGTGATGTGTTGTGGTGGTGGTGGTGGTGGTGGTGGTGGTGGTGATGGTAGTGGTGAAGATGATACTGGCTCTAAAATTACTGTTTCTTTTATGTGTCATGATGTTTCCTACTGTTGCTACTGCTGCTGCTACTGCTGCTGCTGCCACTGCTACTGTTACTGCTTCAACACATTATTATTTCTATATATATTCCATCATTATCACCATCATCACCACCATCACCATCACCGTCACCATCTTCACAACGCTACACTGCACCGCACCTCATTATACATGAGATCACCACTTATCCCACTACCTCACCCATCCCTCCCTCCCTCCATCACCACCACCACCATCACCACCACCACTAGCATCACCATTAACTTGCATAACAATAACACACCCTCCAAATATACATGACAAAAAACATAAACAGCACTTGAGAGCCTACAGCGTCCTACTAACACACACACACACACACACACACACACACACACACACCAAACATTAACATAATTTACTACTCCACATGTATTTATATAACCCAAAAAATATACATATAAAACGTATGTATATTTATCCAACAATTTTCATACCCTATCCCCCTCATCCCTTTCCGTTCTTCCCCTTTCTCTTCCTCTCCCTCCCCCCTATATCTTACCTTACCTTACCTTCCTCTAAGCAGCTTCAGGTGTTAAGTACCAGTGAAAGCACCAACCCTCCATTGAGACGCGAAGCTAAACACTGTGACCAAGTTAGCAAACACCCCTTACCCGTGACGTCACTCTTACCCTCTCGCTCACCCACAAAAAACTGGTGAAAAAAACTATACTCCCAGCCCACTTTTCCTCAGAGTGGGGGGAGGGGAGGAGGAGAGGGAGGAGGGAGTGTAAGGAAGGGTTGGGTGTTGTGAGGGAGTGTTGTGGTGGTGGTGGCGGTGGTGGTGGTGGAGCGAGGTAGATGATCAAGGAGAGAGAGAGAGAGAGAGAGAGAGAGAGAGAGAGAGAGAGAGAGAGAGAGAGAGAGAGAGAGAGAGAGAGAGAGAGAGAGAGAGAGAGATAACGGCGTGTATCGAGGGAGGAATGGGTGGGAAGGGTGATGGTGAGGGAGGGAGGGAGAAGAAGGATGGAGAAGGAGTGTACAGGGTTGATGAGTTAGGGTG
The DNA here is from genome assembly GCF_035594125.1 of Scylla paramamosain. NCBI lineage: Eukaryota > Metazoa > Arthropoda > Malacostraca > Decapoda > Portunidae > Scylla > Scylla paramamosain. Next base: position 8,979,455 of record NC_087151.1, on the reverse strand, counting down.
TAAAACAAAAAAATAATAAGAAGGGTCAGGTGGGGACTAGTGAGCGTCTTGTGTGAGTTACCCGAGAATGCAGAAGTCTTGGTGGGGAGGAAGAGGTGTTAGTGTGGTGGATAAGAATGATTGTGTGAGTCCTATGATTTCTTGCAGTGGTGGGCATCAACTGCATGTGCGTCCCATGTGAGTAGTGAGTGGCCTTCCTTGAATCTGTAAAGTCAGGAGTGCTTGCTTCGATACCTCTCATTAATGTAGGAGGAGAGTAGTAGTAGGAATCAATAACAGAAACACATAGAATAGATCCCATCATTTTTGTTGGTCTATATCGAAAGTGTCTGCTAAGCTGCGTACCACCACTAGTAAGATGCATTGAAGAACAGACGCATGGAGAGAGAGAACAGGGAGTGTGTTATCACGTGTGGTAATCGAATGGAGTCTGCTCTGCTGGTATCCCTGTGGATCTGATGCTCACGTGTCCCTCATGACCGCTTCCATAACTCAAGACAGACCAACGAGACGCCAGAATGTCATGCTATTTACGTTATTTGTTTCTCCCTTTTAATTACGATGTGAGCCTCGGTTGTGGCGTGAGGCGAAGCACCGCCGAGAGTGTAGGCGCCGCTACACTAAGGGAGCGAGTGGGTGTGTTTGGTGGCTCTGGTATTTACGGCCGTGGTCCCCATCCCCCGCGACGCCGTGTATGGGACGCGTGTGAATCGGACCATCCTTGCAATGTGGATTTATAGCCCCAGTGATTACTGTGTGGAAATGGCGTTTCGATGTGGACGAGTGAGGGGAGGCAGACGGAGGTGGTGGTGGTGGTGGCGGCGGTGGCGGCGGCTCTCCAGGCTGTGGAGGCTCCAGGACGGCATAATTGTGGGGTTGAGGTCCTCGCGGTGATGATCCACCGACCGGCTGTCAATCCCATCTTGGGCTGAATGAGTTCATCCCTGATTAATATCTCACCGAGGAGATGCTTCCCTTGGCCTGGGCCAGACCCTCCCGCCTCCCGCCGCGCCCTTCACAGCCGCCCTCCGACCATATATCTCTCCGAGGGAGGGAGGGAAGAGTGGGGAGGCACCGCCACGCACCTCTAAGCTAGCCGATCCACAGTGGAATGGGCTGATGCTCGCCGGCCACACAGTTTCAAGGCGCCGTTAGTGACCGTGCGATCAGCGGGTTACCAGCGGCCGGTGGAGGGTCTTGGACCGCGCCGGGCTCCCACGACAGGGGGTCCCACGGGTCCCATGTCGGCGGTGGGCCTCGTGGAGGCGGCGGGCAGGCCAGGACGGACAGGCGCACCCATGCATACCCGCACCGCCGCCCCTCACCCGTACCCACATTTACATACACCCTGCAACCCCGCTACCGCGAACACCGCCCCTGCACGCCTCACACAGGCGGCCGGTTCCCGCCGCCCACTGCCACGCTCTCTCGCAAAATGTCAAAGCAGGGGAGCATGTGTGCACTGCATCGCGAGGCAGGAGGAGACACGCCTGGCCCAGCACACTAACGCGGCAGGAGACACACTGCTTTGCCACATTCAAATGAGCCAACCCTTCTTCTCAACTGGCCGGCCCACCTGAAAGGGCCTCATAGGCACAGGACGGAGCTCAACCCTTTGCATTATGGAGATTAGGGTCAGGTTGGCCTGGTGGGGCCTTGCTGGCTCTCACACTGTCAGGGATTACTTGAAAAATTACGAGTATATAAGTCCAGATACATTAATAACAGTAAAAGGCGTTGCTTGCATCATGAGTCTTGGGTTCCTCGGTGATGTAATCATGGCGCCCTGCCGAGGCTCGTATCGGCGGCAGCGGTAGGAAAACGAGTGAGAGGCGCTGCACATGGCGAGGCCCAGCGAGCGCTGTGCTGCGCCGCTACCGCCGTTGTTGAGAATCGCCTAAGCCGTGTGGAAAAGCAATGAAAGGGCTTTGACAGGGGCAACGCCAGTCCAGCCG